>NC_080782.1:52015382-52324472 GCF_028018385.1 Neofelis nebulosa
TGACAAGATCTGGGGTTGAAGTATATGGATGGACCTCTTAGAATAAGCAGAGAATTGAAGATTATTGTGCTCCAGTGAATGTTCACCAAAGGACACTGTACATCCATAAGAATGTACTTTCTAGACACACAACTACAGGGGGACATAATTAACCATGAGCCCCAGCTGTTGTACTCTGAAATTCATCACCACACCTGGGCTGGTTCACACTTCCCGTGGGCTGCTTCCAGCAAATGACAGAGTAGCAGGAATACTAAAGTATATATGGGTCTCTTATGACAGCTGACCTTGGCTTGAGGGCTTCTCAATGGCCTAGCTGAACCTACATAAAGACAGAGGAGGCTCTCAATAATTAGGACAAGATGTATCTATTAGCCTCTTTTTCCAGTCATCCTAAGGACAGCTCAATGGGCCCGAGTACAAGAGTGGCCATGTTGGCAAGGTTGTTGGCTTATACACAGGATCAGCAACATGGATGTCCCCTCACCAAGACTGACCTACTGAGTGCCTGACCTGCCAACAGCAGAGACCAGAGACCAACAATGAGCCCTGATATGGGCACTTAGTGGCAGGTGTATTACATTAGATCTCTTCTATCATGGAAGTGACAGCAATTTACTCTCAATGGAAAAGACACATTATCTGGGTATGGCTTTGCCTTTGGTACTTCTGTTAGCCTTATTAACTGTCATGGAATAGCAAAGGAGTACGTGCTGACCTATCCACCCACTTCAGGTAGCTTTTGATGGCTTAGAAAAGTAGCTAAGATGTCAAAAGATTCATATGCTCAAGTCAGTTTTTGAGAAAAAGCCATTTATATGTTCTTTTTCCTACCAGTTTCTCAATGCCCCACCATTGTTCTGTCTGCCAATTTTGAGCCAGGAGAGGCACAGGGGGACATTTTTAATTTGAGCTACTAATCCTTTTTCTAGAGATGTTTAAGATCAGATATTTGGCAAAATCTATGATGCAGTTACATTTACTCTCAACCCATAATGTACAGAGAGTGACATCTGCTGGTCATAAAGATTACGTCTTCATCCTGATTCCTTTTGCAATTTTCCAATGACTTTAATTGTATAGTAAAAATAAAATTATCTCTTTCTTGGGAGAAAAAGAAACCAACACATGACTTATAAGTGCCAACACATGTATCTTTGTGGAAGATTTTTTTTAATTAAAAAAAAATCTAAGTTTCTTCTCCATTTAGCAGACACTAGTTTCTTTAATTTGATCAGGAGGAAATAAAACTGTTGAATTCAAAAATGAATTAAAAGCTCAGCTATTCCCTTTAAAATATCCTTTTAGTTGGAGCACGTGGGTGGTTCAGTCAGTTAAGTGTCCGACTCTTGATTTTGGTGCAGCTCACGATCTCGCGGTTCATGGTTTTGAGTCCTGCATCGGGATCTGAGCTAATGGTGCAGAGCCTGCTTGAAATTCTCTCTGTACCGCTCACTCTTCTCTCTCTCAAAATAGATAAATAAACTTTAAAAAAATCCTTTGGGTTTTTGTTTCAGAGCAGAAATTAATGAATTTAGTTGAAGACAGAATTCTAGTGGAATTAATGAAATACTGGCCACCAAAGGTCACTTGCTTCTGGCTTTGTGTTCTAGTCCTGCTTTTTTGTATTGCTAGTTTCCACGCTTCATTACATGCACTTGCTCCCATCCTTCTTCCTTCCTATCCTTAGATACACATACGTATGAAACTTTATACATTCTCTTCCAGATTTATTCCTATATTAGCTTTGGAAATTCTTCCCACTGCTCTTGATGTTAGATTATACTAGAAAAAGAAAATAGGATTGATATTATGCAACTACGTTTTTAGATGAAAAGCATATATGTATGTTTATTGATAAAAGTATTTTGATGGATAGCGATGAAGTCGAGTTTTGTGTAGAAAATACAAACTTCAATTTGCAGGTGGCACCTAAGTCAGATTCCATTCCCCTTCAGGACCTTTTCTCCCTATTTTTCACTATTACAAAAATGTTGTAACTACCTGCCTCATAAATAAAACTTTGCGAATATCCCCAATTCTTTCTAGGAGGTAAATTCCCAGAGGGAAAAAAATCCCCAAAGGGCAATGAATAATCAAGAAGGGAACTAAAATTAATACTACAATAATAAAACATTGGGAATAGGAGAGATGAACATTTTATAAATTCAATAATTACCTATTATCTAGAGGAGCTGATAAATTGGGGCGCCTGTATGGCTCAGTTGGTTAAGTGTCTGACTCTTGATTTGGGCTCAGGTCATGATCTCAGGGTTTGTGAGATGGATCCCTGAGCACAGAGCCTGCTTGGGATTCTCTCTCTTCCTCTCTCTCTCTGCCCTTCTCCATTTGTGCTCTCTCTCTCTCTCTCTCTCTCAAAATAAATAAACTTAAAAAAGTTAAAGCTGATAAATCAAAACTGGCATATGTTGGGGCACCTGGCTGGCTCAGTTAGTGGAGCACACAACTCTTGGTCTCGGCATTGTGAGTTTGAGCCTCATGTTAGAGTTTACTTAATAAAAAACAAAACAAAACAAAACACAAAACTGGCATATGTGTTTGTTATAAACACGTTACTAACACAGAAGGGTGGAACCACAAAAAATTAAAGCAGAGACGGTTACAGTAATTGGGCAGGCAAGGAACTGTGGCTTTTCATTATAAGACCCATTTTTTAGCATGCTACTTTGATAAGATAATAAAGTTTTGAAATAAAAATGTAAATTTATTAAAATTAAAAAGCATATTTTACCAAATTATTATCCAGAAGTGTATTAACTTAAATTCCCATAGGGATTTTTTTGATGGCCCTGAACTACTATAGTGATTTCATGCCAATTTATTTATTATTTATATTCTGGTCTATTCAGAAGTTTTGAACTATGTTAGAACAATACACATAGCATGAGATGTAAAATAAGTGAGAAAACTGGGGTAAAGGAAAAATAAGATGAGGCCAGAGGTCCAAAGAATCCATCAGAACCATCTAGAAAGCTGGTTAAGAATGAAGGCCCTGAGCTTATCCCAGGCCTGCTAAATCAGAATCTCTAGGGTGAGGCTCTGGTATCTTCTTTTTAACAGCCTCAATGACTTGGGGTCCTGATACAATTTAAAAGAAGACAAAGAGTGACTAATAGGATATTAGGATATTTATTAATGTCATGATATTTAGAGCACGGGAGCTAGAGGAATGGACATTGTAAGACTAACTCCAAAGAAGACATTTAAAAGTAAATCTTATGTAAACTAGAATCATCCGTTCTCCCACTATAACATTTCATAATCCTCTTCTGATCCCATTAACCTCCCCATAACAACACTCACAGAGATGCAAGGCCTCAGTCTGTCATTTGGTCCTTCAACTTTTACTCTTAAGATGAAGAGGCATGTTCTGGGAAATCTTCTCTTTTCTCTGGCTCCATTCCTAGCCTAGTGTACCATTTAGCTGGATAGTCTAGTGCTTGTGAGTCTTTATGTATCACATCATCAGGTTAAACACACACTTAGAAGAATTCTATGTATCAACTAGGTGGTGGTACTTAGTCTTTACTGCTGCTTGTGTTTTTATTCTCAGAACAGTTTCACATGCCTCACGTGAAAGTGAAAAGTTAAACAAGCCGAACTTTTCCATGGGATTTGGTATACCATAAATAGAAAAGAATCAGCATTGCAGTTTAATTTTACAATGAAATTAAGAATATATTAAAAATTATACATTAAAAAATGTATCAGCTTATAGTGACTTCTGTTGTAGCTGTAGCTTTTGTTCAATGATGTCTGAGAAACGAGGAACTTTTTTTGAAATAGCCACACGGATGTCATCATTCATATTAAAGTAGCTTCTGGACTTTGTTTTAAAATGTAAAAGTGATGAAAATCCCAACTCACAAAGGTATGTGGTTGCAAATGGTACAAGGATTTGTAGAGCTGTCTTTGCCAGGCTTGGAAACACTGTGAATTGAGCACACCAGAAATCCTCAAGCTTCATGGTCTCAAATTCCATGAGGATTTGGCCACTAGCTCGTAATTCAGCAAGATCATTTTTCATCAGATAACCATCATCAACAAAATCCAGATTAAAAAGAAATGGATCCAGTATCCATTTACTTGCCTCATCAAGATCTCCAACAGAAAAATATCCATGGAAGAAGCTGTTCAACTGTTGCAGATGCAGGGTGATTTCTGCTCCAATGCTGGCTGCTTCATTATCTGAAACAATTATTTCTTCAAGAAAAGGAAAGTTGGTAAAATTTCTTTTCTCAATTCGCTTTAGCCAAAATGGAAACTTCCTAACAAAAGCAGATAACTTTTCTCTAGCTGATACTGTGTTCATCCCAGTCCTCTGCATAGATGCACTAAGTTCATTTAGGTGTTTGAATAAATCTGCAAGGTATGCTAAGTGAACTTTAAACTCTTTATTTTCAAAGCCATCAACTAAATTACTACTTTGGTGGTGAAGGAACTGATTTATTTCTTCATACATTTCAAAAATATGAGTAAGTATTTGACCTCGGGAAAGCCACCTCATTTCAGTATGGAAAAGGAGGACACTATACTCTATTCCAATTTCCTCAAAAAAAGCCTGAAAGAGGCGATGATTTGGAGCTCGTCCTTTGATGAAATTTATTACCCTCACCACAGTAAACAGAGCATCTCTCAGTTTTGTAGGCAAGGTCTTTGTGACAAGTTCATGGGGATTCAACAAGCAATGTGTGATCACGATATGAGGTACCTCTTTTTTCACACAAGCAACAAATTCTGAATTTTCTCCTAGCATAGAAGAGGCACCATCAGTACAAACAGAGCCGCATACATCAAGTGCTATCTTATGCTTCAAAAAGAAGTCTCTGAAGAGATTGAACGCATCTTTTCCTTTCATTGTTAATTGCAATGGTTCACAGAAGAGAAATTCTTCTACAATCTCTCTTTCTTTTATGTATCGTACAAACGCCATTAGCTGACTGCAGTCATCCATGTCAGTTGTCTCAGCAAGCTGAACACCCACTTTGAGAGGACTGGCTTTGATGTCTTCTAGAACTTGCTGTAAGATATCCTGGCTCATTTCATCAATTCTAGAATGGATCACATCGTCTGATAAAGGTACCTGCTGAAGCTTCTTTTGTGCATCTGGTCCCAAAACTATTTGTGCTATTTCCAATGCACATGGTTTCACTAATTTTTCAGCTATTGTATGAGGATTCTTCTCCTTGGCACATAAATACGCAAACTGATATGATGCTTGTAATAAGGCATCCTCATGAGACGCAACTCCAAATGCTTTCAAGGTTTCTCTCTGATTCGATGGTGCTGGCATATGCTTCAGGCTATTGAGATCATGCCCACCTACACCACCATGCTGTCTGTTAAAATGGTCAGACAATTTCGATGGTCTGAGGTCAGCATTTGAAAATATTGAGTTACACAATACACATTGTGGGCGTTGAGTTCCATCAACCTCCGTTGTACAGGTGAACCAGTAACGAACATAGTCATCATCCCATTTTCGCTTCTTCGACATGGCACCCCAAAATTCTCAGGTAGTATTCCAGAGATGCTGCAGAATTTTGCTTTGGGAGTAAAATATAACCCACACATTAAAAATCAGTGGCTAACTGAATTAAAACAAAGCCACATCACATGCCATCCTGTCATGTGTACAATATCAAGAAATATCCTATAACATGTCCATTCAAAGTGAACCATGACAGCATGGCAGTCCAACTTAAAGCTATCAACTCACAGCTAATACCCTGGAATAAATGACTTGCCAGCAAGCTACGTATGGGAGATGTAGACTCACGTAATTTGTCAATACTCATAAATCCTCTATTGGTGAACTGAAGTTATGGCTTAATTTGTTCTCAATGATGTATGTTCCAAACAAAGTTGCTACATTTTGTATTCCCTGAAATGGCATTTCACTACCACCCCCTCCTTTCATTCTACACCAAGGACATACGACACCAGCAGTTATGAACAAGGATATAGAGAAGGGAATCATTCACTAAGCACTGTATGGGCATATTTTGACACAGTGACTAGTTCTTTTTAGTAGTTAAGGATTAGACAAGTCTGTAAAACTATTTGATGCTTGAGTGGCTTTGACTCCAACTTAAAGAGAATTTCAAATGGGTCTGATTAAGCAGCCTTTGACACAGATTTGGCTCAGAGCTTCCTTGCTTCCAAAGTGTAACACACTACCAGTCCATGATTCATATTGTCCATACACAAAAGCAAAACAAGTTGCTCAAGAGAAACACAACTATTCTTGTTACTGAGACTTCAGAAAAATGTCTCATAGAAGGACACCCTTTTTACAATAGGAATTTCATGATGCTTTTTCATAGAACTACCCATCAGTAAAAGCAGTCAAGAAAGAAGCTGAAACAATGGAATGAAAATAAGCAGTATTCCCAAGATTAAGATTTGTTTCAATCTGAGGACAAGAACCAGAAAGTAGCGGTTCCTCCTTAGTAAATGGAGGAATAAGCAAAGTTTTTTGTTAACATGCAAATTCGTGGCCCCACCCCCAGAGATTCTGATTTCCTAGCTCTACAGTAGGGGCCCAAAATCTGTATTCTACATAAACATTTTAGATAATTTTACAAATAGTAACTAGAACAGTAATCTTTAATAAGAGATACTCATCATAATCACTGGGAACCCCTTTGAAATTATGTATCTCCCTGCGTATTTTAGAACTAATAAATCAGTTTCTCCAGAAGGACAAAAGACTCTAAATCTTGGGGCACCTGGCTGGCTCAGTTGGTACAGTATGTGATTCTTGATCTCAGGGTTGTGAGTTTGAGTCCCATGTTGGCCATAAAGATTACTTAAAAAAGAAAAGACTGTAAATCTTGTCCTGGTGATGTGAATACATATCATAGTAAATAGTCATATTTAGAGGAATAAAGGCATATCCTTTGGGCCAACCCCTACCTTGCAGATATTCTAGGTTGCTAAGTAAAGTCTAAATGCTTTAATAGGCATTTAAGTTTCTGAGTTGATGACAGCCTCCTAAGAAAGTCAAAGGACCTAAAAAGAAAGAAAGCCAGGCCTTTTCTCTTTTTCTCCCTCCTTAGCAATGAGCAAAGGTATAATCCACAGATAGGCTCAAATATACCTTAGAAAAATAGTTCTGGGACATGTGGGTGGCTCAGTGGGTTGAGCATCCAACTCTTGATTTCAGCTCAGGTCATGATCCTAGGGGTGTGCAATCAAGCCCTGCATTGGACTCCGAACTGAGCATGGAGCCTGCTTAGGATTCATTCTTTCTTTCTTTCTTTCTTTCTTTCTTTCTTTCTTTCTTTCTTTCTTTCTTTCTTTCTTTCTTTCTTTCTTTCTTTCTTCCTTTCTTCCTTCCTTCCTTCCTTCCTTCCTTCCTTCCTTCCTTCCTTCCTTCCTTCCTTCCTTTCTTTCTTTCTTTCTTTCTCTCTCTCTCTCTCTCTCTCTCTCTCTCTCTCTCTCTCTCTCTCTCTCTCCCCCCCCTGCCTCTGTCCCCCACTTGTGGGTTCTATCAATAAAGTAATAAAATAAATATATAAAAAAGAAAATAGTTTTATCTCCCAGATAAACAAGTGACCCTCTAAGTGTCCAAAGTCCTACACTACAGAATGTGGCTGAAATAACTTAACAGGGACACATTTAAATCCAAATGCCCATTTTGGCCATAAAAAAACCTCACAATAAGTAAGCCAAGAATATTAACTTAAAACACTTTCTAGTGGCTGTGCCACAATTAACTAGCTTTAAAATTTACTTCTATGTAAACTAATAAGTTGACATGCCATATAGCTGTCTGTTGAGTCAATTAAAAATCAGACGATGTCTGCCACTCAATACAGACGATTTGAAGTTTAAAGGTTGATCTTAAGCTTTCTTTTGTCAAGTGATGAAGACTAGAGGGACAACTCTGTTTAGAAACTCTCCTAATTGATAATAAAATTATGACATCAGCATAAAAATGCTTATTTTTCTATATTCTCTTATGTATATTTGCTATGTGTGTTTTGGGGAACAGAGGAAGTGAATGGAAAAGCTTTGCTTCAGTCTCATTAGAAATTATTACAGGACCAGTTAAGGGTCTATTCCAATCCACCCTGACTATGCTACCAAGTATGTTTTGACTGACAATGTACCTGTTTTGAACAAAAGAATTTTTAGAGAAATTCATTTGCAGCATGCCTCCTATCCCCCTCAAAAAGGGAGAATGGGTAGCAGGAATTTTCAAGATCCTTAAAGATTAATTTACCGCCCAAGAGGCTTTCTTGCATTTTAGAACCTCACAATTTTCATTTGCTCCTCTGTGGTATTTAGTAATCACAATATCCTAAAATATGTAAACGTTAAAAAGGCAGCATCATGGTAAGAAATTATTGTTCATTTAAATAATGTGATAATGGTATGCTTGTGTGAAAAAAAACCCTCATTTATTGGAGATACAGACTTACTGGTTTACAAATGAAAAGACATCTGGGATCTCGTTTGAAATATCCTACTTCAGCGCGCGCGCGCGCACACACACACACACACACACACACACACACACAGTGGGGTGGAGACAGAAGACGTAAGATTGGCCTTGAGTTGGTAACTGTTGGAGTTGAATGATGGGTTCGTATCACTACACTATTCTATTTTTATGTTATGTGGGGAATTTTCCAGAACAGTAAAGTAAACAAAAAGAGCATTATCTTATTCAAATAGACATAATTCGTTTTTAGAATGATTCTTTTCAGAGTTTGGGAGTTATCTCAAGATGCAAAGTGAAAGATGTGATATAACAAAAATGTTTTTGCAAGTTCATGAGGCACAAGGGTATATATGAAAAGGTATCACAACAGTTAAAAGTGAACATTCATATAACAGAAATCTTTGGGAAATGCTAAAATATATATTTCAGCAGTGACAACAACCCAAGTGCAACGGTAAACCTGTAACTCCAAACCAAACGTGACTCAACTTCTCTCTAGCCATCGCCCATGCCAGTCCAAGGGAGGTGGGGGTGTCCGGGGGACGGGATTCATCAGTACACTTTGCAGTTAAAGGCAACAGCCCGGAGAAAGGGGGCGGAAATGTAGTAGCTGAGCAAACACACTCCAGAGGCAAACGCCTAGGATCCTGGCTTTGTCACCTGGAGGCTGGGTCCCTTCCAAGCCTCGATTCCTTAAGTGGGGATGACAATAGTACCTACCTTACAGGGTTGTTGGGAGCTTTAATGATTAAGCGTGCATGTAAAGCACACGCAGCTCGTAACTGGTAGGACCTGTTGGTGCATTATTAAGGACGGCGCGCTTGGGAAGCGGCCCGGGCGAGCTAAGGACGCCGGCGGCGAGAAAAGAAGACTCCGCTCGGTCTCCACCCGCCCGTCTCCGAGCCTGGGCGCAGGCCCAAGGGATGCTCGGGCTTCTTTTAGGCGCCCGTCTCCGGCTCCAGGTCGCTCTCCGCTAGGGCTGAGATCCAGCCTGTGGGCGCCGGAACCGGGCAGGGCGGCGACTCCTCTGGTCGGGTCCCCGAGCAGGAAGCTACGAGGCGCGATGAGACAGAAGCGTCCGCAGCGACCTCCACCCCTGCCGCGCCAGGGTTCCATCCGGGTTCTCCTTGTGGGTTCCCGCCTGCAGACAGAGCGAGGTGTCTCTCTGCACGCAGGCGCGTTGAGCCACCGGCGGAGGGCTCGGCTGACCTGAGTAGGGAGCATGCGCGTGGCTCTCTCTCTCTCTCTCTCTCTCTCTCTCTCTCTCTCTCTCTCTCTCTCTCTCTCTCTCTCTCTCTCTCTCTCTCTCTCTCTCTCTCTCTTTTTTTTTTAATTGTGTACGGGGGGCGGGGGGGCCGAATTTTTTGTGTCTGCCAGAGAGGATGAATGTAGAATCTAAGGAATGGAAAGTATGGTAAAGTTCACATAGTTCTTCAGAGCATTAAAATAAGATTTTGTGTGCGTCAAGCTTTGGGTTTGGATTGTAACATTCAATAATTAGCATTTTCTATGTGTGAGCAAGGGGGAAAGGGAAGGAAACTCCTTATACCCCATGTTAAACATTCGGGCAAATGCGAGGCTGTAAATTCCATTAAGATACTCACAGTGGAGATGAACTTCTAGAGCTTGCGTCTTGTTTGCCCATGAAGGTCACCCCTTCCCATAAATTAAAGCATGTGGATGAATTTCCTCAGAAAAATTCATTTTGGAGAAAAGATCTTCAATTTTATTTAAAATTCGTTTTAACATGATATTAAAGTTATGAACCCATATTAGATTTTTAGAGGAAAAATTCCAAAGTAGAAACTAGAAAACTGCAGAAAGAAAGACCTCCTTCCTATTTGGGGGATATTTCCTTCCAGAATTGTGACACACTTAAAGAACAATTTAATAATCTTTCTATAGTCAGTCTTGTTAGAAGCATCCCATTAAGAGTGGGGAAAGGGATAGTATCAGAGAATGTGGGATAGATGCATCATTTTCAGGTGTTCAGGGTGAATCTGGTAGACTGAAGCCTGCTTGAGGTTTCTGTCAACAGAAGAAATTGCAAAAGACCAGTCTTTCTGGTCCAGAAAGCAGGGCTTTCAGTACTAGAGAAAGGAGTAGGCTTTAGAGTCAATAGATACTTGGCTTTATGTCCTGGCCCTAACACTTTTACTTACCAGGACCTGAGCAAGCTACCTGGACTTATTAAGCCCTTGTGCTTATTATAAAATAGAGAGATTATCCATTAGTCCATGAAGTTCTTTTGCAGAGATAATATACAAAAATTACAGTACATAGTTCCAGCACTCAACAGGCAGCTATTCGGGAAAGAAAATCAAAGTTCACATAATGAATCATGTTCCAGGTGTTATCTTTTTTCCAAAATGAAGAAATAAGACCTGAGTTCAGATATTATAGAATTCTTCTTAAAATCAGTAAATTAGGTTTCATGGAAGAGGGAACAGAGACCCAGAAAAGTCAGGTGATACATTTTTTGACTTAAAAAGATCCTGAAATTTTTTAATTCAAAATTAAAGCAGCTAAGCCCCCTGACAGTCCCATAAACTGCTTTTCTGTTAAATATTTGAAATAATGCTACAAACCACTCAGTTAAGTATTCTAATTATGTATCTTTATTACCAAAAGATAAATAAAATACAAAATAGACATTGTCACTTTATGGAACCACCCCATGGTAAGGTAGGAATATGAACACATAAGTCATTGACTTTCTTGAAATAGGTTAAGAATTACCTCCATTTGCATTGCTTTTTTAATTGCACAGTAGTCTGAATCTACACACTATATTCATAGTACATGACAATTCGATTGTTACTATTTCTGAGATGGTAACTTACAGCTGTATCCTAATCAGTTTTGGTGAGCTGTTAAAAAGCCAATGTACTTCTATCAGGGGTTTGAAACAGGCTGTTTTCATTGAGCCCACTCTGTATTATTTTCATGATGGTCTTAGAAGAGCCCTGAGGATCATGGCGGTCTCAGTTATTAATAGCCCTACAAGCTATCCTTATAATTCTTCGAAGAAACCTTCAACTTCAGGTTTTGCTTTTTGCAAATTTTACAGACACCTGCTTACTATAGGTATTAGGTATAATGGATATTCTACAATCTTTTAAAATTTAATATTCATGATTATTACATAAAGGCAATCACAATTAAAGCAACAAATAGTATCACAAACTGTATTTTCTATGATAGAGGAAAGGATTTCTGTGTTTAAAGGCTCAAGTCCAGAATGATAAAAGACCGTCACAACACTGGCTCAAAGATGACAAAATATTATTTTTCTGTTATTCTGGATGTAAGGTACAAGGAAATATTTTAAAAATAAAAATTTTATAACCAAGCAGAAAACAGAATTATTACTATACAGATTGACATGGGAGATAAAGTTACTCATATGTTCTACAGGTTTCCTTTCAGTAACCCAAAACCCAAGATAGAATAATTTTTTTAGTTTCAGACCAGGGAAACCTTAGAAGGCAAAAACAAAGGATTCTCAAATAACTATAATTATAGTTACTAATAATTTGAAAAAATGAAACACTGATTTTGAGAAAGAGTAACTAATCTGCCTTCAAAATGCGTGTTAACTAGATAAAGGGCCATATGAATTGTGGAGATAAAGTTTAAGCCTTAATAATGTTGAGTAGAAGACATTCTTGCTAGGTAAAGAGCCAAGGCCTCTTTCCACATCACCTAAAATAAAATTGGAAAAAAAATCTTAACATACACTTAATGAATTGCTCTTTGTTTTTCTTGTTTCTTCGGTGTACAAAGAAATGAATTTACTAAAAGACTTCTGGAAGCTTTATTAAAGTCAGGCAGCAAAAAGAGTAGTCAAGGGGTTTTCCACCTACAATTATCAGCAAGAAGCTGAAAAGAATGTATCTATGTATCTATCTTGGGTGACTGTCTGTAACTAGCTACTACTGTCCAAGGAAGGAGGCCATGGGGTCATCCGGCCTCTGACGTTTCATTCTATAGGCCTCCATTTCCTCTTCAGTGGGTTCCCGAGTTTCATATATGCTATTGTAAGGCCGCTTCCTCTCATCAATCTGCATAATCTCCTTGACGTGAAGAAGGCGGGCTTCCTCTGCATTCAGGGCCTACAGTGAAAGAAAAAACATGAGTACCACCAATAGTAGCAGAGTACCAAAAGACCCCACTGAATGTAAACTGCTATATGAAAAACCTAGATTATCTGAAAGAGCTTGAGAGTCAGCCAGACTACCTTCAAGCTACAACGAATCACTGTTTGGCTGATACAATATTTTCATACAGCAGGAAATAGTCTACCACATTTTCAATGTTAAAAAATTTTTACTTAATAACAAAGATTCAATGAGATTCACTTTACTAACATAAGTCCAAAACTGATACTTCTGGTGGAAACTACAACTCTGACTTTTCCCAAGGACTTGCTGACACAAATTTTAGAGCTAGAAGGCAATTCTTTCTGGACATATGTCAATAACTCTAAAGAACAGCTTTACAAAGAACATTTCTTCTGTACAGTAGTGATTTTTATCAAACATTCTTGAGAAGCAGGCAATACTAAGACAAAAAAATCTCCATTTGCATTCTAGGCCTGATACAAGGTGACCTGAGCAAATCACCCAGACTTGGGATTTTTAAAATGAGCTTGGAGACAGGACTAGATAATTTATTAAGGTCCCTACAAATAAAGAATACTGTCATTGCTCTGACTTCATAAAGTACCTTTTTCAATTTTTCATGTTTCTTTTCTTCATCATCACTATCTGAACTGCTCTTTCGATGCTTCTTCTTCTTCTTCTTTTTCTTCTTTTTATCTTCTTTTAGTTTTTCCTGATGCATCTGATAGGGAGGATTGAAATATAGGGTTATTAATGCAAAAACAAAGTTCTGGTGCAAATTTTGAAGTCTGCCCTCCAGCACTTAAAATTTTTGGACACATGGGGTGCTGGGTGGCTCAGTCAGTTAAGTGTCTGACTTCAGCTCAGATCATGATCTCACGGTTCGTGAGTTTGAGCCCTGCATTGGGATCTCTGCTGATAGCACAAAGCCCATTTCAGATCCTCTGTTCCCCTCTCTCCCTCTCCCTCTCCCCATGCATGCGCACATTCTCTCAAAAATAAATAAACATTAAAAAAGAATTCAGGACAAATGATTATAGACTTACCTCCATGAGCGTTTGAGGTTTTTTTACAGATTCTTCTCCAGTTATATCATTTATAATACATTCCTCTGAATTCTGTGGGAAAATATAGTCATTTGACTTGAGTAATCATAGTTACCGATCATTGAAGAAAAAGTTAAAATTTGAAACATGAGAAATATGTTTCATACAGATTCTGACTTAAGAACTTTTGTTGTTTTACACTTGCAAGAACTAGAGCACAATTACTTACAGCAATCTCCTTCCCAGCTTCTCCAGTGCAATAGGAATACTTGAAAAAGGAGTGACAGCATTTGTATCCCCATCGGCCTTCTTTCCAGTAAGATCCCCAGATATGCTGCAGAGAGAGAGTTGTTACTTAAAAAGGAACCTGAAACTAGGGACTCTCATACACTGCTGATATGAGCATAAAATAATACAGTACTTTAAAAGGTTAACTTGGGAGGAAACTTATGGGGATTCCAGGGCTAGCTAATAGGGACAAGGTGGCCTGCTCTCAAGTGTGACAAGCAGGCATTAAATTATAATGGTCTTACATTTTATTCCTAAAACTTTAAAAAAAAATTAGGATATTTGACTTCTCTTTAAAAATTAAGAAGGACTGGGAAATTCTGGGCCCACATTCCTACTTGGCAAGAACTGGCTGTTGCTGACCAGTGGATGCCCCTTTCAGACAGGGTTTGTGTTCTCTAGTTTGTATAATTTGCCTGAGTCACTTCACTCATATGATTTAGTAGCCTGGCTCCTATAGGTAGTTCTGTTTTTGATCCAACTTAGACAATTGTAGTTTGGGTACATGTGTTTTATAATGTGATGCAGTATGAATTACACTGTATCACTTATGTTCTTGTTAAAATATTTAACTTTAGTCAAGTCTTTAGATCTGAATTTGTTTATAGGAAATACAGAGGATAGAGGAATAACTCGTATGACATCATACAAGTAATTGAACCAGTCAAAATAGAATGTGAGTTTACAAAATAACTGTCCTGATCTGTTTAGGAGTCACTGTCCTGAAAAAGTGAAGTTTCGATAGAGGGAGATAGAGAAAAAGAGACATAACAACCAAAATAAACTTTGATTGGATTCTGACTGAAAACAAAAACAAAAGCAAAAACAAACCACCTATTTAAAGGCATTTTTGTGTATATTTTGGTAATGTGATTAAGAATTACAGATTAGAGGATATTAAGGAGTCCATGATAATTTTCTAAAGTGTGATAATGTAGGGGAATATCATTAATTTTAGGAAATACATGATATAGTGTCTATCAGTGAAATATCATAATATCTGTAATTTTCAAGTATTTTAGTAAAAAAAAAAGATACAAATGTATATATGTGGGTATATGTATATACCAGCATGCATATACCCCTCCCTCTGTCCAGACAAAACATATATGGCAACATGCAAAATATTTCTGAATCTAGGTGGTGGGTATGTGGTTGAACATAATAGTATTCTAAAGTTTTTGTATTTTTAGAAAAATTTCAAAAAATAAAATTAAAATGTAAAAAAAAAAAAAAAAAAAAAAAGGAAAACAAGCCCAACAATGATTCGCTATGAAGCTGTAAAAAGAAAATATAACTCAGAGAAAAATGCTAACAAGGACACCAGATGGTTCTAGTTTAAAACATACTGTGTGATTGTGGATCTTCACATCCTCCTCATACTTAGAGCAGGCGACAGCCCTCTCCTGTCCTTTGATGACTGTCCCATGTCTTGAGTACTCCACATAGTCTTCAGTCTGAGCTAAAAGCAATTCAGCTGGAGGGGCATCCAAGTGTTCTTGGCCACCATACTAAAAGAACATTGAACATTATTAAATACATTTTACAGCAAAGGTTTGCATTCAAATCTCTATTGATGAGTTTGTTTCTAATCAGAAACATGAAAGCAATATTTTTTATGGGCTCTGTTATACAAAGTACAGTGAAAAAGAAAAAGCCACATGATTTTTATAGGCAAATAAAAGATGTCTCAGTTGTTATTTATGTGTTGAGCGTGGCAGATTACCAAACAGCCATCAATTCCTCTTAACCTTGTATGCGTGCCCATTTGCCACATGACTTTGCTACTCTTCCCCTCAAGAGATAGACAGTCTGTTTCTCCATCTTTGAATCTGGGCCTGGCCATGTTACTTGTTCAGGCCTGTGGGAAACTGGGCAAATGTGATGCAAGCAAAGGCCTGGAAAGCACTTGTGCAGTGGGGCATATTTTTGTTGCTAGTCTCTGGTACCCCAAGAATGCCATATGAGGCTGGACTAGCCTACCAAAGGAGGAGAGCCCACCCTGGGCAGACATGAGATGTTCCAGATGAGGTCTCTTAGGACAATCAGCCTGCTAACTGCTAGAGACCAGAATGAGGCCATTCTAGATCATCCAGCTTCAGATGGGCAGGCCCAGACCAGGAGACCCAGCTGACATACAAAATCGTCAGAAATAACCAATGTTTCTTTTAAACTGCTATGTTTTTATTGTTGTTGTTGTTTTCCCGCAAAAGCTTCCTGATACAGCTAAACTGATAATGTATACACTTGATTTCAAGTCAATGTGAGGGTAGGACTGTTCCTAATAAACTAAAAGGGACTTTGTGTGCATTGTATTCCAAATGTAAATTGAATGATCATTAACTGGTCATTTCTCTTTAACGAACATTCTTTTTTTAAGCATTTTGGTCAAAATTACCTTTTCCAGGATGCTTTCTTTCTGCTGTTCCTTAAAGTCTTCTTTTTTGACTTTGAAGGACTTGTACAACAGCTCTAGTTTTGTAGGATCGGCCTGCAGATGCACTTCAGATCCCTTGTCATAGGCTTCCCAAGCAAACACTACAATAATCAAAGACATTTTAATGACTTGTCAGCTACGTTTATTGCATGCTTGTTAAAAACAAACTTTTAAAAATGCCCCCAAATTTCTTTGAGCTTATAAAAATACCTTGACTTAGAGCAAACACTTACACTGTGTCTGAGCCATTGAAATGGTATCTCCTGTGTATCTAACGAAGTTATCCCCTGCATAGCTCACTCTGTAAATGCAAATTTAAAAAACAAGTTGTTTCAGAAATTGCTTTAAGGAAAGTTCATTTTTTTCTGACCCAACCATAGATGATGTTTATTTTAACTCAGATTCAGTTTTATGATTAAAAACTCTCCCCCACCCCTGCCCTACCTTGAAATCTATTTTTTAATGTTTACTTATTTTTGAGAGAGAGAGAGAGAGAGAGAGACAGAGTGCAAGCATGGGAGGAACAGAGAGAGGGAGACACAGAATATGAAGCAGACTCCAGGCTCTGAGCAGAGCTGTCAGCACAGAGCCTGATGCTGGGCTCAAACCCACAGACCATGAGGTCATGACCTAGGCTGAAGTTGGATGCTTAACTGACTGAGCCACACAGGCGCCCCAAAATCTATACATTTAACTTGATACTTACTCATCTGGATTCTTTCCTGCATTGGCATAGGGATTCTCTCTCATCGCTCTAGTTTTGGGATCATAGTAAGCAGAATTTGGATCTAAATTCCGCAAATACTAGAAGGGAAAATGGTTTAAGACTGCATTAATGTTTACTTCTGTCAAAAAAGATTTCAGCACACTAGGCAGATGAGTCAATCACGATCAATTGTGTGTATACATTTCCGGGTACAGAAGATAAAATACAGAATGATACCTATCTTGGAATGACTATATTACCTATATACTGTCCAGATACCAGATGAGTAGACAAAATTTGGGGTGGGAAGACAAATATTTTTTGAGTGTGTATGTTAAGTTGGCAAGGCTTACTTTTGCAATATCTTCTCGAATCCTGAGATTCCGGACAGTAATTCGCCTCTTAGAGTCAAAGTTCTGTCCAGGCATGTCAATGTCATCTGCGTATTTATCTTCATCCTCATCTTCACTATTATGATCTTTTTCCTGAAGGAAGTGGAAAGAGGGAAAAACAAATTATAAGAAAAAAAGAGCAGCATCTAGTTCTTACTTTGCTTTAATCCAACTCTTATTCAGTTATATTCCTTAAAGCTATTATTATTAGTTATTGTTATTAGCCATTAGCCATCAGAAATTGAAAAATTTGCCAGACGAGGCAAATATTTATTACCGTTTGAGAATTTGGTTCCTCTTCTCCCCACTGGTGTTTTGGAGAATTCTGCATTATGCAAGAAGAAAAAGAATTTGTTATTTTATTCCACTGAATCTACTGATTCACACTTTATTTTTTTATTATCATTTTTTTAATGTTTAGTTTTCAGAGAGAGAGAGTTAGAGCAAGCACAAGCAGGGGAGGGGCAGAGAGGGAGACAGAGAATCCAAAGCAGGCTCCAGGCTCCAAGCTGTCAGCACAGAGCCTGATGCAGGGCTCACACTCATGAAGTGTGAGATCATGACCGGAGCTGAAGTTGGATGCTTAACCGACTGAGCCACCCAGAAACCCTTATTGATTCACATGTTAAATACTTAGGTAAAATAATATAACTTAAATCTAACTGAACAAATCCTCCTATTTCTCATTGTAATGAACACATAAGTTCTACAAGTATGTACTTATGAATAATTTTATCAGACTGTCTACAAACCCAGTAAATTTCTAGAGAATTTTCAATGATATAGGATTATAATCACACAAGGGTAGGAGGAACATCAAGATGACCAATGTAATCAATATATATTCATTTCTTATATGTTAACCTTTAGACACCATTTTTGCTAAACCTTACTAGTTTTCTATCAAGTCCAAAAAGAAAATATTACAGGATCATGTAATAAGTATCTTTAGAACCAGAACAGCTTATTTAAAATTTAGGCAATGAAGGAATCTACTCAGATGACACCATACTGTAATTTAAGAAGGGTGAGATCCTTGGCACAAAGATACTCTTTCTTCATTAGCAACTGGTCAGGATTTTCTCTAATTCTACAAAATGCCTATACCAAAGTAATCAGTATTTTATCATGTCCCTTTAAAAACCTTCAAAGGTTAAAAAGAGTATCTTATAGTATAGTAGAGGAATATGAAAATATATGTGTGTGTGAATCTATCTATCTATCTATCTATCTATCTATCTATCTATCTATCTATCTATCCATTCTCCCTATACAAATAGAATGATAGATATAGATACATATACAATATATTGGTGAGAGCATAAATTTGAGCAGCTCTCCTAAATGGTATCTAAGTGATATGACACCAAAATATTAAATAAAATACTCACTGTGTCAACAACTACACATTAAGGAATTTACTCTAAGGGAATAATATATCAATTATATAAAGAGATATGTACAAGAATGTGATTTATAGTGTCGTATATAGTATCAAAAATTTGGGAAAAAAATCAACTTAATAATAGATAATTGGTTATATACATTACTGTACTTGATGAACACTGAACATCCATTAAGGTGATTCTATCTGGGGCACCTGGGTGACTCAGTCAGTTAGGTGTCCAACTCTTGGTTTCAGCTGAGGTCATAATCTCACGGTCATGAGACTGAGCCCGTTCCTGGCTCCACACTGGGCATGGAGCCTACTTAGGATTCTCTCTCTCTCTCTTTTCCTCTGCCCTTCCCCTGCTCATGCTTGAACTCTCCCCCCTCCCCCAAAAAACCGTGAAAGTGATTCTATTCAATCTGCAGGAAAAAAACATATAATTTGCTACCCCCCTTTCTTTTTTGCTGTTATTTTTTTTGCTGTTAAAAAGGGAGAAAGAGATGGGAATAACATTATATATTTGTTTTTGTTTGTATTTATGTAAGAAACTCTGAAAGTATCCACAAGAAAAACAGATTATGGGGGGGTGGTGAGGTTTTGAGATAGGATGAATGGAGGCAAGGATGGGAGACTTTTTACTGCATATCTTCTTAAATTACTCTGAGTTTTATATAATACCATGTGAATTTATATAAAAATAAATAGGTCTGTATTTATTTAATTACACAGAAAACATGAACTCATTGCCTCTATCGTTTAACTGAAAGAGGTGATAATTAAGTATGCAAAGATGAAATCCACATAAAAAACAAGTTGTATTATCATTACACACATATACAGATCTATGGGGGTAGGTGGAGTGGGACCTAGAAAGGCCTACCTCAAAATGTTAATAGTTAAAATAGGAGATACGGACTTTCTTCCTTATAATTTTTCTAAAATTTCTTTCACTGCATATGTGTTACTTTCAGAATCATTTTTTTAAATAAAGATTTCATTTTTTAAGTAATTTCTACACCCAACATGGGGTTCGAACTCACAAGCCTGAGATAAAGAGTCACAAGCCTTACTGACTGAGGCAGCCAGGCGTCCCAGAATTATGTGTTTTTTAACTGTTCTTCAGTTATTTTTATTTTTGGTTTAGACAATAAGAGAGGAGGAGAGGGGCAGAGAGACAGAGAGAATCTTAAGCAGGCTCTACACTCAGTGTGGAGTGTGGAGCCTGGTGTCAGGCTCGATCCCACGACCCTCGGATTATGACCTCAGCTGAAATCAAGAGTCAGACACTTAACCAACTGAGCTGCCTAGGTGCCCGTTTTTTGTTTTATTTTTTAAGTTTATTTATTTATTTTGAGAGAGAGAGAGAGAAGAGAGTGTACATGAGCAGGGATGGGGCAGAGAGAGAGAGAGAGAGGAAGAAAGAATACCAAGTAGGCTCTGTGTTATTAGCACAGAGCCTGACACAGGACTTGGTCTCATGATCTGTGAGATCATGACCTGAGCCAAAGTCAAGAGTTGGATGCTTAACCAACTAAGACATCCAGGCACCTCTGTTTTTAAAAAAAATAATTGTTTTTTGGAGTTCCCACAAGTTGCGAGTTCAACAACAAAAAAATTTATAATGCTGTACAGAAAGTTCAATCTCTACAGTAGACTTTTCTCCTATGTATATAGTTAATATCCAAGTACTGAAGTGGTCAAAAATCATCAGTCCCCTGAATACATTTAAGTATGCTTACTGGGGAACTAAATTATACTATATTTACGATAAACAACAGAGAATTTATTAGAACAAAAGAAACAGGCCATTTTCCTTTTTCCAGAATTGGTGGTAACAACAGTTATGAATTACCAAATGTTTACTTACTATGTGATATGAATGCTAAACCTCCTGAAGGGTACATGTTATCTCTGTATGAGAGATGACAAACTGAGGCTCAGAGAAGCAAATTAATTTTTCTACGATCACCTAGCTAGCCAAGGACAGAGCTGGATTTTAGCATCTATCTGTTAACCTGTGCTGTGAGCCTCAGGGACTGCTCGCTAAGTGGCCTCAGGGACTGTTCGCTTGGTGCTTACTTAGGTCTGTTTCTAATTCATACTTGGCAAGAATTCCTTTTAGAAATTTAAACTCCAAATGTTTTTTATGTGTGCCATAAATTTGTTAAAACTTTTAATAAGCATAATATACATTAACTATTAAGTTGTCATGAATAAAAAATTGGCTGCAATACATCTTTTTACTATAAAATTTTTCTGGTCAAAAATTTTGTTTTATTCACCTATAAAATTATTATAGTCATTATGGAAAATGTAGAAAGCAATAGTAAAAATACAAAGAAAAATTTACTAATTCTACACTGGATGAGAATTAGTATTCTTATCTTTTTTCCTATGTGATATTACAATATTTTTTCATGTGTTATTTAAATGTAAGTGTTACCCACTGTTGTTATAAAGATTTTAAGAGCTATGCCCCAGGGGCGCCTGGGTGGCTCAGTCGGTTGAGCATCTGACTTCAACTCAGGTCATGATCCCGTGGTTCATGAGTTCAAGCCTCACGTCGGGCTCTGTGCCGACAGCTCAGAGCCTGGTGTCTGTTTCAGATTCTGTGTCTCTCTCTCTCTCTCTCTGCCCCTTGCCTGCTCACGCTTTGTCTCTCTCAAAAATAAACATTAAAAAAAATTTTAAAAAAAGAGCCATGCCCCATTCTATCATGCAGATGCAGGACAGTTTACTTCACCAATTCCCCGTTCCTATTTAAGCTATTTCATCTTCTTGCTATCTTAAAAAGCGCTACAGTGAACATCTTTGCATATATGATTTTTTCCTGATTACTAGAAAATTTTTTAGGATTGAAAGATCTACTAATTTAATTCCGAAAACGTATATAAATATTTTATGGCAATATTCTTTACAAAATGATTGTGTCAAGTATATTCTCATGAATGGTATGAGTGCCAGTTTTACTCTTTCCTCTCAATAGCACTTCTCTGTCCCTAAAATCTTGTTTGTTTTTTTTTAATGTTTGTTTTTGCGAGAGACAGAGAGAAGAGGGAAGAGAGAGAGAGAGAGAGAGAGAGAGACAGGAGAGAAGGAAGAGAGAGAGAGAGAGAGAGAGAGAGAGAGAGAGAGAGAGAACGTGCACACAGGGGAGAGGGAGCCAGAGTATCTGAAGCGGGCTTTGTGCTGACAGCAGATAGTTGAATATGGGGCTCGAAATCATGAACCGTGAGAGATCATGACCTGAGCTGAAGTTGGATGCTTAACTGACTGAGCCACTCTGGCGCCCATGCTAAAATCTTTTCTAACTGGAGAGATAAAATGAATTCTTGTTTCAATTTTCATTTTTGTTTGCTAAGAGTTTGAATTTTTTTATTGATCATTTTTATTACTTACAGCTTGTTCCACTAATTTCCCTGAGGCTAATTCTTCTTGGAGTTTCTGGGCTTTCAGTGTTCGTTTTGCCTAATAAAAAAGGAAACATTTGAAATTAACTTTACAACATTCAAATGAACATTTAGTTTTTTTTTTTTTTTTTTTTTTTTCAACGTTTATTTATTTTTGGGACAGAGAGAGACAGAGCATGAACGGGGGAGGGACAGAGAGAGAGGGAGACACAGAATCGGAAACAGGCTCCAGGCTCCGAGCCATCAGCCCAGAGCCTGACGCGGGGCTCGAACTCACAGACCGCGAGATCGTGACCTGGCTGAAGTCGGACGCTTAACCGACTGCGCCACCCAGGCGCCCCGAACATTTAGTTTTTTTATATTTAAAATCAACAAATTTATTGCGTTCAGAAAGTTCACTAAACAAGGTCGTCTCTTTGGGATTTCTTGTAGCTTCAGATCTATGGTTTCTAAACAGGAGTTACAAACTCCTGTTTGAACCAGGCATTAATATAAACTGAGCCAAACAGCAGCAGTGATTAAACTGCAGAGAACAAGCTAAGTCCAGAAGGAGCAGCTGTCACCTGACTCCAGATGACTGACTCTTGCCAGGCAGACCCAGGATTACCATATCATTGTTCAAGAATAGATGAAACTTGTATTATACGAAATCCCATGATTTTTAAATGTAAACTCTACTTAAAAAAAAAGAAAAAGGCAGTGTGACTATGGATTTTAAGGAATGGGGATGAGTAGGTAAAATCATAACAGAAAAAAACCGAAGTTGAATTAAAATAAAATTCGATTTTCTGAAATGAGTTATCCTATTCCCCTCTCACCTCTCTCAAATGCTATGCGAGACAATGGTAAAAATAGGTCCATGGGCAAGATGCAGTGTGTGTGTGTACGGGGGGGCAAGAGTTTATAACCTTAAAAAGCCAAAAGCTTTAGATATTAATCTGTTCTCATGCTTCCAATATCTTCTGCAATCTCAGGAATCAAAAAACAATATAAGAATCAAATAAGACACTGCTGCCAATAGGGCTAGCCCACTTCATCTTCACTATTCCATTAGGCCTACTACTACTATTATAAAAATGCTACCATTTTTATATTGCTTGAAGACAAAAAATAGAGTTGCTAAACCAGTGATACAGCAAAATGTACATTCTTTAAGGAGTGTGGGAAAGCAGGGAACTTTGCTCACCAGATCAACTTTGGCGTATTCCTCTACAATTTTCATGTGTTCCTCTGGATTGTAGCCATTCCACCGGTCCCTCTTCCCATCATAGTCAAACATCAGCTGGGGCTGGACATGCTCATCTGGAGCTATATTAGTACCTGTAAATTTTGCTCCAACTCGCCTAGGTCTCTGGGAAATAAAATAAAATAAAATCTTTCCCTAAGTTCCTGTAGCCCAGAGGAAAATTTCAGATGACCTTTACAAAGCAAGGATAAACACACCATGGGAGTTTATGGTCTGTTATCAGTTACTCTCCCAGCAGTAAATTCTGATGGTGCTAATCTAATTTCACTCAAATTATTTTTTTTTTTTAACTTGTACCAAAATTTAGGTAATTTTAGAAAAATAGAATTAATCTGACAAGGAAGCATAAAAGAGACTCTGACAGGTTTCTAAAATTCTCAAAGGTGAGCTTACCTCAAAGCAGTCTTTCTTTTTGTGTGTCATGGCCCCACAATTTTCACATGCTCCCTTGCGGTACTTAGTAGTTATGGAATTCTATAAATGGATACAAAGAAAAACAAAATATTCTAATTATCTGAATAAATTAGAAATAATTTTGGCTCTCACTACTATATTATCTAATGAAGTGACTGACTCATTAAGAGAAAAACGAGTTAGAGTCTCCATACTTTATAAATGAGAAAATTAAGTTTCAGAAAATTAGCAACAGAAAATTTATAAAAGAAAACACAGACTAAAATAGTATGTATTGTGAATTTTAATCCCAGGTAAAAGATTATATAATCTGTTTCAATTTAACATAGTATCGAAGGTTCTTATATGAAGTTCTTAAAATAAAATCTCCATTTCCAAAAGGATATATATAAAAGTTGCCCACATACCTCTTTTACACCCCTCTTGTACCATTCTCCAGATGAGCTGTATTGCTTCTGTTTCTCTGGTTGTGGTCTCTGGTGCTTTAAAGTAGGTCTTTTTGATGGATCAATATACCATGGCACTGAAGAAATATACTGAGGTATATGAGGGTTGATGTCTCTGTAATTAAAAAAATATATATATATTTTTAAAGAATAAAGTTTGGGGGGTGCTTGGGTGGCTCAGTTGGTTAAGCGTCTGACTCTTGATTTTGGCTCAGGTCATGATCTCACGGTTCATGAGATGGAGCCTTGCATAGGGCTCTGTGCTGACAATGTGGAGCTTGCTTGGGATTCTCTCCTTCTCTCTCCGCCTCCTCCCACTTGTGCTTACTCATGCTGTCTCCCTCTCTCTCTCAAAAATAAACAAACATGTAAAAAAGGAAAAAAGTTTGAAAATAGTTGATATTACAATTACAAATGTAGCCTTTATAGACTCTAAGGCCAGAGATAATGCAGTGGGAGGGAGAGGGAAGAGAATATGCTTGGTATCTCTATAATATAGAAAAAAAAAAAGAAAAGTAAGCAAAGTAATTTATACTTTATTTTAGATTGAAAAAAATTCCAATATAGAAACTAAGAATAGTGATAGAACTGAAGTGAGGAGATAGATATGGAAGACACGGATGTATGTTAGTAAATAATGTCTTATAAAAGAGTAAGAAGCTAGCTAATAATGTCTAGAGTTGATTAAAACAATGATGTAGGTACATTATTTAGAGATGTGGAAGTATCAACCAGAAAAACTCAAAACAGAAAGATTTAGAAGATTTGCAGAGGTGGAACAAGGAGTGGGAGGGGTTGAAAGGGATGACTGCTGTTCATTGTAAGTCCTTCAATATTTTTTTATTAAACCTTACATATTATGAATTTGATAAAATAATAAAAACAAAAAGAAGGTAAATGGTAAAGATAGCTTCCTGTCAAAGCAAAGGATGAAAAATTACTCAACTACGTGGACATAAATTTGAATTTTTAAAAAATGTTTATTTATTTACTTTGAGAGAGAGGGAGAGAGAGAAAGCACGTGCACATGTGCACAAGGGAAAGGCAGAAACAGAAAGGGAGAGAGAGAATCCCAAGCAGGCTCTACGTGGGGTCAGCGCAGAGCCAGACATGGGGCTCGATCTCACAAACCTTGAGACCATAACCTGAATGGAAACCAGGAGTTAGACGCTTAACCGACTGAGTCACCCAGGCGCCCCATAAATCTGAATTCTGAATGAACAGATCATGCAAATAATGAAAGAACTTACTTTCCTTCTTCATCAACTTCTGCAGGAGCATTACCCAGTTTCCGCTGCTCTTCTAACTCCTTCTTCTTTCTCCAGTCCTCTCTGGTCATCTTCTTTGGTTCCTCCAGACTCATTTCTTTGGACCCTGACAGGGGGGCCGCATTAACTGCATCTACAGCTGTAGCTGACATGGTTATCTGGACCCCTCTATGAAAAGAATGAAATACATATTAGTATAAAGTAGGCCTTCATGAATTCATCAGTAAAACTATTAAAAGTACATCCTAATAACATATACTACAGTCTGGCTTACATATTTCATAAGTTCTTATAGTATCTGTAAGGGAAGGGTCTCGTTCCCCTCCACAAAGTCTCTATTTACCATCTGTAGTTCCTCCCTCAACTCTAATTTATAAATGCAGAGAAATATATAGACATGTACTCAAAATTTCATAAGACTCTTTCATTAACATTCCTGAATTTCTCTACGTGTGTCTCAGACTTTACCAACACATTACCTTATATGAGTAAACAATGTCCTGTTTTCCTTAAAGACAAAATGCCTTAAGAATTATCTATATCCGCTGACTCTATTTCCTCATCTTCTACTTCTCTCCTCAATCACTCTAGTTTAGCTTCCATTCCCTACCTCTCTAAAGAATTACCACTAAGTTATCAATGATCAATGTACTAAATCCACTATACATTTTTCAGTTCTGTTCCTTCCCTCTTGAAATATTCTTATCCCTTGGCGTAAGTAACACTATACTCTCCTGTTTTTTCTTGACTCTTGCTGCTCCTGTCTCCTTTGCAGGTTCATCTAGGTCTGCCTAGTTATTTGATTTTGCATTCTACAGGGCTCAGTGCTAGAGTCTCTTTCATTACTCAGGACTCCATCAGTAGACTAGGTCATCTATTTCTAAGGCTTCATAGCCACAGTATGTCACTGTTGGCTCTCCAACTTACATCTCCTCTCCAGATCTTTTATCTGAGTTTCATATACATATATTCCAATTGCTTACTTCATAGCATCTTCACTTAGAGGTCTTAGTGATACCTAAACTCAACAAATCTTAATTGAAACTCATGATCTCCTCCATGAAATCTCATCTCCATTCACTGTTTCCTCTCTTTTTTTTAAATTTTTTTTTAACATTTATTTATTTATTTTTATTTTTTTTTATGTTTATTTATTTTTGAGACAGAGAGAGACAGAGCATGAATGGGGGAGGGGCAGAGAGAGAGAGGGAGACACAGAATCGGAAGCAGGCTCCAGGCTCTGAGCCATCAGCCCAGAGCCCGACGCGGGGCTCCAACTCACGAACCCTGAGATCGTGACCTGAGCTGAAGTCGGAGGCTCAACCGACTGAGCCACCCAGGCGCCCCAACATTTATTTATTTTTGAGACAGAGAGAGACAGAGCATGAATGGGGGAGGGACAGAAAGAGGAGGAGACATAGAATCGGAAGCAGGCTCCAGGCTCTGAGCCATCAGCCCAGAGCCCAGACGCGGGGCTTGAACTCACGGACCGCGAGATCATGACCTGATCTGAAGTCGGACGCTTAACGGACTGAGCCACCCAGGCGCCCCTGTTTCCTCTCTTAATGAAAAATACCACTCATTCCTTTACATATGTGTCCCAGCTAATCTCCACACCTATTTCATCACTAAGTATTGTTATTTTCACCTTCTGAATAGCACTCAAATTTATCTACTTCTCTCTATTCTCAATGCTACCATTTCAGTGTAAGTTATTACTTTCCTTTCTTATGGGTCTTCTGTCAGTCTCTCCAATCAGTTCTCCACACTGCAGTGTTATTTTTTCAAAACACGTATTTAATCATACCATGTCCTACTACTGCACAAGCTTAAAATCCTTCAATGTGGCACTGTCCAAGAGAAATATAATGCCAGCCTCATACATCATTTTAAGCATTCCAGTAGTCATATTAAGATAGTAAAAAAAAAAAAAGCAGCTTCTCTTAATATAAGAGAAACTAAGGTAAGTCTTTAAAATCTGACAGATTTTATAGGTATTCAGACTAATCCCCAACAACACTGTCCCCCTAACAGCTGGACAGTGCACCTCCAACATCTGATAATTCATACTCTAAAAACCACTGAAGACGCACTCCTGGTCTGGCTGGGCACAAGTAAAGTGTCTGAGGCCTAGGACGGCGGCTTCTTTCTCGGTCCCCAATCCCCGTTTCCCCCTCGACCTGGCGTTCATCACTTCCGTAAGGATATATCTAAGAATTAGGAGCCTTCAGACTATTTTCCAGAGTTTTCTAGCTTCACTTCTTCTCGATCCCCAAATTCCAACATTTCCTCACCCAGTCCGGCCACAGCCGACCCCAAAGACTTCCGACAAAGACGAGATCAGTCTGTCAATGTTTACTTCCTGTTGTTCCGCCCTCTCCCGGCAGCCACTCCGGTAGTTTCCGGACGAGCTGCAACATGCGCATTAACATCTTGTGGAGGGGAGGGAACTCAGGCTCCCACGCGACGTTGAAATCGCGAGATCTCGACGTTCCTCTCCCCCCCCCCCCCCCCCCCCCCGCGCCCCAGGACTGTGAAGGGAGTTAGTTTCAGCAGTTGTTTTCCTGTTGCCTGCTTTTGAATTATTGTTTCTTTTAGAATCGCAGAATCTTAGGATGTTAAAAAAAAAAGTCCGTAGGAAAGGCAACAGCTTAAGTTTTTCTACAGAACTGTAAAATGAATGGGGAAGTTCGTGACATATTAAGGGGAAAAAAAAGGCAGTTACAATTAGTATTAGTAGCCGCGTATTGTGTAACACGTTGGGGACGTGGTGAAGAAAAAGTGACTTTATGTCCTCGAATTTAGTCATGCAGAGTGAAAAAGACACTTAAAATAATTTCAAATAATTTACAGTTGTAAAAAGTCGCTGTGAAAGGAATACCAGGTGCTATGAGAACATAAGGGACTAATAGGTAATTGTGACTTTCTGCACCCAAGTGATCTTGTGTTTTACCATTAGAAAAAAATACTATAAAACAATTTCTATTTAAGGAAACCAATAGTATCTGATATCCCAACCGTCCTTTTAAAGTGCACATATGAAGTAAGATAAAATACTGGAAAATAAGCAGTCATTTTGGTAGTAGAATTTCTTGTGTTTTCTTTGTGCTGTTACCTTTTCTTCCTCAAAGTAACATGTATTGCTTTTATTTTTTTAATTTTTTTTAAATGCCTATTTATTTTTGAGAGCACCAGTACAGGAGGGGCAGAGAGAGAGAGAGAGAGAGAGAGAGAGAATATGAGAGAATCTAAAAGAGGCTCCAGGCTCTGAGCGGTCAGTACAGAGCTCCATGGGGGCTGGAACCCATCAACAGGGAGATCATGACCTGAGATCATGACCTGAGCTGCAGTGGGAAGCATAACCCACTGAGCCACCCAGGCGCCTCAACATGTATTGCTTTTAACAGTAAAAGTGAAAATAGTTAACATCCTTGCCTCAATAGGAGCCAATCGTAATCTATTTTTTTCTTATTAAAACTTTGCAGTGCCTAGGGGCGCCTGGGTGGCTCAGTTGGTTAAGCGGCCGACTTCGGCTCAGGTCATGATCTCGAAGTCCGTGAGTTCGAGCCCCGCGTCGGGCTCTGTGCTGACAGCTCAGAGCCTGAAGCCTGTTTCAGATTCTGTGTCTCCCTCTCTCTGACCCTTCCCCGTTCATGCTCTGTCTCTCTCTGTCTCAAAAATAAATAAACGTTAAAAAAAAAAATTAAAAAAAAAATTAAAACTTTGCAGTGCCTAGAGTTGAAGAACATAAATACTAATTTTGATTTTACAGGGCAGTAGGTGAAGGGATAGAAAAGATCAGAGAATGGCCTGAAAGCGAGTAGTCTCTGAATCACCTATGTTTTATTTTTATCTTTTAAAACAATTATTGCAATTTGCTTGGAAGGTTTGAGGCCTGTTTAAAACCACCAGGCACAAGGCATGAGGCTGGCTCAGTAGGTGGAGCATGCAACTCTTGATCTTGGGGTTGTGATTTTGAGCCCCATGTTGGGTGTAGAGGTTACTTAAAAATGAAATCTTAAAAAAAAAAACCCGAAAAACAAACACAAAAAAACCCAAACAGGCACAATCCAGGAAGCATATCTCCTAGAGGAATCATAAAATATGCTGGACAAGAAGGAAGAGTATTTTGTAAGGTTTGGGTTCCTCCTGGAGGATTTTGAGGAGGGTTGTAGGGAAGCAAGGGTCAGTACTAGATGGGTTGCTGTTTGTAAATCTCAATTAGAATTAACTGGGATTGATTAGGATCTAGGTGCTGTTATAAGGTGAGGGTGATTTACTAATTGGGTAATTCCAATAATAGTAGGGAGTCTGGGGCATCACTGGTGAGAAAGCAGCGATCACACAGAGAGTGGTTTATAGCTTTTTACATTTACTGCATGACCTTTGGAGACCATGCTTCCTGTTGTAGGGGGAGACTGACCCTGGGGAGATAAATATCTTGCACCCAAAGACCTAAGGAGATAGAGAATCCCCACTTTGAAGCTTTAGTACTGTACAGATTGGTTTCAAAATGAACACTTTTGTGTGCTGATGATGTAATATGGAGCTGAAACATTTAGGAGGAGATACAGGGCGAAAATAAGGGGAGGAGTAGGAATCAAAGAAAAAGGACAGGGAAGGGGCAATAAAGGTATAAATGTTTTTTTGTCCTCTTTACCTTCTTGAGTTAGGATCTTTTTTCCTTGATGCCTAGCTCAGTGTCTAGCATTTAGTTAACATTCAATAAATATTTATTGAACGAATTAATCCTTCAATTCTGGTCCTGAAATGCTAGGGAAAAAGGGCTAATGAACTGACATATATTGAGAACTGCATCTATGCCAGGTGTAGTGTGAAACCTTTTGTGAAATAATGTAGGCTCAACTGCTCTCTCCCAACTTACCTCCAAGTTAGAATGTATCTGGTGACCTGTGGGGAGTAGGGATTGGATGACACTGGTCAACTTTGGTCTTTTGAATTTATTCCTTTACCTTGTATTTGTTCAATCTGTTTCCATTTACTATAGAAATAGGAAAAGGTCATTAATTTTTCCAAGCATAATTTCTCTCCTTAACTTGGAAATTAGAATTCCTTTTCTGTATTTTTATTATTCCCCAGATCTTTTTCTCATGTTTCTGCCCTCTCCCACCAGGGCCTTCTAGGCAGCTTTGATGACTGTATTGTTGAGATGTCAGAAGTTTAAAATAATCCTATTAAAAATAGAATTTGAAAGGAAACCTGAATTATGTATTCATGAGCATCATCATTTTGTTCATGAGCCAGATTCCTGACGCGTCATCCTAGCCTGAAATGTTAAGGGTTATTCTGCAATTAGGGAATAATCAGTCTATTCTTAATCACAAACCTAAAGGAATGACACAAACATTGCTGTTTGATTTATCTGTATTTACACTGCTTCTTAATTTTTAATTCTGCTCTTCTGGTGTTCCTTAGAGGGAATAAGTTGTTTTCCCACTCGACTATATGTTTGTTTTTTTCTTTTTTCATACATCTGTTGAAATACAACTGTATATGTCCATAGTTCCTCAGTTATTTTTCTAATGACTGCAATGCCTTTCCTCCAGTGCTGCCTCTTCTTTTTTATTTGATCTGGTCAATTTACTCTTTGGACAAATAGTTAATTGAAGACTTTAGGAAAATACTTCTGTTGCCACTTTGCCTTGACTTTTTGAACCTCACAATCATTTAAGAACTTCCTGGCTGTCCTAGAGTCTCAGGAAAAAAACCCCAAATCTCTGTATCTTGATATCATGATAATCATTTACTTATTGGAATCGACCATATTCACTCCCTTTCTATCTCTGTGAGGAGCATGTTAAAAACACCTACAAGTAAAGGTGTCAGCAGGTTTGATTTTTTTCTTCCCAGGAAGCAAGCTACAAACTTCCCGGAAAAAGCTTTCCAGGCGGTGCGCGAGGAGCTTAGATTCCTCCCATTGGTTCTTCCTGGAGCCCCACCCACAGTCCCGCCTCCTGGGCGGATGAACCAATAGGGGCGTGAGTTGTGGTTTAAACGCCGGGTCTGGCGCGACCGCGGCAGGCTGTCTTGGAAGAGTTTGGCTGTTGGCTCTTACGTGGGCGAACCGAGTGGTCGTGAGTGTTGGGCGCGCGGGGCCCGCGAGGAAGGAGGTGGGCTGGGAGCTGGAGGTGGGAGGGCCTGGGGGCTTCCCGGCATCGTCAATAGCGCCGAGCTAGGTTGAGCCGCGGACTGGGACCGCGGACGCAGCCCTCGGCAGTTCGATTCTGATGAGTACTAGGACCTGTGCCAGCCCTAAACCGCCGACTCTTCTGGAACTTAGAGCCTCTACCCAGGCTTCAGGAGTTAGGAGCTGGATTAAATGCCTGTTGCCTGAAGAACGGGCTTCGCTGTCTCCTTAGTTCTAGTTTTTGAGTGGCGTGCCCAGGGTAGAAAGTTTGGTTTTTGCTACCTACATCATCGCTTCTCTCATCTTCCTAACCCCCAGGGTCTAATATGTATTTCGCACCCGCAGCTGATCCAGAATGGCTACCCTGATCTTTGTTGATAAGGAAAATGGAGAACCGGGCACCCGTGTGGCTCCCAAGGACGGGCAGAAGCTGCGGTCTAAGCCTCGTAAGTAAACGGGCTGCAGTCGGAGTCACCGTTGAGTCCGGAGTCACCGGAATCAATTGTGGGCGTGGCCTGGAGTCGGGAGCAGAGGGGAGGCATCAAGTATTGGGGAATGCTCCTATTGCGATTTGCTTATGTTGGGTTTCTTTTATTTATTTATTTTTAACTCTTTACATGAAAGAGTATCTTAAGTATCTTAAGCGATTAAGAGCGTACAAAACTGAAGTACTGTTAGGCATATGGCCAAGCCACTGTCAAAAATTTGGATTGAGTCTGGGGATGAGAATTAGGCCAAGTTTATACACACAATCAGTCTTCAAGTTGGGCAGGTTTTACTGCCTGAATAATCTTATGGTAAGACTTTTTCTTCAGCAGTCAAAACTTTAGATGGGAGATCTCAGGTTTCAACACCACGTGTAGGCAAAATGTTTGATGCTCAAGCAACCTTGCCTAAAGTTACCAGAAAGGCTTTGGGAACTGTCAACAGAGCCACCGAAACTTCAGTAAAGAACAATGGACCTCTCAAACAGAAGCAGCCAAACTTCTCTGCCAAAAAGGTAGGTGTTGGCTACAAACTGGTTGTCTAAACACTTTAGCACTTTTGACTCTTAAAATGACTATAGGCACCCTACCTTTCTTGTGAGTAGAAGGAAATATAGGCTACCAAACACCGATTAGCAGGAGGGAATCCTGTTCTCTTTGTGGACTTCCTCTGTGCCTCAAGATTGGAAGTCTCACAAGCAGCTGGTGAATGTTGTTGCCTCACCTGCTCTTAACTAGCGTTGAAGCAGATTGGTTGGTGGTATCTACTTACAGATACAGAAAGTACTGAGAGGGAGGGTACTTTGCAAGAGGTCACATAGCTAATATAATAGCTCATGTGCTGCCACCCTCCTCCCAGTCTCCTAGAGTGAGCACCAGGTACTCTACTTTGCAAACATGTTGACCTTTGTGTGTGTGCATGAGTAGCAGGTCAGTGCATCCCAGACTAAGAAGACTTTGCTGTGAAAGATGACTTCAGCGTGTAGATTAACACTTTATTTGAATAATTGTCTTAATGTATATTAGGAAGAACACTAATAATTTAGATCAAAATAAAACTTGTAATGTGGTTTAGGACAAGATATGTTTTTTATTTTTATTTTTTTTAAATGTTTATTTTTGAGAGAGAAAGAAGGGGAGGGGCACATAGCGAGAGGGAAACAGAGAATCCCAAGCAGGCTCTGTGCTGCCAAGACAGCCTGATGTGGGGCTTGCATCCACGAACCATGAGATCATGACCTGAGCTGAAATCAAGAGTCAGATGATGCTTAACGGACTGAGCCACCCAGGCGCCGCCAAGATGTCTTTTTTAAAAACTAAGTTGAGTAAGAAATGTTAAATTCAAGTATTGCAAGGCTATGACAAAGATAATGAGAATGTGACGTAGCACTGAAATGTGGGAAACCCTACTTTAGAGATTTCCTCTAGGGGTGCCTGGGTGGCTCAGTCGGTTAAGCATCTGACTCTTGGTTTTGGCTCCAGTCATGATCTCGGGGCTTCTTGGGTTCAAGCCCCTCAATGGGCTCTACGCTGGCAGCATGGTTCTCTCTACCCCTCCTTACCCCCGTCTCTCTCTAAATAAATTAAAGAAAATATTTAGTATACACATATGATGTAAGATTAAATCAATAATACGTAGGTTTCTGCTTTGGCCTATTGTAGACTGGCTACCTGCCCAATTTAGGCTAGAGAATTATCCAGGCTACTCAAGTCCCTGACTGTCTTTTGTTGGCTCTTACTCAGTGTGTATTTCAACTTAATATTAACTAAGCAAATAAATCAGGTGACACTGATGGAAACACAAATGGAAAGCACACTTCCAAAAGCCAAAAATGGCTTCTAGGATTAGTTTCTATTTGGGTGACTCCTGCCCATTTTCTGTGTCAGGTTGAGTGATTGAGTTGATTAGCTCTGAATTAACTCTATATTCTTGGTAACTTAGGCTGAGAGTTGCTGATACTTAAATAACAGACTAAACTCTTTAGCCGTGCTACTAGAATTGCTTGCTGAATTGTATTTGTATGTAATTAATGAGAACTAAGGATTACAGTTGCTTAGAAGTCCGTGTGAAAGTGGTGAAGCAGTCACATCTGGAAGACTTATGATCTCTTGTACTAATCTATTGACAAGGTTTCCACTCTCATTCATATTTTCTTGGGTGGTTTTAGGTAACTGAGAAGACTGTCAAAGCAAAAAGCACTGTTCCAGCCTCGGATGACACCTATCCTGAAATAGAAAAATTCATTCCCTTCAATCCTTTAGGTAGTATTTTTTTTTTTTTTTTTTTTGTATTACAAAAATGCTTTAGTCTTGAGTTTCTCTTAGAATCCTATTCAGCTCTAATTTGATATGAATAGACCTCTGACCCCAAATTGTAATAAGACTCTCTGAATCTGGTCTTTGCACAAATGTATTTGGTGGTGGATTTCTTTGTAAGGAACCTCTGAGGTCTAAAGGGGAATTGGTGCAAAGGTGTGGAGAACATTGTTCCCGACCTCAAAAACTTCCCACATAAGGGAGATAAGATGTGTTCACTAATAGTGAACAAGTGTAAAGTGGACATTATTCCTGGCAAGGGTTTTTGAAAGTGGGTTTTATGTCGAGTTGAACAATGTCTGAAAAAATCCACATAGTCTGTGAAAACGTGTTTCTACTCCTTCAACCTGCTATGTGAATCAAGTATTTTCTGTTACAGAACCACCTTTTCAAGCTTTTCCCATTTGAGGAGAGGCTACTGTATCCAGGCTTTGGGTGCAGTGGTTAACAAAGACAGGTCTCACCCTGAGGGAGCCCATGATTGGGAGGGAAACCCCAAACGAATCCTCTCACTGTAAGTGAGCAAGGAGAAAAACTGGTCCCTTAGGGGGAACTGAACCTCGCCTGGAAGAGTGGGGAAGGTTTCTTTTAGGAAATGACAGAAGTTGAGTTTTAAAGGCTATCTGGGGATAGCCAGGTGAAGAAGGGGAGGGGCAGGGCAAGAACACAGCACAGAAGTGTGTGCAGAGATCCTGAGGTAGAGCCGAGGACTGGAGGGGTTCTGGGAAATGAAGGCAGAGAGAAGGACAATACGGATGAAGCTCGGGAAGGTCACATAGAGCCTTCTACATTTCTGAACTGGAACTTTCGGCCTTTCATCCAAAGGCATTTAGTCATCCTGTACACATCCAGCTTGTCCCTGGCTTTTATGTAATACAATTCTGCAGTTACTGTCCTCGAAATTGTACTGTGAGTTTGTGAGGATAGCTGGAGAATGGACTTGAAGGATTGCTGAGTCATCTCAAAGGGGAGGTGATTAAGTTTTGATACAATGTAGTGCTTCCATGCTAATGATTACAATTCAGCCATTCAGGAAAATGGTGAGGTAGATTTATGCATATTGATCAAGAAGGAGGACTACAAAATGCTGTGTTTGAGGAAAGAGCTACTAAGTTGCCCCCCAAAATAGCATAAATTACTGAACCCACCTGCAGTGGATGAGGATGCCTGCTTCCCCTACAGTCTCTAACGGCAAATGTTTAAAAACTCTTAACCTTATCAAAAAGGCAGTGGGTATCTCATGGTTTTAAATTGGGGTGCATGTCCATGTAGTGAGCATATTTGATCATTGGCCTTCTATAGTTTTTTTTAACTTCCTGTTTGTATCTTTGTTTTCCTTTGATAATGACTTTTTCAGCAGCTTTTGTGGTTAAAGGAGATTAGCTTTATTAGGTTGCAGACTTTTTCTTCTGGAGTCTTTTGTCTGTTTATGGTTTCCTTTATAATTCATTGGTTTCAGATTAAGTAGTCACCATCCTGCAGTTCCTTTTTAACTTCTGGGTTTTAGCAGTCTTGGAAAGAGTAGGGTAATTCCTAGTATTTAGGCTTTAGAGAAGTTTCAGACTAGAGAAAATAATGGTTCTCCCCCATCTTTGTTCTTTTGAGGAAATGCTAACCCCCTTGAAAAAAGGAAAGACTCAATATTTAAATTCTAGTTTTGTTACTGTCAAGAAAAATCTACTGTATTTTTTTAATTAAAATTTTTTAGGGGCACCTGGGTGGCTCAGTTGGTTAAGCATCTGACTCTTGATTTTTGCCTTGGGTTATGATCTCATGGTCTGTCCTTGGGATTGAGCCTCCATGGTCAGTCCAGCATGGAATTGGTTTGGGATTCTGTCCCTCCCTCTCCCTCTGCCCCTCCCTCACTCGTGTGTGCTTTCTCTCTCTCTCTCTCCCTTCTCTTTCAAAATTACTTTAAAATTTTTAATTTTTTTGATCTTCATGCCCAACATAGGGGTCGTACTCATGACCCTGAGATCAAGAATTGCATGCTCTACCAACTGAGCCAGCCAGGTGCCCTAAGAAAATCTTTTTGAAATAATTCTAAGAAGTAAGAAGTAAGACACTTGGATTATAAAGAGTGTTACTTAACACAATGGTTTTCGTCTTTTTTTTTTTTTTTTTTTTTACGTCTGTGACCACTCTTAAAAGTTAGTGAAGACCCCAAAGACGTTTTCTGTGTTGTTTAAATTTCCTGTATTGGGAATTTACACTGGTTAAAAAAAACCAAACAAACCCTCAAAAAAAACCCCATTATGTAACTTTTTTTTAAACATTTCTAAAACATCTAGAAGAATGACATGGTTTTGTATATATGTGTGTGTGTGTGTGTATACATACATATATTTTTTTTTTGGTTTTTTTTTTTTTTTTTGGTTTTATATTTTTGAAAACTTGGTTAATTTAGCTTAACATAAAACATCTGTATTGTAAGTCTGCATTCAATCCATTGCATCTCTTGTTTTGGTTGAAGTACATGGAAAAAAATTTGTCCTCCTGAAGATAGGTAGTTAGGACAGGGAGGAGCATTTTAATAGTCTTTTTAGATAAGTGTGGAGAGTTCTTTCCTACAACACTAACACCTAACAAGTGGCAATTTCTGAATGTATGGTTGAAATGTGTAATCTGAAACCCTGTCAGTGAACATTTTGTACTCCGAAAATAAAATCCATTGGGCTGTTCTGCATTTAAATGCAAAAATAAAAGATACATTTAATCACGCATTGATCATTTAGAAATGATGATTCACGGGGAAATGTAGATCATCCAAATGTTGAAGTGTTTCATTATGCAATGTCAAATATGCACTCATTAATGTCACCACTGATCTCATTGGAAAAGTGTAATATTAGGAAGTTGTCAAGCTAATGATTACAGATAAGTTTTTCAAAATTCTAGTGTTTTTTTTTTTTTTTTTTCCTTGAAATTGTGTATTTTGTCGTTGGCAACAGATACTGTTTTCCTTGAGGTGATGGACTTCTTTATTCCTCTAAGGAAATGTGCTACAAATACCCAAGTCTAAGCAACTACAGTTTGTCTTTCCATTGTTATTTCAACTAAACAGTGTTTCAGGATAAAGGCCTCTAGTTTAGCTTGAAAACCAAATAATGGCACAAATCTTTTTTCTTTGAGCTCACCGTGGTACTTGAGTATGCAGAAGTGCTTTATGGAGTACTTCTCATTTCATCATACAGAATACTAAAAAGACATGTTCTTAAGGGTCGAGAGCTGACAAAATTAATACTTTTTACTGCATGTGGTAAAGTGATATGTGAAGCTGGCATTTTTTACTGCAAGCCAGTGGTATTGAAGAATATAAGGACTACAAAATACAGTTTATTGCCGCTGCCTTGATTTGTGCTAAGGCACAGCAAGCAATTCCATCCATTACTACTTTTGTACCATCATTGCAAATGTCAGCACAGTGGAAGAATGTGTTAACGTTATTAACAACATATTTTGACCTCATGCACCCACTGAAAGGGTCTCAGATCCCCAGGGGTCCACTGACCACCCTGAGAACCACTGCTCTGATAAAGTGCTTTGTCTTTGTGACAGATTTTGAGAGTTTTGACCTGCCTGAAGAGCACCAGATTGCACACCTCCCCTTGAATGGAGTGCCTCTCATGATCCTTGATGAGGAGAGGGAACTTGAAAAGCTGTTACACCTGGGCCCCCCTTCACCTCTGAAGATGCCCTCTCAACCATGGGAGTCTAGTAAGTGAACAAGTGTCCTTCTAGAAGAGCTGCAAATTACTTGTGTCATAATACTTTCATTATCGTGGGGGGCAGAGTTGTATGGAAGGTTAGCCTACAGGTAATTTCTGTCTTTCAAACTTCAGGGATAGGGTTTCAGAGTAATGAAAACTCTCAATTGGTACTGTTTTCAGTCTCAAATGCCCAGCCAAAATCAAGTCATTCTGGAATGTAGACAGTCTTAGATACAGAAAACAAGATTAAGTTTAGCCTATGGCTTCTTAGGTTATAACTTGAAGTATAACAAACTTGCTTGGAGTGAGAATTCCAAGTTATATCTAAAGCTAATCTAGAACCAAGACCCCTGAGCACAGTAGCATAGAATGACAAAACCTTACGGCCAAGGTTTGAGGCCTTGGTTCAAGCTGGTGATTAAAAACCATCAGTATGTTTTCTATTTGTTCTGATGGGATAGCGTATTCTATTTTATAAGTTAGTGATATTGTTGGCTCTTGTGTGGGTCCTTAAAAACAATAGTTTCAGGCATGTCTAAGATTCATTTCCTAATGAAGATTAATTCTGGGATCTTAGCCACATTCAAAGCAGTGTGTGGGTGTGAGTGTATGTGTATGTATGCATGTGTGCAATGTCTAACTGGGGTGGGGTAGGGATTCAATATGCAAAGGGGAAAATAAGAAGATAAAATTGACAACTAATGTCTATGTTGAGATGGACGATGACATAAGGGTTTGCAGATATTGAATAAGAAATTCCTGTTTTCTAGATCTGTTGCAGTCTCCAAGCGTTCTGTCGACCCTGGATGTTGAATTGCCACCTGTTTGCTATGACTTAGATATTTAAATTTCTTAGTACTTAATAGTTTGTATGTTTTGTATTAATAAAGAAATTCTTTAATAGACTCTTCCTAATATTGTAATTGGTTTTCTGTGGAATTTACTTAAAACAGTATGAAAATTAGTGGAAGTGTTTGATAAGGGTCTGTCATCGGACAACGGAAGTGTATCTGACTTGAAAAGCTTACCTTAAAACCTTTTGGTTTGTTTTAATCATGAATTTAGCAGCTGCTGCCCTTCAGAAGCTGTTTTCCCTGAAACATACATCCCTAAATGTGTACTTTATTGCCTTTCTGTGGCTATTAACTAGTGACAGTTATTAGATCTCTTAATTAGAAGAGCCACTTCCAGCTCGTTAAATATCTGTTGCTAAGCATTCTTTATTGCTGGTTCTGTTTGGTTTCTAATGACTTTAAATCTCAGTATTCAGTAATCAGAATTTGAAAGGCTCTAAATCTTCTGAGATCTTCAATTAGGTGCTTTAAAGATTGCAGCAGATAATTTATGGATGGTAATATCCACTCTTCACCTGTAGGAAACTCCGTTTAGTTGTTTACACTATATTGTGACCTGGGTGAAGTGTTTATAATAAGCATTATTGTGTTTATGACCCTATTTTTCATTTGAGGACAGTGAAGCTCAGAAGTTCATTGATAGGCTAGAGACATGAAGAGTTATTACTTTGATTTCAAATCTGTGATTGGAATCAAAATATTAGATTACAAACATTTGCTCATGGATTTTCTTTTTGGGGGGATGAGAGGGATGACCCCCCCCCCCCAAAAAAAAAAAAAACAAATGTTGCCCCCATGTAAAATTCCAAAATTTCACATACCTTTTGGTTTTGGAGCTTCTCTTGGAAAAGCAGATTTGGTAATAGTTTGGCCCTTGTTTCCAATACTGAGACTGGCAGCGGAGTGTAGGCTACCTTGCAGGTAGAGTGTGGGCTTTCTGTCCTACAGACCCTTTGCGAGATGGCCTGAAAGGAGAACTCAAGTGTTGCTTCTGTCTCTTCTCTGATCACTTTACTTGCTTGGTCCATGTAGGCAATTAAATTGATCCTTGCTTAATACCAACCTATATAGGAAGTCTTTCCCCTGAGAGGTCTGTAACATACATAGTCAAGTTAAAATTTGAACCTTTCTTTTCCATCATTGCTGGTATCCTATGCAATTTGCTTGAAACTGAAAACTAGTGGGAGTGTTTAACAAAGGTCTGTATTCTGATAATAGTTTATTTGATTGAAAAAGTTACCTTAAAACCCTTCGGTTTGTTTTAACAATTTATTTTAGAAGCTGCCACTTTTCCCTGAAACCTACACCTCTCAGCATGTACTTTATTGTCTTCATTATTAGGAAGCAAACCAGGAAGTGGCAAGATAGGCATGAAATACCAGGAACACATATAGACACTGATGCTGAATTTAAAACTTTTACCTTTTAGGGGCGCCTGGGTGGTTCAGTCAGTTAAGCATCTGGCTTTGGCTCAGGTTGTGATCTCACAGCCTTTGGGTTTGAGCCCCGTGTTGGGCTCTGTGCTGACAGCTCAGAACCTGGAGCCTGCTTTGTATTCTGCTTTTCTCTCTCTGGCTCTCTCTGATCCTCCCCCTGCTCAAGCTCTGTCTGTCTCAAATATAAACAAATATTAAAAAAAAATTAAACCTATGATTAAAACTTTTATCTTTTAAATATAATCGAATCAGTCTGACTCGAATTAGAGACATGTTTTTAATTTTTTAATTTTTTTTCTTAATTTTTAAAATGTTTGTTTTTGAGAAAGCACAAGTTCGGGAGGGGCAGAGAGAGAGGAAGACACAGAATCTGAAGCAGGCTCCAGACTGTGAACTGTCAGCACAGAGGCCGATGATGAGCTAAAACCCATGAACTGTGAGATCTTGACCTGAGCCGAAGTTGGACACTTAACCAACTGAGCCCCCCAGGTGCTCCTAAAAAGACTTTTAAAAGAACATAAAATAGGGCTACTAGGACACATGGCTTTAAGGAAGAGTATTGGATCTAGCATCCTCAGATATAGCAGGGCCATGTGAAAAGCAGAGCATGATTGAGTGGTTTTCATACTCCACAATAAACTCAGAAACTTTGGGAAAGGATCTCTTGTGGTGGAGTGAGCAAAGGACTGAGAGTGTGGCAGCTAGTCAGTCCTTTACCAGCTAGTTAACTGTCCTTGGTCAGACTGAACATGGAGTAATCTCTCTTCATCTGCTGTCCATCAGAATACAAAGCACTTAATGTTGGTTGAAACTTGAACTTTAAACAGATGCTTCTTCGTTAATATAATTTTTATTTTGTGGGGATTGTTGCTGTTTTGTATACAGTTTTCCTAAATATAAGGTGTTTGGCTTTATTACTTGAAAAGGCTTGGGGTGCCTAGGTGGCTCAGTTCATTTAGTGTCCATCTTCTGCTCAGGTCATGATGTCATTGTTCATGGGTTTGAGCCCTGCGTTGGGCTCGGTGCTGACAGCTCAGAGCCTGGAGCCTGCTTTGGATTCTGTGTCTCCCTCTCTCTGCCCCTCCCCCACTCATGCTCTGTCTCTGTCTCTCAAAAATGAATAAATGTTAAAAAAATTAAAAAAGGCTTATGAGAAGCCGTTTGCAATTCCAGTCTGTCCAACTGATGATGCTCTAAGATTAAAGTTCGTTATTTTCAAGTTGGACAGTTGTACCACACTGGATCTTAAAGGTGCTCTGATCTACATAAGGTTCACCCATACCTAGCATACTCTTCTACTGGCATTTTTCAGGTTTCAAGTTCCAATTAACCTTCAATAGGAACACAAAGCTTTTTAAATATATTAATGTTCATATTGTCTATCATACTAATTCTGAGCAACATTATCAAGTCACAAAAGGGTTGGTACAACCATGGAAATTCCCAAGTTGACTTTGTTCTTGCCATTACTTTAACCAATCATTTACTCAGGCCCTTTTGTGCTAGGGACCAAGGCTGTGATGGTTAAGTAACACGTTGCCCTTGCCCTCAGGGGCTTGTGGTCCAGTGGGGGAGAATGGCATGAAATGCCATCATGATATAGGAAGATGAATGTAGGGGCAGGAAGAACCAGTTGCTGGTGAGTACTTGCCAGCCCAGTTTAGGGAAGGGCAGGGAAGGCTTCCTGAGGAGGAACATGTGGATGAACACTTGATGGAAGAGAAGTGTTCTGGGCTGAGGGACCAGCTTTTGCAAGTGCCAGGAGGCAAGAGAACACAGCCTATTAGATGAACCCCCCCCCCCCTTTTTTTTTCCCCTTTTTCTACTTGAGATTTGGGCAAGGAGCATAGTTGGTAACAAAAGAGTCTGGAGAGTTAAGCTAGGGCCACGTGGCTTTGTAAACTATGGAAGGGGGTTTAGCGTTTGTCCTAGGGGTGTTGGGTGCCATGAAAAAGTTTTAAAGAGGGAAGGGACAGGGCCAGCTTTGTGTTTCGGAACTTCACTCTGGAGGCGGGGAGACCCAATTATGGAGTCTGCCGTAGATGATGAAATGGCCTTGAAGAAGTGATGGCAGAGAACAGTAAGGCTTCAAGAGGAATTGGCATTGACAGGGTGGCAAATGGTGGAGAGAAGGCACAGGAAAGCATCAACAATGCATGGGGATACCCCTCACATGAGGGTGCTCAGATGTGTTCACAAAGATGTTTATTGCTGCTTAGTTTATAATAGGTAAATATGATACAGACGGTACATTGGGATGAAATGTATTCATTAAAAAGGAACTATGTATGTGGACGTGGAGAGATCACCATGGAACTTTTTCAGTATCCCAAGTGGGTTATATTTAGGATGACTTTTTTTTTTTTATTTTTTTATTTTTTTTTTATTTTGAGAGAGAGAGCGTGTGCTTATGCATAGCGGGGAAGGGGCAGAGAGAGAGACACACACACACAGATGCAGGGCTTGATCCCACAAATCATGAGTTCATGACCTGGACTGACATCAAGAGCTGGATGTCTGACCGACTGAGCTACTCTGATGCCTGGGATCCCTTTTATTTAAATATATTTGAGACAGAAAAGCATAGTGATAAGGAGTAAAAAGTGAGATCCTGGCTCAGCAACTTTGTTTGCGACCTTGAGCATGTCATTTAATCTCCCTGAACTTCTGTTTTTTCTTCATTCATGAGACACATGATAGAATTTATCTTGAAAGGTTGTTAGGAGTACATGAGCTAATGCACGAACACTCAAAATGGGCTTGACCTCTTAGTTACTATTCCTGTTAGGTTTATTTGTGAGTGTAAAAATATCCATAAAGCTATCCATTCATTCCTTACCAGAGTTAATCTTGCATGTGTCTATGGAAGACTAGCATTGTTTAAACTTATAAAAATTTATATATTAATAGGATTATACCACCTAAAGAGAAAGTGTGGGGTGCCTGGGTGGCTCAGTTGCTTGGGCATCTGACTGGCTCAGGTCATGATCTCACTGTTCATTTGAGCCCCACATTGGGCTCACTGCTGTCAGTGTAGAGCCTGCTTAGGGTCCTATGTCCCCCACTCTCTGCCCTTCATTGACTCACGCTTTCTTGCTCTCAAAAATACTTAAAAAAAAGAAGAAAAAGTGCTATTTTCTCTGGAGGCTGGAGAGGTTGAGGTAATACTTTTTTTTTTTTTTAAAGAAAAATATGTATTGTTCCATTTGTCTTTATAATGGTGAAATGAATCCCTATCTTCTTCCCCACAGGCTTCATTGTGGGGTTGGGTGCATCAGGTTTGAGCCTTACCTAGAGCCCCTAAGGTTCTGGGAAGCCTGAACACCCAGTTTGTGACTTGGGTTGGGTGGTGGAGCTGATTTTGAAACAGCCTGAAAGGAGGCTGGGGTGGGATATGATGCTTTGACATGGGAGCCTTTAGAGAGCTGAAGATCATTCCTGGGGAAAATGACCCAGTGGGGTCAGTGGGCATCTGTACGGGTTCAGGATCAACCAACTTTGTGTGTTGACCTGGGCATGCAGCGTTGCCCGGCAGGTTTACATAATCTCCATTCTTCCTTTGTGAGTCTGCTGTATTCCTACTGCTCTGCTCTTTAAACTTATCTGTTTCTGCTTCCACCCCTTTCTCTCAAGTGCTGAACCTCCCCCCTTGTAGAGCATGTGGGAGCCCACAGTCAGGAATGTCCTCTTCTTGCTGCCGTTTGTTCTACAAGCCACCTGCATCTTGCAACAGAGGTGTTCGCCCTGTCATCCCTTGACATCTGCCCTGGGTCACCTCCCCTCTTTGGTTATCTCCCCCCCCCCCCCCCCCCCCTTCTCGGATGTGTTTGCTTTTTGGTGGGGCCTCCAGACTCTATAGTCTTCCTTCTGTACCTAAAGACCCTTCTTCGTTGCCACATCTTTCTTCAATGTCCGACCCTAAGGGCTCAGTCTTGGCCTCTCTTCTTCACAAACTCTGTGTGATCTTCTGTATTCCCGTGGTTTGAAATCCCACCTCTGTGCTGCATTGGTATCTCTAACCCAGGTCTCTCCCCTGAACTCTCTCTAGGTGCTTACTAGATCTCAAATCTAATATGTCTAAACTGGAACTCTAGTTTTCTCCCTCTGCGATCTGTCCCTTGCTGGCCTTCTCTACCTCAATAAATGGCGTGTTTACTCCTGTTACAAACCCGGGAGCTGTCTTTGTTACTTCCTTCTCTTCCCACATCCATCCCCACAGCCAGCCTGAGGTTTCTGCTTCTAGTTTACATTCCTAGTTAGTTCATTTCTTTCCACCCCTTAAATGCAAACTATGATTTCTTTTTTTTTTTTAATATATAAAATTTGTTGTCAAATTGGTTTCCATACAACACCCAGTGCTCATCCCAAAAGGTGCCCTCCTCAATACCCATCACCCACCCTCCTCTCCCTCCCACCCCCCATCAACCCAAACTATGATTTCTTGTGATGACCACAGCCCTCTAACTGGCCATTCTGCTTCTGCTCACGCCCCTTCTTACCTGTTCTCCACCGTTGCCAGAGTGATGTTTTAAATGCAACTATAATTGTCCCTCACTTAAAGCCTTTTAGTAGGTTCTCACTGTACGTTGGGGGACATGTGAACTCGCCTCCTTGGCCTGTGAGGCTTTGCATGATCTGGGCCCCTCCCGGTGCTTGTTCCCTGTTCAGCCTCCCTCCCCTGCCCTTCAGCTCTTCAGGAACCATTCCTGCCCCTGGCATGGCCCCTGCAGGTAGCATGAGTCCTTGTTGCCTCCTGAATTGCATCTGCTCTGCCCATTGCTGATCCCACCTGGGGCACAATTGGTGCTCTGGTGTTGAGGAACTGCTTGCTGTGTCCTATGGTCCTCCTGACTTCCTCACCCTGACTGATCACCTGAGCAGTCACCCAGTCCTGCCACTTCCACGGCCTAAATATTCCAGACGAGATCGGGCGCGTTCAGGGTGGTATGGCCATAGACCCCACGGCCTAAATATTCCAGAAAGGCTCAGGTCTTTCCAATGCTGGTGTTCTTCCTTTTCAGGCCACCGTTTCTCCCCTGGGATGTTCTAACAGCTTTTTATACCCATTTTAATATGATTTCCCCAAAGCCATTCTCCAGGCGCTAGCCAGGGTGAGTTTTCCCATTCAGCAAATGTGATGGTATCGTTTCCTTTTAATTTCAGATGTAGTTTTCAACTCTAGAAGCTTGATTTTGTGTGTGTATGTGTGTGTTTTTAAATCTTCCATGTTTCTGCCTAATTTGTTGGACATATGGAATACAGTTATCTCTGTTTTAATGTCCTTGTCTGCTCATTCTCACATCTGTGTCAGTTTGGGTCAGTTTCAGTTTCAGTTGTTTTGGTCCCTGCCCTGCACCCCCCACCCCATTACAGGTTGTGTTTTCCTATGACTTACTATGCCTGGCAATTTTTGAAAAATATTTTTAGTTGCTACTATGAATGGGTTTTTAATTATTTGTTATAAAAATTTTTTTTTAACGTTTATTTATGATTGAGAGACAGAGACAGACCGTGAACAGGGGAGGGGCAGAGAGAGAGGGAGACACAGAATCTGAAGCAGGCTCCAGGCTCTGAGCTGTCAGCACAGAGCCTGACTTGGGGCTTGAACTCATGAACTGTGAGATCATGACCTGATCTCAGACGCTTAACCGACTGAGCCACCCAGGCGCCCCATGAATGGGTTTTTTAAATTTAATTTTTGTTTATTTTTTTTTAAATGTTTATTTTTGAGAGAGAGAGAGAGCACATGTGTGCAAGCAAGCAGGGGAGGGGCAGAGAGGGAGACAGAGGATCCAAAGCAGGCTCTGCACTGACAGCAGACAACTTGATGTGGGGCTCAAACTCATGAACCATGAGATCATGACCTGAGCTGAAGTCCAACGTTTCACTGACTTGAGCCTCCCAGGCACCCCTATGCTTGGAAATTTTTCTTGGATGCCAGACATGAATTTTACCTTTGTGTGTGTGTGTGTGTGTGTGTGTGTGTGTGTGTGCGCGCGCGCGTGCGCGCGCTGCGTATTTTTATTTTTGTGTAAACTTATTTTATTTTTTAAAATGCTTTTAACATTTACTTATTGAGAGACAGAGTGTGAACAGGGGAGGGGCAGAGAGAGAGGGAGACACAGAATTGGAAGCAGGCTCCAGGCTCTGAGCTGTCGGCACAGAGCCCGACGCGGGGCTCGAACTCAGAGACAGTGAGATCATGACCTGAGCCAAAGTCAGACGCTCAACCGACTGAACCACCCAGGCGCCCCTCTTTTTTTAAAAAACATTTTGTTTACTATTTAAATTTTTTTTAATTTTTAATTTTTTTTATTTTATTTTAGAGAACATGTGCGAATGGTGGAGAGGAGTAGAGGGAGAGAGAGTCTTAAGCAGGCTTAACTTGCTTTTAAGTTTGTTAGGCAACACTAGGGCTAATTTCCCCCTACTACTGAGATAATACTTTTTTTTTAAAAAAAGCAAACAAACATATATTCTTCCATTTATCTTTACAATTGTCAAATGAATCCCTATCTTTTTGTCTTTTTTTTTAAGTGTTTATTTTCGAGAGAGACAGAGAGAGACCGAGCACAAGCTGGGGAGAGGCAGAGAGAGGAGGAGATATAGAATCCGAAGCAGGCTCCAGGCTCTGTGCTGTCAGCATAGAGCTTGATGCAGGGCTCAAACCCACGAATCATGAGATCATGACCTGAGCCAAAGTCAGATGCTTAACTGACTGAGCCACCCAGGTGCACCAAATGAATCCCTATCTTAGAGACGAGGAAACTGAGGCTCTCAAAATTTAAGTGACACAGCTGATAGGTTGTTGGAGTCTGGAATCAAACTCATGTCTGTCTAGCCCCAGTATCCATGCTTTTTCCTCCCCCCCAGCTTTGAGATACAATTGACATACACCCGTGTATAAGGTGCTGATTTGATACATGTATATATGTAGCTAACACTTTCATTATATCATATGATTACCTTTTTTGTGGTAAGATCTAAGCAACTTACAATTATATAATACAATATTATTAACCATAATCACCATGCTATACATTAGATCCCCAGAACTTATTCATCTTCTAATTGGAAGATGAATTTGTCCCCTTTGACCAGCAGTTCCCTGTTTCCTTCATCCCACAGTCCCTCACAACCACCACTCTATTCTCTGTTTCTATGAAGTCGGCTTTTTTTAGATTCCATATGTAATGGAGATTATATTTGTTTTTCTCTGTCTGATTTGTTTCACTTAGCCTAATGCCCTCAAGCTTTGTCTGTGTTGATGCATATGGTAGGATTTCCTTCTTTCTCATGCCTTCATAGTGTTACATTGTGTGTGTGTGTGTGTGTGTATAGGTTTATGTATACATATATATATTCACACACACACACATACTGTACCATATTTTCTTTGTCCATTTGTCTGTAGATGAGCACCTAAATTGTTTCCACATCTTGGCTGTTGTGAATAGTGTTGCAATAAACACAGGAGTGCAGGTATCTCTTCCAGATGCTGTGTTCATGTTCCTTGGGTGTTATATACTCAAAAGTGGGATTGCTAGATCATATGGTAGTTCTATTTTAAATGTTTTGAGGAATGAGGTAAGACTCTTAAAACTCTGTCCACAGTTCCTGGATTGTGAGATTTTCCAGCCTGGCTGTTGGGAACGGACATGCTTCCCAGCTCTGTGTGAGCTCTGGTGCTTTTCCCTCTAACCCTTGGGAGGTTTTCTCACAAACAAGCACAGAAGTCCTAGAGGGAACTCAGTTCCAGGGTTCTCTCTGAGCAGTGCTCTCCTCTCTAGAGCTCTGGCCCGCTGACTAGCTGCCGTGGTCTTCCCTCACTTCCTGTGTCTCCAGCTCAAGGGGTTGGCTTGGCTCTTTTTCTTCCCCACTCTGGCCTAGAAACTCTCAAACCAGTGACCTGGGCAATCAGGGGTGGGGCTCACTTCATTTATTTCCCATTCCTCAGGGACTGCTGTCCTTTGTTGCCTGATATGTATTCTCTTGGAAACCATCTCCCATGTATTGTTTTCAGTGGCTGGCAGGAAGGTAAATTGGTTCTTGTTACTCCATTTTGGTTGGAATTGAAAATTCCCTGCAGGCATCATTTACGTTTTGTTTTTAGTTGAGGTAAAATTCATATGACACAATTCACCATTTAAAAATTTCAACCATTTTGAAGTGTACAATTCAGTGGCTTCTAATACATTCACAGTGTTATACAACCATGGCCACTACCTATTTTCAGAACATTTCCATCCTTCCCCAAAAGAAGCCTGTACTCAATGGGGCGCCTGGGTGGCTCAGTCGGTTAAGCGTCCGACTTTGGCTCAGGTCACAATCTCGCGGTCCATGAGTTCAAGCCCCGCATTGGGCTCTGTGCTGACAGCTCAGAGCTTGGACCCTGCTTCAGATTCTGTGTCTCCCTCTCTCTGCCTCCGCCCCCACTCATGCTCTGTCTCTCTCTGTCTCTCAAAAATAAATAAACTTAAAAAAAAAAAAAAAAAAAGCCTGTATCCACTAAGCAGTCATTCCTCATTGCATTCTTAAATGATGCCCAACTGCCCTCCAGATAAAGCCCGCATGACTCCCAAGGGTGCATGGTGGTTCTGAGGGAGACAAGTATGAGTCTTCTTCTGATTTGCTGGCTCACACTTGCCCATCTTTTTGCTCGCTACTGAGCTACTTTTCTGACGGGAAGCCTTTCCTGACACCCCCAGATTAGGCTAGGTTCCCTCTTGTTTGCTCAGTTAAGCTGCAGACACATAAACTGCTCCTCATACTTCACATGCTAGGCTGTGTCTGTCCATTTGTCTGGCTTGCCTTCTACACTGGGAGCTGGCTCGGGTCTGCCCTGTTTGCTCTTACATTCTTGTGCCTGGCGTGTGCTGGGTGCTCAGGTATTTGCTGAAATTAATGAATATGTCATCCGTACCTGGAGACCCAGGTTCTAGAAGCCCAATGATGACACTACGCCCACTGTTAGCATCTTGCAGAGTCAGGGCCAGGGAGTTTGCCTTTATTCCAGGTTTCCCCAGAGAGAGTGGGGGTGGGGGTGGGAGCAGAGCACAAGCCCAGGGGACCAGCTTCCCGCCCCCTGACCTGATAGGCAGCTCCAGTCCTATTTGTGTTCTTCTGAAGGTCTGTGTAGACAGGGTGGGCTCGAGAACTGGTTTTCCTTTTTTACTGCTACTGACCGTATTTTGTTGGTTTCTCCTCCCTGCTGGGTGGTGGGTGATGCTTAACAGCATCTTACTGGATTCCATAGCTTTCTTCTTGTTAAAATTAATTTTTGACTTTGAATGTAAGCCTCAGTCCTGATCATTTTAAAACTTCAGTCTCGGGGCGTCTGATTGGCTTAGTCAGTTAAGTGTCCAACTCTTGATTTCAGCCCAGGTTGTGATCTCACGGTTTGTGAGTTTGAGCCCCGCATTGGGCTGTGCGCTGACTGCACGGAGCCTGCTAGGGATTCTCTGTACCCCCTTCTCTCTGCTCCAGCCCTGCTCACTATCTCTCTCTCAAAAAATAAATAAACATTAAAACAAAACAAAACAAAACTTCAGTCTCAAACTCACTGCAGGCTCTTCTCTCCTCCTGCACGGGCTAGAGCTGGGACTGAAACATGGGTGGTGAACACTCCTCCCCTCTTCCCTGTACATGTTGGGCACATGTGGGCCTCCTGCAGCCCAGTGCCGGGGAGGCCATCTGGGGGGAGAAGAGATTCTGTTCATGCGACAGGCTGCATGTTGGTTATGGTCAGTGTCCTGGCTTCGGTCTAGGCGTGGAGTTCTGTGCAATGTTGGTGGCATCCACTCTGTGTACAGGCGTGTGTGACCACATGTTTCCATATGGCGGGGGAGCTTCCGGCCCTCTGAGAAGATTGGCAGCCCTGCTTCTTCCATGGCTTTCCTGGGTGGGGCCTCCTATTGCTTTGTCCAGGGCTCCCTCCCTTAATAACCACCAGAGTTCTTTCCATACCCTTTGAGGGCCACAGAGGACAGGATGGGGTGGTTTCCTGGACATACTACATCCGAGGATCTTCAGGCCCTACAGTCCTGGGCTATTGTTGCAGGTGAGAAATCTCTGTACCAGGAGCAGGCAACAGTGTTTAAGATCAAGTCCCCACATGCCAGTGATCCCCTCTTTCCATTTTTTTTTTTTTTTTTTTTTTTTTTTTCGGTAAGAGCGCTGAAAAGGAACCAGATTCTCAGGCTCCCAGAATGCTCCCCTAAGAGCCCTGCTTGGCTCTGTGGATGGCACCAGGTTGGCCTACAATAGGCACACATCTGGGGGACAAAATGCCATTCTCCCTCTCTTGGAGGTCCCAGTCCTCAGGTGTGGTTCATTTGGAGCTACTCTTGGCTGTAGGAGGGGGAGGAACCCCTCTCTCCCATGGTGGACATGGCTTTTCCCTGTACACAGAAAGCTGACCACCTCCTCTCTTAGGCCTCATTTGTCTCCTGCTGGCTGGTTCTGCATCTCTCAGCAAGCACAGAACTACCTTTAGGACATGCTGTACCTGGTGACTTTTGGAGACCTTAGCCACAAGTGGTCAAGCAACAGATCTTCCATTCCCCTGCTCCAGACAGAATAGGCATTGGCCAAGGGGATGTTTATCTTCGCAGTCTTCAAGTCCACAGCCTTGCCTGGGACAGACAGTTCATGGGATTGAATTACAACAGGAAGTATGGCAGCAAAGTGGCTGCTTGTTTCCCTGTATGCGCAGGCTCCCAGGAGGATCTGTGACTACACTCCTTATGAAGAGGCCTCTTTTCCTGTAAGAAGAGGCCAGATTGACAAGCCACTTCTCTGAGCACACAGTGGAACAGACTGCAGGTCCAGCCTTCTTCTGGTGCCTGAGGAGTGGGAGGGGTTTCCATGGTGATGGCACGTGTTATCCCTCCCCTCCATCTTGCAGGGCCACTGCGGAGGTGGGAGCTTCCTGCCATTGGTATGCAGTTCAGAGCCCAGGGCACAGCTGCCCTTTGGTTTCCTGCACACTTGCACTGACACTGGAAGGGACAGCCTATCGGAGGCTCTATGGGAGACCAACCTGGAGGTATCCAGCAGAGATGTGCTTAAGAGGCAGCTTCAGGGGCGCCTGGGTGGCTCAGTTGGTTAAGCGGCTGACTTCGGCTCAGGTCATGATCTCGCGGTCCGTGAGTTCGAGCCCCGCGTCGGGCTCTGTGCTGACAGCTTAGAGCCTGAAGCCTGTTTCCGATTCTGTGTCTCCCTCTCTCTCTGACCCTCCCCCGTTCATGCTCTGTCTCTCTGTCTCAAAAATAAATAAACGTTAAAAAAAAAAAAATTAAAAAAAAAAAGAGGCAGCTTCATCTTCCTAGAAAGATCAAAAGCTAGTTGAGCACAGTGTTTCGCATTCCTAGGTTGAAAGCTGGGCATGTAACTAGTAAAACAAATCGTCCTTCAGTCTGGCATTGTAGGTGGAGGCAGAGGGCTGAAGATGGTGTGGAGAGATGCTGAAGGGGGGGACAGTTGGGTAAAGAGGGAGAGTGGGTACTTTGTTTAAAATTTTGTGTATAAGATGACTTAATAAGCTCTTATTTTTGTTGTTTCAAATCTGCACAGCCCAATTCCCTTCATTTGTGCAGAAAATATTGAGCGGTCACTATGTGCCAGGCATGTTCTAGGTACCAAGGATATAGCACTGAACGAAACAGATAAAAATCTCTGTCCTCATCCTAGCTGGAAGAAACCAACTATCTGCAAAATAATAGTAAGCTATACCATATGCTGGAAAGTGATAGGTGCCATGGAAAAGATAAAGTAGGGAAGAGGGAATGTCCTGTGGGTGAGTGGATGGATAGATGGGCTGAAGTTTTAAATAGGTTATGGAGGTCCTCAATGAGAAGTTACTTTTGAAAAAGATTTGAAGGCGGTGAGAAAGGAGGGCAAAGAACATCCAGGGCTAGGACTCTCCAGGTGGAGGAGAGAGTTAGTGCAAAGGCCCTGAGGTAGGAATGGATTTGGCATGTTTGAGGAACTGCAGAATGGTCAGTGGGGCTGGAGCATGGTGAGTAGTAGAGAGAGGGTTAGGAGACAATGCCAGAGAGGTAGGCAGGCACCAAATCACGTAGGACATTACAGGCCATAAAAATGAGTTTGGATTTTAAGTGCAGATCCCTGGGGGACCAAAAGGTTGTTGAGAATAGGGTAGTATTGAGCTGGGGAGATGGAGACTGGGGTGCTTGCAGGTCAGGTTACGGAGAATATGAAGTTACTGGTAGTGATAATGTCTTAACAGATGACCACAGGAATGAGTGACAGGCAGATGGGGGACAAGCTCATGGGAGAATGGTCCAGTAATTTTGAGAGCAGGGTCCTGGAAGGAATAAACAGAGTGGTATTAGAATGGCACTGAGCTGGGAGCCAAAATCTCCAAGAGTGGAAGGAAGTGACCCCAGTCTTTGCAACAAGACAGACAAATGGATTATGTAGTCTGGATGTGAGATTCCGAGCTGGGTTTTAGGACAGAGAAATGGAGTGTAGTCTGGAAGCAGCAGTGAGGATCACTGGAGGCAGTGGAGGTGGAGGGGGGCACCGTCTGCCCTGATGCTGACGGGGGGCTGGGGGAGGGTTGGCAACTGGGAGCCAAGATTCCCTCTAGGTGTGAAGTATGGTTGTCTTCTGCTGCTAAAAACTATTTCTCTTAGTGAAACCTGACTGGAAGTATCACTGCTCAATACTAGGTTTCTTAGTCTGGATGAAATTGAGTGAGGATATTTCAGAAGTTCTTTTCCCTAGACATGGAATAATAGGAATTAAAAGTTTATACTTGGTCTTTAGAGGCATCTAGGGTTAAAAAAAAGCCCCTCTTTACTGCTTGTAGGATGCTGTGTCAAGGTTCATCATCCCCCCGATGGTCTGCATCCAGAGCATAGAGGAAGAAAAAGTTGACTTAGAATGCATGCACTTACCAGGAAAAGAACAAGAATGGAGGAAAAAAAGGAAAAAGGAAGGAAAAACATGTGAGAAGTCAATAGGAGTGTTTCAGGTGGAATGAACTCCCTGCAGAAGTGACTCTCAGGAAGGCAGGGCCCTTCGTTCATTTGCCCTATAGATGGCAGTGGTTCTGCAAGAGCGTCTGGAGATCCCAGGGATCCCTGGAGCCCTTTCAGGGGTGCATGAGAGGTCAAGAGTATTTCAGTAATAATACTAAGATGTTATTGCCCTTTGTATTCCCTTCTCTCACAAGTGGACAGTGGAGTTTTGCAGAAGCTAATTGAAGTGTGATATCCCAGCAGACTGAACACAGAAGCAGATAGAGAAACTGGCTGTCCTTTTAGGGCCAGATAGTAAAGAAATCCATAAGAATGTAAAACAATGTCAGTCTTCTCACTAAATGGTTTTTTTAAATCTTGGAAAATAGAGTTATTTTTCACAAAAATATATTAACATTAGGAGAGCTATTGCAGTGTTTAAATCAATTAGTAAATATTTTTGAAATTCCCAAGGCAATAAATATTGATAGGCATTGTCCTTATAAACAAAAGCTCCTTGCGGTCCTTATTACTTTTTAAGCATACAGGAATCCTGAGACCAAACAGTTTGAAAACTAGTGGTTTAGTAGATAAGAGACCAGGCTCTGGAGTTAGTGTGGTTGGGTGTGAGCCCAGGTTTTGTGATCTTAGGCAAGTTACAGAGTTGGTTTTCTTATCTGTAAGGTAGGCTATCTCATACAGTTATTATGAACAACAAATAATCTATTAACACTTTGCACAGTGTTGGGCACAGAATGATCATTTCGTAAGTGTTTACTATTTCATTATATAACTGATCAACTATCTATTTTATGCATAACTGTGTTAAGTCCTGTGAAGGATGTAAAATGCCTAAGTTTTGGCTCTGACTCTGGAGCGGTTGCCCCCCAATAGGGGAGAGATTTCCAGATTTGTGGTTGGCATCTTTGGTTTAAATTTCCAGCTCTACCCTTGACTAATGACCTGACCTTGAGCGAACCACTTCGTGTGGGGTAAAGTCAGATAATAAAGTCATCCACAATGGTCCACTGAGGAGAGACTAAGTTCCCACTTGTATCTTTCAGGCATTACTGCGTGGCTCAGTTTAACACTTGTCTTTCTCCTTAATAATTATGCTAAATCTTTCTCTGTTTTCCATTTCCAGAATGCACTTTTCCTCCTATGCCACTAGAGGGCACCCCATGCCTTCTTATTTATTCATTTGCTGCTTTCTCTAATTTGAAAATCTTTTAGCTGAATTGGATGGCAAGAGCAGATACTGTGTCAGCTTGGTGAATGTGTAAGTTCTATCTGCAAATCCTGACACTGTTTTTATCAGTCAGTACACATTTACTGACACGTCTTGAAATAAAACTGGGGGAAAGGGGTTGGTGGAAGGGATGCTGTCAGTTATCCCCACCATCCCCTGACATCGCCAAGCATCTACTCCCTGCCAGGGCCATGCTAAGTGCTTCATGTGAATCGTCTAGTGGAATCTCAGAGCAGCACCAAGGGGTATTTTTAATAGCTGGGGAACCAGGCTCTGATTGGTTAGGTAACTTGTACAAAGTCCATTGTGGTGGATCTAGTTCAAGTCCTGGTACTCTGGAAAAGGGAGTGTTTGCAGTGATCCTGGATGAAGAGGCTCCAGAGGTGGGGTTGATTAATTCTATGGAGAAGTGTGTGCTGATTGCAGAGGAGGGTGAGAGCTGTGAGTTGGAGGGAGGGAGGCCTGGGCCTCGTGGGAGGCAGGATTTGGACAGAAGACCAGAGAGCATTTGGTTAGGCAAGGGAATAACACTTGGTACAATGAAATCTGCCTTAGGGGCTCCTCAGCCTTGGCTGTAAGTAAGCCCTCAAAGTAGGGAGCAAGTCTTAGTTTTCTAGGACAGTAGTTCTCAGTCGTAGCAGACATAAAACCCCTTTTACTGTCCTGAAGTGAAATTCAAAGACAGTTACAGATCTATGTTTACATGTGTGCTTACGTATAATACACAGGAAAGGACCGCATAACAATTGAGTGTCAGGCCTGCCTATACGCATGCACTCTAAAGCTGGCGACCCAGCTTTCCAATCTGTCCACCAGGGGGCGGCACACCTCTTTCGTTGCTGTAAACAGCTCCGTCCCTGTCCTCGAGACTCCTGCCAAGGTGGCCTAATAGTTTCCCTGAGGGCCCGTGAGTAATGAGGGTGGGGTTATAAAGACAGAAGTCGGAGTGTGGAGCTGAAGCCCAACGTAGCGTGATTTCTGGCCCCGTGAACACACCATGATTAGAGTCCTCCTCTGCTTTAAAATTGTAGTTATTGTCATTTGCTTAAAAAGTGATGATGAAGTAACGTGCACTTTCATTGAAATTTTCGAGGTTACTTTGCATCATAGCAAGCGGCCAATATTCGTTTAATGTTTTCCTTAAATTGACTTAATTTTTCTTTAACCTAGATACATATATTTAAATGGAAACTTTAAATTAAGGTATAAATGGAAAACTTGTATCACCTAGCATAATTATAGGGTAACCTATAAAAAACCAAATACAACAATGTTGCCACATTCTTGCTGATTCTTATACTGTTTCCCACCAAAGGCCCTTCTCTCTGTAAAAAGGGAGTTTAACAAGTGTTGAAGAACTGTTGCAGACATATTCACACACTGAATGAACAGTCTCCTTAATCAGGACTAACAGAGGAGTCTAGGGATATTTTTCTCATTAAGAGAACCCACTGCATTCATTCATTCATTCATTCATTCATTCATTTACTTTGATGGAGAGAGGGCAGTGCAGAGCCAGAGGTGGGGCTCTAACTCATGAACCATGAGATCATGACCTGAGCCAAAGTCAGACATTGAACTGACTGAACCACCCAGCTGCCCTGAGAATCCACATTAGTTAAAGCTTTGTCTGTGTGCCCCTAAAATCACCCCCCCCCCCCAATACAACAGTGGACAAAATGTCTCCCACTCTGGGGCCCTGGTTTGGCAGGTCAAGGGACCACCTGCTAGTTGTGTGTCCCACACATGTCACTTAATCCCTCTGATTCTTTATGTCCTCACCTGTAATATAAGAAGATTAGAAGAAACCTCTGAAGTTCTTCAGGACCAATAGTTGAAGACTCTCTGAAGCCCTATTTTCACTGGAAGACCTAGGACTTAAGGAAGGCATCCTTCCATTTTGTGTTTAGAACTTTTGATGAACGGCCCTGGAGAAAGTCAAGGATTCTCACAAACGCCAACCAGCACCCCCTCTCCTGAGAGGCAATTTAGCCTAACATAGCAGAGCAGCTAAGAGCTGAGACTTTGGAGTCCACAAGACCTGGATATAAATCCTTGTTTTGCCTCTTCCTGGTTTTGTGACTTTAACCGAGTTACCTCTTTGGCTTTACTTCTGTATCTATAAAATAGGGATAGTAATAGTATTTATCCTTAGTGTGAAGATGAAATTATAATATGTATGTCAGGTACTTAGTACAGTATCTGGCCCATATGTTAGCAGTTATTCCTGTTTGTTGCGGTAATTCCTAAGATTTCGTGAAAAAGGAATCGGTAAACTCTAGAAACAAGCCATTGGGGTTTGCTGTTTGGGAGCACTGTTCCCAATATTTTTAAGCTGATAAATGAATATCATAGGGACCCAAGAAAGGAAGGCCTTGTCTGAGAAAGGTGAATGTGAATGTACCAGGTTGTTCCACCCACACATGGCCTTGATGGTAATATGGGGGCCAAGTATATCTGTGTGGGTTTAAGATTTAAAAAAAAAATTAAAAACATTATTTTTCCTTGCTTTAAAGCACTAGCTGGGTGACTTGTGACTTTCCAGCCGACAGGTTTCCTGTGTCTCTGGCCCCTGGGTGTGGGTACATGCAAGTGTGTGAACAGGATAGTGGGGGGGAACAGTAGTGGGGCACGATTTATCCCTGGTGGCCCTTGATGTGCCCTACCACCAAGGCAGGCCTGTTCTAGGCCAGGTTGGGGTGGGCAAGGTGACTGGGGCACAGGGAGCCTGGTGTCTGGAACACCAGCACTGCTCATGCTTCCTGCCACTTCTGGTACATTCCAGACCAGGTGGAATTCTCTTACTGAAGACACCTCGTTGGCATGACCATGTGAATGCTACCTAAATGCTACCTAAAGAGAGACTTCTGTTATTTAAGCTGTGGACCTGGATTTTCATTCTGACTTGACCACTAATGAGTTCTGTGACCTTTCTGAACGTTTCTGTTTCTTCCTTTTTTTATTTGTAAAATGAAAGATCAGGTCATACCAGTGGTTTTAGAGTTATAATTTATGTGTGTGTATGGTAGGTAGGTCACAGAACACTTAGACAAGCTGATAATTAGACTTTCTCTACAAAAGAATATATGTCTCCACACATTTTATATAAAATGCAGGATGTTTTAAGACTCCCCTGGAAACCCACCCTTGGATTCCAGCTTGCAAACCATTTTGTGCTTCATTCATCTTACAAGCTTCTGTGAAGCCCATGCCTTCCAAGTTGATTTCCCTACTGAGCCCAAACCAAATGGAGAATCTGTCCATTTGTAAGCAAGTGCTTAGCGCATTCTCCCCTCCAGTCCAGCCAGCCACAGCTCAGCAGGGCTGTGGAGAGATGTGCCACCAGGGCCTTTGCACATGCTATGCAGGTTATCTCCTGCACAAGGTGTCTCCAGCTGATGGCCAAGCCTTTTCCTAATTCACACAAAAGCGGGACATGGGCCAGCAGCAGATTATGCAATGTGTAATTGTGCACCAAAATATAAGATGCAGCAGGAAACTTTCCAGCTGAGGGCTTGCTCTCCCTTTGTGGGATCAGTAGACAGTATTAATTAGCGGCTGGAGAGAAGGCTAGCCCATTATACACTTAAAGAAAACTCAGGCAAGACTGAGCTCCTTGAATTACGACTCTTGTGGAAAGTAACTGGATTCATTGGAATTCTCAGTTGCAGGTAATGGAAACCAATTTGCTGACTTGAGCAGAAAAGGAATTTATTGAAAGCATGTCAGGTGGGTCACAGAAATGTCAGCAAAGCTACAGCCCAGGCACAAGATAAAGGGCAGTGACAAGGGAGGTCAGGTGTCCGTCACAACAGCAGTCTGTGTGATGACACAGCCCCAGTCTGGCATAGATACCAGGCTTATGCTGCTGCCACAGGGATGATGGAGTGAAAGATGTCACCACTCCAGCTAAAATGGATTCTCTAGGGCCTTGTTTCACTGCATATGCACATATAATTGGTGAACCTGGGTCACGTGTTTAACCCTCCCAGCTGCAAGGTACACTGGAAAAGTGAATGACTGACATTTCCCAGTCTGTAGAGGGTGTGCTCTCTGCCTCCCACCAAGACCCTGAAGGGGGAGAGGTCCCCTCCAAGTAATTGAAGGCAGCTCTCTGAAATCAACAGACATTCTGCAGAAACAGAAACCAGCCAAAGCTAGCTTCAGTAAAAAGGACTCTTAGAGGCTACAGTGTGTTTCATGGCACCAAGGGCAGGAGGCAAGCCGGACCTCTGGAATGGCCTGGAACCAGGTACTTGAAAATCAGCCGAACTCTTTCCCCAGATCTCATCTCTGCATCTCTGTGCTGCTCCTGCATTTTCTCTCTCTGCATTTTGACATTTTTCAGTTTAGGAGGCAAAATCTTGTGGTAAAAAAATGGGGTCTTTGGAGCTCTCAGGGTCCCTCCCAGGAAGGAGAGCTAGGCACAAGAGGCGGGTCCCAATCCCCTCACACCTTCATTCTGGCCACTCAGGATGGGTCTCTGTTGTTCTACATGGTTTTCACCCACTGTGGAGATCGCTTTAGGGAGCCTGAGCATCCCTCCTTATGTCTCTCTGAGGCTGCAGTTAGAGGACTTCCTCATACTACTGGTGGAGGGTCTGGGGTCTCAGAAGTTCAGTGACTTCAGATTCTGACTGTCCCATGAATGAGTTGGTACATGTACAGTGCTTAGGAGAGGCCTCAGCGTTTGGAAGCCTTTCAACAGATATTGGTTATGTCCCTGGGATCTCCTTTCTTCCAAAGTGTATTTCTTTCCTCTTTTTTTCTTTCTCTTTCTTGCCTCCCCCTGTCCCTTCTTCATTCATTTTTTTCCAGAAATATGTACTGAAGGCCTTCTGTGTGCCTGGTACCATTGTAGGTGCTGAGAACTCTCTGGCCAAGGCTTTCATTTCGGTAGAAAGCAAGCGAACAAGATGCTTTCTGATGGTGGTAAGTGCTCTGAAGGAACTAAACGGAAGTGGCAGGGGCTGGTTATGGGGGAGGGCTGCTTTGAAGTGGTGATTAGGGAAGATGCCTCTGGGGTGGTGGTTAGGAACTGAGATAGGAAGGACAAGAGGGAAGAGCATGGGGAACAACCCTGAGGTGAGAACAAGCTGGAAGGAAGGAAGGAAGAAAAGACGGAAGAAAGAAAGAAACAGCATGTGGTTGGAGCATGGCAGGGTAAGTGTGATGGGAGATAAAAGTGGAGGGAAGGCTGAGGCCACATCAGGAAAGGCTCTGTAACAACGTGCTTGATCTAAGTGCAAGGGGTGGGGAAGCCATGGGAGCCATTTAAGTAGGGCCCCATTGTGATCTGACTTACAGTAAGAGAACATTGTTTTTATCAGAGAACCACAAACTGAGGGACATTCTACAACCAAACAAAAGTAAACAACAAAGACAACCCAACTGGCCTGTAGTCTTCAAAAATGTCAAGGTCACAAAAGACAAAGAAGGACTGAGGAAGCGGTTGCACATTAAAAAACTGTGGCAATTGAGCACATTGTGTAGTCCCGGACCAGTATTTTTTTTTTTTTTTTTTTTAAATGAACTTCTTTGGCTTATTAGCTATAACTGTATGTGTGTTTGTGTGTGTGTTTTTCTTCTTTTTTAGTGTTTGCTTTAGAATTTATAGTATACACGTTTAGCTCATTGCACTCCACTTTGTGGTATTATATCACTTGAAACTTCATGTATGGTGTAAGAACCTTGGATAGTGTACTTGTGTTTCTTCCCCTTCCAGCCTTTTGTGCTATTACTGTCATACATTTGTACTTCTAATATGTTGTAAACCCCATATTACAATGTCATTATTTTTGTTTAAACAGTCACCTCTTAAAGAGATTTACATCAGAAAACATGCCCTCCCCTGGCTGCCCCCCCCCCCCCCCCCCAGTGTTATTTACTCCTTTGTGAGCTCCAGATGACCATCTGGGGTCTCTTCTCTTCTGCTGGCAGAACTTCTTCAACATAATTCTTGAAGTGTGGATCTGCTGGTAATGAATCCCTTCAGCTTTTGTATGTCTGAAAGCCTTTATTGTAGGATTCTAGGTTGACAGCTTTTTCTTCCTCTTTCTTTCAATACTTTAAAGATGAAATTCCACTGCTTCTCATCTTGCATGTTTTTCAATGAGGAGAAATCTGCTATTATTCTTATCCTTGCTCTGTGCCTAATGGCTTTTTCTTTCAATAGCTACTTCTCCTTGCCCCCAACCACCCCCATGTCACTGATATTGAACAATTAGATTATGATGTTTTCTTCATATTTCTCCTGTTTGGGGTTTTCTAGCTTCTCATGTCTCCGGGTTTATCATTTTTAACAAGTTTGGAAAGTTTTCATCCATTTTTTTCAAATAGTCTTTTCTTTCTGTGATTACCGCCCCCCCCCCCCCCCCCACCTTCTTTGGAGCTCCAATTACATGTATTTTAGGTCTCTGAAGCTGTCTCATAGTCCACTGATGCTCTTTTCATTTTTCCCAGCTTTTTACTTTGTGTATTTCCATTTCATATGATTTCTATTACTGTGTCTTCTGTTTTACTAATATTTTTTCCAGAATTTTTAATCTCTCCCCCTTTTTTTGACACATGATTTTATATCTTTCCAAAATCATTAGTATTAACTCTTTGTTAGAACAAACCATATGGAAGTGTGGAGAATTCTTTTTATTTATTTTTTTTATGTTTGTTTATTTTTGAAAGAGAGAGAGAGAACGAGTCAGGGAGGAGCAAAGAGAGAGGAAGACACAGGATCCCAAGCAGGCTCCAGGCTCAGAGCTGTCAGCACAGAGCCCGATACGGGGCTCAAACACACAAACCTCAAGATCATGACTGGAGCCAAAGTTGGACACTTAAGTGACTGAGCCACCCAGGCACCTAGAAGGGTGGAGAATTATAATGAAGATTTTTTAAAAGTGTCTTTTTGAAACTGCCAAAAATTATCATGATAAAAGTTGCCATATAAAATAATATTCGAGGGGCACCTGGGTGGCTCAGTCAGTTAGGTGTCCAACTTTGGCTCGGGTCATGATCTCAGAGTTTGTTGTTTGAGCCCCGAATTGGGCTCTGTGCTGACAGCTCAGAGCCTGGAGCCTGCTTCGGATTCTGTGTCTCCCTCTCTCTCTCTGCCCTTCCCCAACTTGTGCGCACATGTGCGCGCACGCTCTTTAAATAAATAAATAAATAAATAAATAAATAAATAAATAAATAATATTAGAAAATATAATTTTTATTTCTCTTTAACAACAAAGCAGAAACAATGTGCCCATAAGCATGATTTTGCCTAAACTATTCCTCAAAATTGGAATAAAAAATATCCTTCTTTTAAAGATTTCAGGAGGAAAAATAGTTCTAAGAGCCCTTTTGGATGATCATTATGTTTTAATTTTAGTACACAGTTTCTTAGATCTTTAACAGCTTCATCTGGTGTTAATTGAGGTCCATTTCTAAGAGCAATACCTGAACTGTTTTATCTAATAATTTGTATTAAAATGTTTCATTACTGCTTTATTATTACATAACTAATCCTAAGAAGAAGCACTTTTATATAACAGGGAAATATCTCTGGATGCCAGTATTCCTTGATTCTAGTTTGGATCCTATTATTAAATAGTTATGAAACTTTGAGGGAATCCATTAGCCTCTTTTGACTTCTTTGCACTCATTTGTTTAAGACAATGAATTTTAAAAATATGTCTTGATTACTTTTTTTAGAAAGGGAAGGACTGTGGAGAAAGAATAGAGGAAAAAAGAAATATCTACAGACAAATATGATTATCCAGAAGAAGTATTCATTTTTTCTAATCTGCTCCGAATCCCATCCAGTATAATTTTCATATATAGTTTTCAAATCTAGAAGTTCGATTTGAGTCTTAAAAATACATTCTCTGACTCAACTTAACTCTGAATATATAAACCATAGTTATAGTAGCTGTCTTCATCTTTGTTAATTCTAATGTATTTGTCCATTCTGCACGAGTTTCAACTGATTGTTCTTTCTCCTCTGTATGAGTCTCATTTTCCTGCTTGTTTGCATGCCTGGTAATTTGTTATTGGATGCCAGACATTGTGAGTTTTAACTTTTTGGGTGCTGGATAGTTTTCTTTTCCTATAGGAAATGTCTTGAGCTTGGCTCTGGGATGCAGTTACTTGGAAATAGTTTAATCCTTTCAGAGCCTTTAAGAGTTGTTAGGACCAGGGCAGCATCTAGTCTAGTGCTAATTATAGGTCTCTACTAAGGTAAGACCCTTCTTTTTATTTTACCAATGCCCCATGAATTATGATGTTTCCCAGCCTGATTGGTGGGGCGGGCAGGCGCTAGTTATGCTGATGTCGAGTGAATGACAGCTATTGTTCAATTGAATCCTTTCTGGTAGTTCTTCCCCCAGCCTCCAATAGCTTTCTCACTTGCCTGCCATGATCAGTACTCTCCTGAACAGTCAAGCGGGATGCTGTGTAGAGCTCTGGGGCTCTCTCTGTGTACCTCTTTCTCTCTGGTCTCTCTTGTGACCTCTAGACACTATAGACTTAAAGCACTCTCAGATCTGTTTTCTCAACTGGAGGTGAGAAGTTTGCTGGGTTGTTCCTTCCCATGTCATGGCCTGGAAAGTTTAGTAAGGGAGTGAGCTGGGGCAACTGTGGGACTTCCCTCAACTGTTTCCCATCTCTAAGGTATCACTGTCTTTCATCACGTCATGCCCAGGGTCTTGAAAACCTTTGTTTCATATGTTTTGTTTGGTTTTTCAGTTGTTTCATGTGGGAGAGTAAATCTAGTTCCAGTTACTCCATTGTGGCCAGAAGTAGATGTTCTTCTGTTGGTTTGGCATTATTTAAAATAAAAAGTTAAAAAAAAATGTAGTTGCTGTATGTGTGGAAAGAATAGAAGCAGGAGACATATGGTTGAGGGGGAAAGAATGGTCATTTGGAATTGGCTGGTGACAGTGAAATTGGAGAAAAGCAGTTGCCTTGGCAATTTGTTTCATAAATAGAATTTACATGACTGGCTGGTGGATTAGATGGGCAGGAATGGGTATGAGTTTTGGTGCGAGAGGAAACAAAGGAATTAGGATGGTCTTCTCATCTCTCCTTCTTGACCTGTTGCCTCCTGGTGTTTAAACCAACCTCTTGATTTAAACCAGCAATATAGTGTTTCAAGAATATAGTTCCGAGGGGTGCCTGGGTGGCTCAGTCAGTTAAGCATCTGACTCTTGATTTCAGCTCAGGTCATGATCTCATGATTTGTGAGTTCGAGCACCCTATTGGGCTCTGCACTGACAGTGCGGAGCCTGCTTGGGATTCTCTCTCTTTCCTTTCTCTCTTTCCTCCACCCCCCTCTCAAAATAAATAAGCTTAAAAAAAAAAAAAAAAAAGAAAGAAAATAGTTCCTAAAGCCAAATGGCATCATCCAGGTAGTATTTCCTCATTGGAAAGCTGGATGTTCATGAAGCCTTGATAAACTTGTTGGCCACTTTGTACTTCATGCACTCAAATGCATAACATGGTCAATGAATACAGAATAAAATCATTGGTACTTGGGGAAAATATTTGTTCTAAAGTTGTATAGACTTCTCAAGTTTCTGCTTTTCAAAGGTTACAATTAGATTGGTTAAAACTTCTTGCCTATTACCTGCAGTTTCCAGAGCCAATATTCTTTTTTTTAAATGTATTTGTATTTTATTTTATTTTAATTTTAATTTTTTTATATATAACTTATTGTCAAACTGGTTTTCATACAACACCCAGTGCTCATTCCAACAGGTGCCCCCCTCAATGCCCATCACCCACTTTCCCCTCCCTCCCACCCCCCACCAACCAAGCCAATATTCTTTTTGCAAAAGGAAACATATGGCATCTGTTGAAAAAGCTTTGCCCTGTGGGTCATTATTAAAGTTGTACTAGATGAGTCAATAACAGGTCTTTTCTTCTCATCACCTTTTATTTATTTTTCATTTTTTAAAGATTTTTAAAATTATTTTTAAGTAATCTCTACAGTTAATGTGGGGCTTGAACTTATAACCCCAAGATCAAGACTCACATGCTCCACCAGCTGAGCCAGCCAGGTGCCCCCTCATCACCTTTTTTTTAATCTTGTATTTTTTTAAACTTAAAAAAAGAAACAAAAGGTTTATTTTTGAGAGAGACAGAGACAGAACATGAGTGGGGGAGGGGCAGTGAGAGAGGGAGACACAGAATCCAAAGCAGGCTCCAGGCTCTGAGCTGTCAGCACATCTTTTAAAGGATAAATCTAGTTTGGTCAAAAAGGGTATCCTAAAGAGGACAATGGTACCCTGGTCCTTAGTCAATGATGTTGGACCAGACATTTGACCCCAAAGTAGCCAATTGATAGGTTTGTAGCAGTTTGTGATGGAGCCTGGTGTGAAAAGATGGGGAAAGCCATTGGAGTTTCTCTTTACTGAGAGTTTTGATGTAAGAAATATATGAGAGGAACCCAGACTGGTCCTGATGTAGCAGATGTAAGTTACCCTTTTTAGTGCATACTGAGTCACTTGAGATAGCTTATTTGACATGCCTGTTCGCAGAGCTCAGCCCTGGAGTTGCAGATTCCATGGCTCTGGGTTGGGACTTGGGAACTGTATGGTATTTTAAACCACCCCCTGGGAGATTCTGATGTGTTTGTCTGGTCCAGGACCACATTTTTGTTCCTTTAAAAACTAACTTGTTTCCCATAGCTTTATTTCTTAACTTAAAAAACCATTTTCAAACTTAAAGAAAAGTTGCAAGAATAGTTGTAAGAAATTCTGTGTACCTTTCACCAGATTGACTGGCTGTAAACATTTTACCACATTTGCTTCTCTCTCTCTCTCACCCTTTCCACATATAAGGTGCACAAAATTTTTTTTTTTCCCTGAACTGAAAGTAGTTTGTATACATCAAGCCCCTTTATTCCTAGAACCTTCAGAATGTGTTTCCTAAGAAGAAGGCTATTCTCTTAACCATGGTAGAGTGCCCTGATTCAGGAGCTCTCACACTGATAAAGTACTCTTCTTTCCTCTTCAGTCGTTCTTCCAATCTCATCAGTATTCCTGAATAGGGTCTTCTTTATCCAGCCTGGGAGCCCAACCAGGTCATGAATTCCACTTAATTGTCATGTCTCTTTAATGTCCCAGGGATCAAATTTTGCAAAACACTGCTGTGAGAAGTGTTGGTAGGAGGAGGAGAGAGAGTGAAATTCCCTTAAAAGAGCTGAGTCACAGCAATGGCAGGGTAGAGACCTGAGGGCGAGGACCACCTCCTGCTCTGCTATTTTTACAGCCTCCTTGGATCCAGGGCCAGTGTCTGTGGAAGGCTCCAGCTCCTCCTGCTGCTCCCACTGCAGGTCATGACCAGCCTTATTAATTCCCTTGCACTTTCTCCCCCACCTCCATGTTAAAGGCAAACAAGTGAGTCTCCATTATGTGCAACTGAGAGTGGGGAAGGAGAAGAGAAAATGAAAGGAAGAGAGTAGGAGAGAGAAGTAGAAAAAGAGAGTAAGTCAAGCTGTCCTGCCTGTAGACCCACAACACGCTAGATGACCTTGGGCAAGTTACAAAATATTTTCAAGCATCAGAACCAACATTGGAATAAAACCAGCTCTTAACTTTCTATGTCTTGAGGGTGAGAGAATGATTGTAAGAATTTTGGGAGCTATTATTGTCCAAGGAAGGGATGGGAGAAGTCTGTGGAAAAGGTTCTGTAACTTACGAATGTCCCACCTTGTCACAACAAGATACCCACCTTCACATGGATTTTGCATTACTGTTTTATTTTGTTTTGTTTTTAGAGGGAGTGAAAGAAGGAACTCAGTGCACATGACTTTGATGGGGCTAAAAAAAAAAATCCCTAGTTAGAAATCTGATACAAAAGCAAAGTCGTTGTTTTCAAATCCAAACTTGGTTCCAACTCATTGGCCTGACTATTGCTTCTGCACATGGAGGAGCATCTCCCAGGGCCATGTGCCCAGAGGCAATCCTTCTGAGTGTACAAACTGGAGCTGCAAGGGTAAGGTCTTTACTAGGTCATGCTGGTGCATGAAAAATGCCCAGAGACTGATGCCTGTATGCAAAGTCCTAGCACCTTCCAGCATGACCTGGTCCCACTGTGGCCTCCTTTCTTCTCACTCCTCACTGCCCCATCTCCATCCCCCCAAATCATGCCTCTTTGCCTCCTCCACATCTGCTGACCACTATGTTTGCTGTCTACTCTGGAATATTCTTTCCTCGCTCTTTGTCCTCTTAAATCCTTCTGTTTCTCTTCTCAGCTTTGAAGTCCTTTCCTAAGGCTTCACCAACACGCAAGTTTGGAGAAGGTGCCCCTACTTGAAATCTCAATCTCCCGTGAATTCTCCTGTCCCAGCACGATTGTGATTGTTAACCTGCCTGGAGTCCACAGTAGATTTTAAGGACTATAAGAGCAAGCACTGGGTGTTCGTTTTTTTCCCCCTTTTTAAAAATTTTGTTTCAATTCCAGTTAGTTAACATACAGTGTTATGTTAGTTTCAGGTGTACAGTATAGTGATTCAACAATTCCATACATCACCTGGAATCGCTGTATTTTCTTAACTGTTACCTTTCTGGCTCATGGCATAGCACTTGATGCACAGTAAGTGCTCAATAAATATTTATGGGATGAATTAAAGAGAAGCTTGCTCAGATCTCCTGATGGTTTGGAAGTTAAAACAGAAGGAGTGGATTGTGTTTGGCAACATTATATTCACATGTACCCTTACTGTTCCCTCCACCTAGTATGGAAAACTCAGATTTATTGCATTAACTAGAAATCTGGAGTTTGTCTTCAGCTTCCTCCTTATCTTCCCCAGCAAAACATCCAAACCCTAGCTAGTCCACATCCTGGCCTCTCTCAGGCTTCATCTTCCCTTTTCCATTCACACTGCCACTGCCCTCATCACGCTTTGTTAGGTCAAGAAATTCCATTGCTCTTCAACTTTCAGAATCAGTATATTTTGGAAGCTCCTCCTCACAGCATTTGAAGTCTTACCCTGATGGGTCCACTGGTCTCATGAGATGAGGGTACCAACACTGGGCTCTTGGCCATTCTTCAGGCTCCTTGTGCTGCATTCTTTTAATGCATACTGCTTCCTCAGCAAGGAGGTCCCCCCTCTCATTCCAACTGAACCTGCCAACCTATCTTGCAAGTCTTAGCTTAGATTTCTCTTCTAAGCTTCCTAAGAGTGAGAATAATCCTTCCTCTCCAAATCTGTTTTGTTCCTGAATTCAGATAGCAAGTTTGGATAGGAAGGGGTATGGATTACCATAAACTATGATGTTGCTGATTTTGGAAGAACAAGTAGCTAGAGTTCAAATAGAGAAAGATACCTGTCATAGCGGTGGCCTGTGCTCATTGCCATTTGCTAAGAACCAGGGCTGGGCACTTCACCTGCCTTATCTCCTTCGTTCTTCACCACAGCAGTTTGGAGCGAGGCCGGGGAGCAGGCTCTTTATCCTCATTTCACAGATAAAGAAACAGTGGTTCAGGGAGGTGACCTGATTTCCCCACAGTTTCCCAGTGGTAGATGCTTGGCACACCTCAAGTCTACCCCACTTCCCTCCAATGTGTGAGCTGGTAACTACCATGCCCTAATAAGGAAGGAGCCAGCCCCAGGCCTCTCCACATGGCTAGCCCATAGTCATTGCACAGTCAATGCTCCACAGTCTTTGAAATGAGGGAGTTCTCTCTAATTAGTATTGACAGAATATGATCTTTCATTATCTTCCATCATTAATATTGATAGCAATATGGTACATAGATGTGGCCCTTTTGTTTATTTAAATGGAAGTTCTGCATGTGAGTAATAGAAAAATTAAACAGTACAAGAGTATATAGAATGGAAATGAGGCTTTGTTCCCTCTCATTCAAGCCGCCTTGTCTAATCCCCAGAGCCAACCTCTGGTAACAGTTTCTTGTTTATCCTTCTGGAAATATTCCATGTATAAATCAGCATATGTGAATATAGATTTCTTTAAAAGAAACACAAGTGGGAGTCTACTATGCCCTGCTCTGCATCTTGATATTTTCATTTAGAAGTGGGTTCTGGAGAATGTTCTATTCTGCACGTACAGATCTGTATTCACTTTAAGGGCACCTAGGATTCTAGAGAATGAATATGCTCATGATCAAGTTAATGAACACTGTGGTGATGGACATTTATCTTGTTTTCCCTATTGCGCTATTATAAACAATGCTGTAAAGAATACCCTGTCACACCCTTCTTACCTTATGGTGAGTGATCTATATCTCCTCACCTATAAATATGTACCATTATGGGGTAACTCTGGGCAATTGTTCCCCTTTTAAAAATAGGAGACCAAGGCACAGAGGTTTTATTTATTTTTTTATATTTTATTTTTAAAAAAATTAATGGTTGTTTATTTTTGAGAGAGCCAGAGTGCAAGTGGGAGGGGGCAGAGAGAGAGGGAGACACAGAATCCAAAGCAGGCTCCAGGCTCTGAGCTGTCAGCACAGAGCCTGATGTGGGGCTTGAACCCACAAACTGTGAGATCATGACCTGAGCTGAAGTCAGCCGCTTAACTGACTGAGCCACCTAGGTGCCCCAAGGGCACAAAGGTTTTAAAAGATCTTCTCAAATGAAGGAAGGGAGGAGGTCAGAAGCCTCTAGGTTTCAGAACAGGGTCAGATAAGCTTATAAACATGGAATGATTATGGTGACCCCCCCCCCCATTTGTAAAAAATCACAAATGAATATAACAAAAAAAGTTCAGATGTTTCCCCACAGAGACCACCTGATTGCTTTTGTTCAAGTATCTATTGTTTTTAAAGCATTCCTTGTTTGGTGTCCCTGCTTTTTCTGAGACCCTAATTAGGGGCTTAGCTTGCCTCCAGCACTGGCTAGAGTGAGGGATGATGCAGCAGGAGAACAGTGGATCCCAGGCCCTGGGATCAACCAGGGCCAGGGCTCAGAGTGGAACTGAGCCTAAATTCACAGCCCTTGGCCAGCTGCCTACTCTACAGATGAACAAACTGAGACTCAGATGTCATGTGGCTGTCAGAAAATAATTGATATTGTCTTAACACAGGCCTCCCAACTCCTGGGCTGGTGGCATTTCTAAGTATGTGAAACCCTAAGCAACCACCCATATAGAAGTGTAGCCCTAATGCTTTATTTTTATTTCACAAGAGCAAACAGCATCAAGAGCCTCATGAGCCTGCTCTAGGTCGATGACATGTTAAATGTTGGCTGCCCTCTGCCCTGAAAGGATGCATTACCCACGAGGGATGTATGATTTACGTTGTCCTGTTGGGAGATGTGGAGAGCGACAGTCACTGGGTCCCCGGGGCCTGGTGTGTGCTGACACTGCCCGTCACTCAGGCACTCTGATGGCCTGGAGGATGACCATCTGTTGCCTCTCAGATAACATTTCGAGGCTGGCTATGGTATTATCTCTCTCATGCCTGTTGACGTGGCTTTAAGAGTTCCCAGCCTCTGCACCGATCAAGGTAAGATCTGAGCTGGCAATGCTTCCTGTTGAAAGAACCTTACAAGTCAAAACTTGCCAGAGATCATGCATGGCAGCTTGAGTGGCTGCTGTGAGTCCTTGGGGACAAAGAGCCTCCTGGGAGCTCTTTGGACTTTATGAGCACATGACCCACCTATTTATTTTTTTTCATTGTGGCCCATGTGCAGACAGCGTGATATGGTACTTAAGGGTAAGCCCAAAACTGAAAAATATCTGGATTCAAATGGTACCTGCATCGCACTCTGCTGTGTGACCTTCAGGGAGTTACTTCTCAGCCTGGAGCAGGCTCATGATTCTCTGGACATTGTGTGCTCATGTGAAAATAAAGCTAAAGATTTCATATTGTAGTGATTTATTAGTGACTTTCTAGGATTTCACTAAATGCTAGTGAATCCTAAATGCATTCAAGAGGCCACTGACCTGAATGGAAATCTTAGTTGAAGCTTAGTAGGTAAAAGCATGGTTCTAGAACGAGGGTGACTGTATTTGAATCCATGCTGTGGACTCTCCCCTCTCCCACTGTGTGATCACTGTGTGATCACTGAACTGCTCTGAGCCCAAGTCCCTCAGTCCTACAAGGGAATAAGTAACAATTGTACTCACTTAACTCACAGATTATAATGAGGATGGCCTGAGATGTGTGCAAGGTGATTCAAACAAATCACATGCAATGTGCCCTGTGGTTATAGGTAAAGGTCTTGTTTTGAACAGTGACTGTATCTCTAACTCCCCTGCTCCTTTCTCCAAATACAGTATGTCTTTCCTTTTTTCTATACTCTAAAATCCTTTAATTGTTAAAAAGATGTGTAATAAAATATGCTCACACCTATGTGTGATTCACTCATATCCATTAAGTGTGTCCTATATGCCATTTACTGTGTTCAGATGACAGCTACCATGACAAAACAGAAAGTTATGTGATATGTTAGAAGGTAATAAATACTGTGGAAACATGGTGGCATGTGGATACAGGAGATAGGAGGTCCTGGGGTGTGTGTGCTATGCAAACTGTGGGGCGCCTCCTTGAGAAGGTGAGGTTTGCTCAGAACTATGATGGAGTGAGCAGTGGGGATGGAAGAAAGTTCTCAGGAACAGCACAGAGGCCTTTGTCACTCACTGGAGAGGGCAGGGGTGATGGTAGAAAATAAGCCCCCAGAGCTGAGAGGTGGGGTGGGTGCAGATCTCACTGGGTCATACAGGCCACTGGAAGGGTTTTCACTTTTGCTCTGAATGAAACCAGGTTCCACTGAAGATTTTTGACATAGTTTGACTGAAGAGTGACATAATCTGATGTAATTTTAAAACAGTAATTTAAAAATTTTACTCTTTTCAGCATTGGTCATTGAGACAAAACTAGGAAGCAACTTAGATGACCATGAGTAAGGCATTGGTCACATAAATCCAGCTGTAGAAAAGAAAGTTTGTTTTGCATGAATGGGATCTGTGGTATGGACTCAATATTTGTATCCCCCCTGCCCTCAAATGTGCATGTTGAAAGCCTAATATCCAATGTGATGGCATTGAGAGATGAGGCCTTTAAGGAGGTAATTAGGTCATGGTGGTAGAACCCTTGTGATGAGATTAGTGCCTTTAGGAGAAGAGACTCTGTTCTCCATCATATGCGGCATCCATTTGCAAACCAAGAAGAGGGTCCTCATCAAGAACCTGACAGTGCTTGCACCCTGATCTTGGATTTCCAGCATCCAGAACTGTGACAAATAAATGTTATTGAAGCCACCAAGTCTATGGTATTGTGTTACAGCAGCCCAAATCGACTGAGACAGTATGATATCTAAGATGTGTTTGTTGTCAAGTGAACAAATGCAAGGTGCAGTGTTTTGTATCCTGCATTAATACAGAGATCACTGTGTTTGAATTAAATATCTCTTAAAAAATACATAGGAAACTGGCAGTCCATGGGAACTTAGAGCCTCTGGAGAATGAGTATGACACTTCTTACCTTACATAGTTTTCTCTCTTTTGAATTTTGAGCCATGCCAATATATTACCTATTCAAAAAAGAACGATCAGAAGTAAAGTTTGTATGTAAAGAAGTTAAGAATTACTCCTCTCTTCCAGTGCTACCCCCTGAGGAAACCAATGATGTGTATTTTTTCACATAGTTTTTTATCTTCAAATATGAATATATGAAACACATCTACGTTTTCTTCTTGAAATGAAAAAGCTAACAAGAAATGGGATTATGTTATATGTTCATTATGCAACTTGCCTGCCCCCCTGCTTCACAAAACCCCATGGCCATTCTCCAGACCTAGCCAACAAAACTAACATTTGTCATTACTTGTTGTAGTAGCAAAAACATTCATCATGTGAATGTGCCATAGTTTACTTAACAATCTCTAACTGGAGTACATATAAGGTGCTTTGTATGTGTGTGCTTGTGTGTGCCATGAACATCTTTATACCTTTCAGCTGCTTTCAGATACTCCATCTCGGCTGTTTGGGGAGTCCTATGAGATGGGGGCAGCCAGTTAACCTTCTTCCCACTTGTGAAACTTTGCAGTAGGTCATATGAAAAGCTGGGCTTTCGTCCAGCTCTGCCACTCACCAACTCATTGTGTAACTTTGAGCAAGTCTTTCCCTTGCTCGGGTCTCAGTCTTTCCAACTGTCAAAGGGAGAATTGGAGTAGGTGAACCTGAAAGGGCTTTCCCTTTCTAGGATCTTCATGGGATTGCAAGTTCCACAGGGAGAAGGGAACCATGTTTGTTTTATTCACTATTGTTTCTTGAATATTAAGCACCATAGTAGACCTTTAACGAACATTTGTTGAACAAACAGATGAATGATTCTTTTTCTTATTTAAGGTCACGAAGCTCTATCATAGCAGAGTGATGTGAGCTCGAGTCGTTTTTCCTCTACATCACACTGCCTCTCACCTCAAATACCCTTGACCTTTACATCTTGCAACCACATGATCTTTTGTTCTTCTCCTGATACTCATGTGATGTGTGTTTCACAGTCAATGTGTCTTTTACATATTAGGTCAGGGTTCTAATCTTAGTGCTATCATTTACTACCTGTGTGTCCCTGGGGCAATTTGGCCCTGTTTCCTCCTCTATAAATAGGAATGGGAGTTTAGTATTTACCATGCAGATGTGCTTTGAGGTAAATTATCTAAGAGAACATGTGTGAATTGCCCGGCAAAGTGCCTGGTGGACAGTCGATGCTCAGTAAATGGCTGCAGTTGTGGTCCAAGCAGGGTGTAGCCTAAAGGATGGGCATTTCATGGGCAAGTGAGGGTTGGTGTCTATTAGTTGGGAAACACTGGCTTAGGTGCTGTGGTGCTTTAAAGTTGTGTGAGAACGTGCCCTGTCCTTCAAGTAGTTCATCATAGAATCCCAGAGACATCAATTTCATAGTGCAATTTTTATCAAAATGGTTAAATATATTGTTGCAAATCATATTTCTTGTTTTCTCTTCTTGAGTAGTTACTGCATTAAAAGACATATACACACAACATAGAGTTTTACGCATTCGATTTAGTTTCTGTGCTTTTCTTAGTCTAAATACCTGGACCATTTTTCAAGTCATGGTTTTGGAAGGTACCTTAGAAATTGGGGTGGGGGGCGCCTGGGTGGCTCAGTCAGTTAAGCGGCCGACTTCAGCTCAGGTCACCATCTCGCGGTCCGTGAGTTCGAGCCCCGCTTCGGGCTCTGGGCTGACGGCTCAGAGCCTGGAGCCTGCTTCCGATTCGGTGTCTCCCTCTCTTTCTGCCCCTCCCCCGTTCATGCTCTGTCTCTCTCTGTCTCAAAAATAAATAAAACGTTAAAGAAAAAATTGCGGTGGGTTGAAACAGTTGAGGTAAGAAAGGGTGACAGTAGTTGAAGGCTTATTTTCTTTCATTTTTTCAGAGAAAGAGGGTCTGAGACTCAATCAAATTCTAATGTAGAGAATGTCTAGAACATGCAAAGAGAAAGAAATGCAAAGGGTTATTCATCTCAGAAAAGTGAATCAATTAGAGCTTTTTATGTACAAGTTACAGAAGGCCAGACCAAATTGGCTTAAATAACAGTTTATTGCTTCTTGTAACTGAATTGTGTAGCAGCAGGCTAGCCTCAGGTGGGCCTGATCCAGGGATTCCAGTGATATTATCAAGAGCTTTCTTTAGTGATGGCTTCATTTTCAGCTCTTATCTGCCTGGGGCTTTCTGGCAGCCCCAGACTTCTCCTTATGGTAGCCAAATGGCTATGGCAGCTACAGCTCCACATCCATATACTATACTGTCTAGCAGGTGAGAGAGGGTTTCTTCTGGGGACTCTTCTCAAGCCTCAGAATTGCTCTTCTCTCATTGGCCTGAATGGGTCATATGTCCTTTCCTGAGCCAATCATCATTTTTTTGTGATTTAAACCAGTCAATGACCACCTTTGGAGGGGAGTATAGGATCAATTCCACTCTGGAATAGTGTTTGGAAGGGAAATGAATGCTTGGCGGCCATAATAACCATCTACGAGGATAATCAATCATTCATTTATGGAGTACCCTACTATATGTTGGCCATAGTTCTAAACATTTTACACATACCAATTCATTTAGTGCTAATGAAAACCCTGTGAGATACTATAATTTTTTTCTATCCCTGATAAAGCAACAGAGGGGAAAGAGATCAAGTAAGTTGCCCCCTTGGTAAGTAGAAGTGAAGAAATTCAACCTGAGCTTCAGACCCTTTGCTTCAATATTATACCATGGTTTTTACCAGACCCAGGTTGGGACTTAAAGTAATTTTCTACAAAATCATTTCCTTAATACCATTTGCTGTAAATGATATTTTGTCTTGGGATGCTTTTTGAAGAAGATGATGTTCCTATATTGCTCTGGATCATTCCACTTGGTTGAAAGCTTTTGGGTAGTTTTAGGGTCCTTTTATGCTTTTAGGAAGAGTACATGGGAAAGGCAAAGTACTTTTGGCTTAAAATTACTCTTAAATTTTACTTTGATCTATAAATATCTACTCTGTTAATGCTTTGTATATGTTTTGCTAGCCTTTTATCTACAATCTTTCACCAGCATCATGGCTAGTGTTGTTTTTCCCCAGTCAAAGCTTTAAAGGAAGCAGAGCAGAAATGTTTGTAGAGGGGAAGCAGCTTGGTGGGAAGATGTTTATGCAGACCTGCTTTCTGACCTCCTTTCCCTTTCCCCTTCTCCTCCTCCTTTTCTTTCTTCCTTTTTCTCTCTCAAACTAACATCCCCCCCCCCCCTTTTTAATGTCCATTTACTTTTTGAGAGACACAGAGAGGCAGAGCGTGAGCATGGGGATGGCAGAGAGAGAGGGAGACACAGAATCTGAAGCAGGCTCCAGGCTCTGAGCTGTCAGCACAAAGCCTGACATGGGGCTTGAACCCACAAACCGTGAGGTCATGACCTAAGCCAAAGTTGGACGCTCAACTGACTGAGCCACCCAGGCACCCTGACATTTCCCTCCTTTTTATACAAGTAGTACACTTGGAATTTTTTTTTTTTTTTTTTATAAGTAGAAGCATTGATGAGAATGTCAGAAAGATCTCACATAGTCACATCTTCTATAAATAACTACTCTTATCTTTTTGGTGTGTCACTTTCACTTTTTCTTGCAGAAATTACATGACAACAAGCATTTTATAGATTATTTCCCTCTTGAAAGACCTCTGGAAGATTTTTAAAAAATGTTATCAAGAATTCTTTATCATTTTATTTATTTTTTTTTATGTTTATATACTTTTGAGTGAGTGAGAGAGAGAGAGAGAGAGAGAGAGAGAGAGAAAAGGAATGAACATGAGCAGGGGAGGGGCAGAGAGAGGGAGACACAGAATCCAAAGCAGGCTCTAGGCTCTGAGCTGTTAGCACAGAGCCCAATGCGGGCCTTAAATCTATGAGCTGTGAGATCATGACCTGAGCCAAAGTTGGATGTTTAACTGACTGAGCTACCCTAGCACCCCTATCATCATCATTTTAAACAGAGTAGATATGCTTAATTGGTAGATGCACTGTAATTTATTTAATCAATTCCCTATTTGGGATGATTAGATTTGTTGCCAGTATTTTGACTTTAAAACAGCTTTACTCCTGAGCATTGCTTGGCTAAATCTTTGTTATGTTATTGATGACTTCCTTTGTTTGTTGGGTCCCAGTGTGTCAGTGCTCCAGCTTCTGTCCCCTGCTGGCGGTGGGGATGCTCTGCTTGTCTTCAGGGCCCACTGTGGTATTCCCACCTCCAGGAAGTCTTGATTCTCTGCTCACACATTTTCATTTCAGGAGCAGACCATCCGAATGCAGGAATGCAAATTTGCATCATCATTGTCTTCTGCTTGTTTGTATAACAGGGTGGTATGCTCTCTTTACCCTGTTGTGCAAAGTTTGATTGAGATAGCTGTCTGGAGTCCAGCTTGGAGAAAGGCCACACAAGAAATCCCAAGATACTTAGTAGGTGATCATTTTATGCTGTCATTTTCTGGACCCTGCTATGAACCATGTATTATGGTTGGCGTTTTATTGCTTTTTTAAAATTTAGGCTTTAACTCATCCATGTCAGGTAGGAATTATTCCTGATTGTGTTAGAAGTTAATTAGAAGTTATGTTAGTTTTTCTCAGCTGGAGTCTGATGTTTGGCTCTCTCTACTAGTCCTTGTTGCCTTTATAGGTGTTAGACTAGTTGGAGAGACAGGTGTTCACCTATGGGAAATTGAAACATTGGATAGGCATGCGTATCAGACAGTAATGTGACACGATGGCAGGACGGGGAAGCTGGGGCTGTGGCAGCTCAGAGGCCTTCACCTGAGCAGAAGGGCACTTGGTTACATGGGATTTTCCCTCAGATAGCTGCAGGCCACGAGGTACAGTTAACTCATGTGGACCTGCAGAGATAAGGGTCTGAATCCTGACTCTGGGCTCCAGCTGAACTGTAAGCTGACTGAGGTACCAGCTCTAAGCCCTACCCCAACAGAGGCTGTCTCCTTGGGGATTTCCTGGGTTCAAGAAGCCTAAGCATCTCAGCTACTGAGTGGGCTGGAAACACAAGCATCATCGTGACATTTGGGGGTATTTTTCATAGCCAACTATGTCACAGTTTCCTAGTAGTGGATCAAAGACCTCAGATGGAGATGTCCTCATAGTACTCAGGGGCATACTTTTTGAGGGTCATCTTTCTAGTTTGATATTTTTGTACCGCTAGGCCCACACTGTGATATTTAAGGTGGATAGTGGCAAGATTCTCAAGCTTCCTGTGAATTGTGAAACATGGAGCAAAGCTGTCTCTTAAACGTGGAACCAGGTAACACATTAGAGACAATGGACGCTGTGTGTATGTGTTTTTCAATGGTCTATGGGGGAGAAATTGGTTCTAAAATTAAAAAAGAAAACCACAAAGTGAATAAATGTTTAATTAAATGCCTCCCCAACATAACGTCATAACATGGTAACAATTTATGAACTTTAACTCAACTCATATATCAACATTAGTTTCAGCTAATATAGTATTATGCAAAATCAAAGCCTGTCTGTAGTAATATTTACTGTGGGATATGGATGCATTTGGAAATGTCTAATACAATGATAGAGAGTTGGGGGCAGTGGGTGAGTTATTCAAAAGGAAGGGTGGCCCTGCTTGTATTTGAAATGAAACAATGCAGGGCTCAAAACTTTGTACTGATGCTGTTCCCATTGCTTTCCAAGTAACTGGGTAGAAAACAGCTCCAACTCAATAATCCTATTAACGTCTGTGTGTGCAAGTGCCTGTAAAGAGCATAGTGCGGCATTTAGTTATACTGAGACTGCAAACCAGCAAAGGCAGTGTTCTTGTCCCCCCAAGAAGATCCCCACTGATTCTACAATCTCCTCCTTCTGTCCCCGCCTTTCTAGCTATGTAACTGGGAAGGCATTTAACTTCTTAGGGCTTCTGTTGTCTGTATGTTCTCATTTGTGAGATTGAGATGGTGATACCCATTTTATGAGCATTAAATGAGATAATGTAGGAAAAATGCTTAGCACTTTTTTCTGGCACATAAGTTCCATAAATGGTGTTTAAGCTCACCTCCACCCTACCTGCCCCCAACAAAATAAGACAAAAATGATATAATAAATTTTGATTATAAAAGGATATATTGTATATATTTATATAATTTATATTTATATAACTATATATATATATTATATATATATATATAATATATAATATATATATATAATATATTATACTGTCCATGAAAACCTGGCTCAAGATTTAAGTCTATACCCACTGAGGCAATAGGCAGATAACAGAGATACTTATTGCTGGCAGCATATGGGCATTTAAATCCTGCCTCCTGCGTATTTCTGGAAAACTGTACCGGATGGGCCCCATGTATTGTGAGGGAGCCCTTAGGAATGCAGAAGTCAGGTTAACTGATTGGAATGGGGGTAATGGACTTGTTAGCAGAAACCAGACAGACCTGGGTTCTTCCTGTTTATTCCATTTGGATCTAGCCCCACTTAATGGTGAAGGGAAGGAAAAATTACTCTTTACCTTCAAGGTCTTCCAGCTGGATTAAGAATTAAATTTACATGGGACAGATTAATTGGAGAAAAAGACACAAAGTTTCATTATGGGTGCATGGAGGCCCAGTAGTGAAATTGAGACCTAAAGAAATGACCAAGACAGGCAGTTTGGCAGTTTTTATACTTTTTTAGACAAAGAGACAAATAAGTCTGTGTGGAATCGACAAGACAAAGAAAATTTAACTCTGGGAGCTGCAATCAGAATTTGGGCTGGGTAGTAAATTAGTGAAAAGTAACAAGCCTTCTGGGCTCTAAATTTCCCATCTCTGGTGATAAGGCTCTCTTTACCTCCTGGTACAGGGATGTTGCCTGCCTTTCTTTCTTTCTTTCTTTCTTTCTTTCTTTCTTTCTTTCTTTCTTTCTTTCTTTCTTTCTTTCTTTCTTTCTTTCTTTCTTATATTTTCTAGAAATATTTTTTTATTTTTTAAACTTTTTTTGTTTATTTTTGAGAGAGAGAGAGAGAGAGAGCACAAGTGAGGGAGGGGCAGAGAGAGAGAGGGAGATACATAATCTGAAGCAGGCTCCAGGCTGTCAGCACAGAGCCTAAAGTGGGGCTCAAACCCACAAACTATGAGATCATGACCTTAGCTGAAGTCAGATACTTAACCAACTGAGCCACCCAGATGCCCCCAGGAAAGGTGCCTTTCCTGTGGGAGATTTATTTCTTGCTTTCAGAGGGACAGAGAAGGGTCTGAGTGGTCTCAGGTTGTCTCTTTGGTAATTTTTACTTAAAATCACCAATATGCCAAAGTAGCCCATTTTGGGGCAGCCTGCCCTTGGCCCCTACATTGGATCCAAATGACTTCAGATTTCTTTAAACAGGATCATCACTAATTGACATTAGGCAGCTCTTAACCTTTTATAAAAGTTTCACAAATAGGTCATTTACTCCTTAGTTCAATGTGGGATGGGTTAGGGAGTACTCTTAAATCTTCTGGTCATTTTATCCTTCCTTCCTCCCATCCATCCAGTGCTTTAGCAAATGCTGAATAGTGCCTGAAGGTCAGATCAGAGAGGAGAGGAGAGGACTTGGGTGCCTGGGGCCTGGCCCATGCCTCTAAGAAGCTCCCTTTACCACCAGAGAGTCTCCTATCTGCAAACAGTTTTGATGTTGACCCTCTTGAGAGGCAGCGAAATGCAGCAGATAGGATTCAGAGATTTGAGGGGAAACCTGGCTCTGCTAACTTTTGTCTGTGTGACCTGGGGCAACTTTTTAAATCTCTCTGAGCCTCAGTTTCCTCATTTGTAATGGAGTCTAATAACAGTATCCACTTTTTAGGGTTGTTGGGAGGGTTGAGTAAGAACCTGTATGTACATATGTAGGTACAGTATATAGCACATAGTAAGTGCTCAATAAATATTTGTCTTTTAAAAAGTTATCTCTAATAGAAGTTCAAAAAAACCTTTTGGGAGCCCAGCAAGGGGGGCATTGAACACCTTCTGGGAAGCGGGGTGGGGGTGGGGGGTGCCAGGGGTATGACTAACTCTACCTGGAAGTAAAAACCTTTGAACTGGCTCTTTTCCGTCTGTGAGTAAATTTCCAGTGTGGGGAGGTTATACCGATGTTTTCTTGGGACTTTACTTTGCAGTTGCACATTCCAAGGGCCTAGGAAAGCCTTTCCTTTCCGTTTCGGGGAAAGGAGAAGCAAAGAGTACCCATGGAAGCAGTTACTAACTGTGTGACCTTGGGTAAGTCACCCTAGCCTCCTCACAGATAAAATCACGTCATCAGTAATATGGGGATCATACTACTGGCTGCCTGACATGCTTGCTATGCGATCAGGAAAGACTATGCATGTGAAATGTTTAACAGAGTGTACAGTTAAGTGCCCATTAAAAATTAGCTAATAATGTTATCCTTAGCTGAGTGAGACACAAGATGGCTTTGTGCATTTACATTGTGGAGAAGGGTACCAGGAGAGAAGTTTCTGGGTCTCCTGCCTGCCAGGTCAGCAGCATTCCATTCAAGCGGTCAGTTTACATTTGAAAGCATCGTTTGTTCCCAATGACGAGCAAATTCAGGCCTCCTGTACCCACAGCAAGAAAAAGAACTTTCTGCTTGATGCCTCATTGTTTTTCCGAGTCTTTTTTTTTTCCTTTTCTTGTCTTTTTTCTTTCTTTTCTTTCTTTCTTTTAAAACAAATGCCTGCAAACATGTTATTTATTTATTTTTGGTTAACGTTAAATTGAGGTTTTGACCGAAACTCAGCCTGCACATACTTGAAAAGCCATCAGGCTTGTTGGGCCGCGGATAAAGGTCTTGGGATTTCCCCGCGGGGCTGTGGAGAGTACAGACAGGAAGCCCGGGACCCAGCGCCTGACCAGAACTTCCTCGGGGGAGGCTGGAGCAGAGCACGGCATCCTGCTCAGAAGTCTCCAGAGCGCGCAGGTCCGAGCACTGGTCTGCTCCCAGGGGCGCGCTGGAAGAGGGACCCCGGCCCCAACCCATGGGTCCAGACCCAGCCAACAGCAGGAGGGAGGCTGAGGCCTCCCCCGCTGAGAGAAGCTGACACTGTCAGGCTGGAACCTTCCATTCCGGCCCAACCTCTTCCCCCCCCCCCCCCCCCCGCCCCACCCCTCTCTGCGCTGAGGAGGGAATTGAGAAGGGACTTTCCAGAGAGCGTTTGCGTGCAGGGTGTGGAAATGGAATAAAAGCATATGCAAATAGGCCTTTGCGTGCCTTCCTCTACTCCAGTGAGCAAGAGCCTTTCTCCAGAAAGATGCTCTAGCTCCAAGACACTTGACAGCTCTCTTCCCTCCCTGGACGGCGGCGGCAGGGCCGAGCGGAGTGGTAAAGCCTGGGCAGGAAGCCATGCCAAAGGGGAGGGCTGGATGGACAGGAGGAAGTAGCAAAATGAGGAGGGGGAGAACGGGCCGCTGAACTGGAAAAGATGAAGTAAAATGAAATTTTAGGAGCTCTCTGTGGGTATGAGCTGGGAAAAATCATCATTGCGAGCTGATTTATTATGTACTTATCTTCTGAGAGGCAGCAGTCTTTGTACAGTGGATTATTGCGGAGTAAATGGCACATTAAAGATATAATCAAGATGTTTAAGGCATACTGAATGACATTAGAGTTAAAATAGGTGAGACTCTTGTCATGGTCTATAAATATAAAAATGTCAGTGGCTTGGAGACATTTCCACTGCTTTAGTTAAGATGTGACTCCATTTCCAGAAGGAAAATCTAACCTTTTGTTATTTTCAGGGTGGGGTAGGGTGGGCTTGGGAAGTGGCATAGTACCTATACGGATCATAAAATAATATGCTTTAAACCCTGGAGTTGTAGACTGTGGCCTCCGTTTAGCAAGTCATAAACTTTCTTGCAGTGACAATAGCATGTAAATATTGCGCAGTACGTCTGATGTAATTTGGGGGCTTAGAGAATGGGGGATTATGGGGATTATGGCTGCTGTATTTTGTTTATTGTTCCCTATTCCTGATTCAGATTCAATCTTTGATACAAGAGGTTGTTTTTTTAAGTTTTTTTTTTTTTTTTTTTTTTACATACTGAACTTGACTTGTATATTAATTGGGCAAGTAGTGTAGCTTTTCTTTCTTGAAAGGTTAATTATTGCGTTATTGTATTTTCTTGTCATCTGGGACCTTCACATTCAGTGCCCTTTATTTCATTTGCTTGCTTGGGCTCGCCCTTGGTTTTGCCCCAACCTTTCGATTTCAGTGCTGTGCTGACATTGCCCCCAAGTTTGTTAAGTCTGGGTTTTTGAACAGAACAAATTTCTCTTCAGTTGTTTTTAATAAAAACCACCTTGCTGTCCTTATGCATTGTACTCCTCAGAACAGATAAGCAGTTCTACAAGAAAGTCTTTATGGTTGGAGCTCACAGAGGAAGAAGAAGGTGGAAACCTTGACTTTGGGGTTCTCTCGAATTGTTTGGAATTGCTTGGATTGCTAGGGCATGGGGTAGGTGGTGGTGGAGGCTTCTTTTAGGATTCTGCCAGGCCTGGGTATGCAGTGGAGGTGCAGTGCTGGCTGAAAGGCCAGTGACTTGGTCATCCTGTCTCTGAATTCCTGTCATCGCACTTTTTCCAAGGGCCCTGTGGAAATTCATTGGAGTCTCATCTTTTCAGTGTAGGCCTTTGGGTTAAATCTGTAGCAAATATTTATTTCCTTTGTCAGCAATTTACAGTCTTGGGCGTGGTCCCTAAAAGCCAGCTTTTGGACATTTTTTGGGATTCAAATGGTGATTCTTCCCACTGGTGGTTCTAGATTGTTGCAAAATGTCCTTAGTTTGGTTCTGGCCTCGTTCTTAATAATAATAATCATAATAATAATCATAATAATAGCAACGGCAACAAATGAAAAGATTTTAACAGTAATGAAGTATTTTTATGATTTACAGTTTGCAAAGCATTTTTCATAGGTCATGTAATTCTTCCGTAAAATTTGTAAGGTTAGTAGAGACAAGTAGAATTAGCACATAATGGGAGCTTATTAAATATTTGTTGAGTGAATAAATCACACCCATTTTACTGTTAAGGAAATTGAGACCTAAAGAGGTCAAGTGGCCCACTCAAGGCCCCACTGCCCAGGAGGGACTCAAACTCATATCTTCTGACTTTTTCCACTATAGACCACTTCTGATGATAGTGTTTAACATGCTATTTGTTGTCCTTTCTCCAGGAAAGTATCTGTGATTCCCTAAAAAAAGATTCTGGGGACACGCAGACAGATGGTTATACTATCGAAGGGGCAACAGAGAGCCTTGCCTACCCCTCTGTATAGATTTTTCTTAGGTTTCTTACTCTGCCAGAAATTTATATCCTTAAGGACATGAATATTTGGATATATTCCTTATTAGGGATAAAAACACAAGATCATGCTGAAAAAATGACTGTCTTGGATTTTAATATTTCTTAGAGGTTTGGGCGTTAAATCGCATAGATGTCAGGGGAAGGTAATACCAGAGTGTGAGGTGTGGAGCTGAGGAATTTCTCTAGCTTCCTCTCTCACGGTACTGGGGAGAGTCATTCATGCCACCATTTTGGGGGGGGACCTGGTGTGTAGGGATCACAGTTGTCTGGCCTGTAGCAGCTGCTCTCACTCTGCTGGAGGAAATGTCACCCCGATCAGCTCAGATTTTAAAATAATAAGAGCCCCTTGTTCTACCAGGGCTGAGGCTTAGGCTATAGGGTTGCAGCCATGCACTAACAACATTCCATCTGCATGCCAGGGACTTCCTTCAACCTCGTGACACCAGGAGCAGAGAGAAGGAAGGAGAATTTCCCTCCTAAATCTCAAGCTAATCAGAGAGGAATGCCAGTGGGTATCCGCCCAAGGGCCTTTCCCTTTGACTTCTGTAATTGGAGATTTGAAGCTTTGGCTATGAAATTTCTCCCAGAGGAAAGCTGCAAAAACCGTTTTGATTACTTCTTCGCTGAATCGATAACTCCTTCCTTCTTCAACAGGCAATTGTATCACTGCCTAGGTGGTCTCGGACTTGCCAGTCTGTTTCTTAACGGGTTTTGTGCCTTGTTTTGGAAGGCCCTTCCAAAGGGAAGGTTATAAAGAGTTATTCTTACCTTTACTTAGGAAACTTTATGGTTTTAGTTGCTATCCATTGTTTATTTGCAGTTAGCTCTTTTACCCATCTGAAGTGTATTTTTGATACGATGTGAGACAGATCTGATGTTAATTTTTTCCTTTGTGGATGTCAGTTTTTCCTCTGCTTTTTTTTTTTTTTTTTTAAATAACTTTTTAACTTTAGGATAGTTTTAGAATTGTAGAGAAGTTGCATAGGTAGTACAGACAGTTCCTATATATCTCTTCAGCTGGTTTTTGATTTGAAAGCATATTTTTGCCTGGTCCTAATTTCTTGCATAGACAGATGTCTTTCTAGAATCTCACTTTTATTTTGTTGATGGTTTTGCTATTTCTGTCCCAGTGTCATATGTTTAATTAATATTATTTCTGGAGAGTTCATAGCTTTTGGTAGGAAATCTGAGATCTCACGGGGCTTTTAAGGGGTCACATCCAGACTTGAGGCTGGTTAAAGCATTAGTAACCCTGTTTGTGGATGTTGTTGCTGCTGAGGTGGCTGGCCAGGAAGGAACACGTGCATCTCTCTAGTATATAAGGAAGGAGGTCATCATTAGCGACCTGCCCTTTATACAGCACACCCTATTCTCTGAGCACAAGCCTTAGACACAGTGGCAAGGATGAGACTCTGGAGTAGAGTTTCTCCTCAGTACTGTTGATATTTTGGGACTGATCATTCTTGGCTGTGGGGACTGTCCTGTGCATTACGCAATGTTTAGCAGGATCTCTGGCCTCCACCCACCACCAGATGCCATTAGCACCCTTTAGTACTCAAGACAATCAAAATTTTCTGCAGACCTTGCAAGTGTGCTTAGGTGTCTACCCCCTCCTCCCCCTCAGCAATTGAGAAGCACTGCTCTGAAGTCAAGCTGCATGAGGGTTGGCTGTGGTTCTGCTGCTTAGTAGCTATGTGCATGCATTTCCTCCCATGTAGAATGCAAATAATTAATCTTCCTGTCTCCCAGGATGGTCCTGAGGGCTAAAGGAACAAATACACATGAAGCACTCAAAACAGACCCTGGTAGAACAGACCCTAGCTCAATGGTAGCTATTACTATTATTTAAAAAATCTTTTATGTTTCTTCTCATTCCTAATAACCGCATAGACTTCCCATTTTTCTCCTACCTCCATATCTTCCCCACCATGGAGCAACTGTATTTAAATCAACAGTATTTGCCAAAAAATTACACGTCTTCGTTAATGAAATGGAACTCTATTTTCAGGGCTCTATAACTGCTAATTAATCAGCTCCCATGATAAACTCAATCTGAGCTGCGTGTGAATTTTATTTGCATCTACTGAAGAGCAATTCCAGTTAGTTAACAGGCTTTTAAATGCCAATCCAGCTCTGTGAGCAGCAGAAAAGCCCAGAAATGATTTTCTAAGCAAGGTGGTAATGACAGTGGGAAGAGAGAAATCTGGGAAAGGAGAAGACTGATGATTTACATGACTTATTTACTTGATGGCATTGGGGACACTGTGTTCATTTTCTGTTGAAATGCACCATCACCCTGAGATGCAGAGGGGAGTGGATGGAAGACAATTCAGGTTACTTAGTACCCCCTACCCCCTTCCTTTTTTTCATAGCAGCTTTTGTAAAACCATAATGTTTGCTATTAAGCTTGCCGGAGAGCCTGTCTTGTGGGATGATTATTTTAGTGTTTAAGAAGATCTGGGTGACATGGGGCATGTGGACTGTCTCTGCCTTTGTCCAGAGGGCTCACTTCCTCTCGTGAAAGCAGGACTTGGTTTGCAGAGGAGAGAGGAATGCCCTGGCTTGGGCCAGAGGGGCAGTAGGCCAGGCAAGGCTATTAGTTTGATGACCTTGGTGAGGCTTGGTTAATTTACTTAGCCAGTGCAGCTGGGTAGTTGGCATCCTTTGGTTCTGGAACTGAAATAATTAAGCCAAAATTCCAGTTCTTTAACTTGCTGACTGCATGGCCTTGGGCAAATCACATAACCTTTTCTCCTCGAAAAGTGAAGTCGATCATAATACCTACCTCTTAGCTTTGTTGTGAATTTTATTTTATTTTATTTTATTTTTTTAATTTTTTTTTCAACGTTTTTTATTTATTTTTGGGACACAGAGAGACAGAGCATGAACGGGGGAGGGGCAGAGAGAGAGGGAGACACAGAATCGGAAACAGGCTCCAGGCTCCGAGCCATCAACCCAGAGCCCGACGCGGGGCTTGAACTCACGGACCGCGAGATCGTGACCTGGCTGAAGTCGGACGCTTAACCGACTGCGCCACCCAGGCGCCCCTGTTGTGAATTTTAAAGGAGATGATTCATTTAGCCCAGTGGCTGGCACATAAGTACTTATACATCTTAGCTATTATGATAATTGTTATGATTATTATTTATTTGAGTGTCCTTCATGAGCTGGGCACTGTGCAAGGGGTGGGGGACTCAACCAGGTCAGATAAGACATTTTGTGCCTCTGAAAGGGAAATAAAGCCTGCAAATTAGAGTGTCTGGATAGGTGAACCCTGAAAGCTGTGTAAGTCAGAGGGAGTCAGAGAAGTCCGCAGTGATGGTACCTTAGTAACCACAAGGGCATGGACCCTAGACATGGGCAGAGCCTATACGCAGGGGGACAGACATTCAAGGCCACTGACGCAGGTGTGTGATGCTTTGAATGATTTTTCCCCGAAATAGGAAACAATTACCAAATTTGAAGTGGATAGGCTGGAAGACCAGAGAGAAAAGGATTGTGCATTTTTGCTGAGTGAATCCAGCCATCAGACATTTTCTGCAGACTTTAAGCATAGTTTGCATTAGGCTAGGCTCTGTCTGCTTCCTGGCTGACTGGGCCCCAGAGCCTAGAGGTACTGAGTACCTGGAGGCTGCAATCATTTGTTTGGGGAGTTGTGTTCTGTTAAGTCTCTTTTCTCATTACAAGAAAGCACCTCATGGTTATAAGGGGATTTTGTTTTACACAAAGGACTGGAGAAGTTCAACACTAGAGGAGAACGCTGCAGTTTCTTACTGGCAAAGATTTGTTGACCCTGTTTCTTTAGTGTCACCATGTCTGCTCCAGCTTTCCTCCTAAGGCTATAAGCAGAGATCTAAATGAGATAATTATGCAGACTATTTAAAAACTTTTTAAAAATAAAGTGCTATGTAAGGAACTTTTTTTTTTTTTTTATAGTGAGCATATAAAGCACTTTGGATGCATTTCCTTTACACCTTTTGGGAGTGAACTGGAAGACAAGGATTAATTTAGCTTTGAAAAGATTTTAGCTCTGTAGAGTTATAACAGATTAGTAGATTTCCTAAAAGCCTTACATACTGAAAATGCATTCCTTTCTTCTAATCCTATATAGCAAAAGCAGAATGTCACAGTAGAAATTTTGTTCGTTGAGATTATATTTGTAACAACTTTCGGGTTAGTTTTTATTTTTCCCTCAAATGGTGGGAAACATACATCAGAGAGAAGGGGACGGATTCTTGGAAATAGAAGTGAATAACTTTACTATCATAGTGTACCAAGACCAAATCAGGTGAGGGATTTTTTTTCATAAGATCAATTATACATTTGCTCAGTAGAGTTACATAATAGAATTCTGTCTTAAAAATGAATTTAACTTTTTATTGATTTAATACAGCTTTAGTTTTCCTGGGCTCTACACTGGGGAAATGCTAATAATGGTGAGAACAGTAGTGTTGATAAATGTAAATGGTCAGTGGTTAAAAATCCTTTCCTTGTATTTTGTGTGTATGTGTGTGTGTCCATGTTTTCTGACCACAAATCTCATGAAGTTGACAAAATGGCTCATAGCGCAGAGTACATTCTGGTAAATAGGAGGCAATTCCTTTTCTGAGTTGCTCCGTCCTGCTCTCCATTCTGGCTGAGAGATGATTCTGGCTGTGCAGTTTAAGTTCGTTTTGACCTGGCTGCGTTGGCAGCCCAGGAGCGAACTACTGCCTTGTTGGAGATGCAGACGTTGAGGAACCTGAGGTTGGAGGGTCTGCATGCCTCGGTACAGGCAGAGCTTCTGATGTCCCCTGTCCTCGCAATGTAGTAACTGTTCAGAGAGCCTGTGGGCAGGTCGTCTGACTGTTATGGTGAGCTATGGAACAAGAATGTGTCAGTTGGGCAGAGGGTGGGAGAGTGGGAACAAGAGATGATCTTTCCATGGGCAGAGAGGAGTTGTTAAGTATAAGAAAAGCCTAGAGTTTATTACAAAATAATTACTCAAGACACGTTTTCTAATCATCTACCATGTACAAGGCACTGCTGTTATGGGGTGGAGGTAAAGAGGCTGAAAACATCATACCTGCCTTTGAGGATTTCACAGTCGTACGGGACTTGCTCTGATAGAGTCAAGACTTTGTGGGATCAAGTGTTGATTTGTGTGATTAGGTGATGGATACACAGGACTATTTCTTGTCCCCATCCCAATTTTTGCCAAATGCATCCAGAATATTTAAAAAGTGCAATGGGGATCACATTATTTCCTTGTTTCCTCTGTCTTCTATCAGGGTCAACTCCAAATTCCTGAGTAAGGCTGATGGGAACTGGCCCTTGGCTGCTTGGGCCTCCCTTACTTCCACGCTATCCCTGGTCTCATTACTGGCCCCAGCAGAGGGACCTCTGCCAGTCCCCACTTGTGCCTGGTCACATCCTATCTCAGAGTATTTGAACATTCTGTTCCCTCTACCTGTATGCTCTTTGCCTGTTCCTCACCAGACCACAGACTGTTTATCCTTCAGGATTCCTTCCTCTTCTTTTTAAAATTATTTTTAAAATACATAGATTTTTAGTTTATTTATTTTTGAGAGAGAGAGAGAGAGAGAGAATAAGGGCAGGGGATAGGCAGAGAGAGAGAGAGAGAGAGAGAGAGAGAGAGAGAGCGCCCCATATGGGCTAGCTAGCTCATGAACCATGAGATAATGACCTGAGCTGAAATCAAGAGTTGGGTGCTTAAGGGGCACCTGGGTGGCTTAGTTAAGTGTCCGACGTCAGCTCCGGTCATGATCTCACAGCTCGCGAGTTCAAGCCCTGTATTGGGCTCTGTGCTGACAGCTCAGAGCCTGGAACCTGCTTCAGATTCTGTGTCTCCCCCTCTCTCTTGCCCCTTCTCTGCTCGCAGTCTGTGTCTCTCTCTCAAAAATAAATAAACATTAAAAAAAATTTTTTTTTAAAGGGAGTTGTGCGCTTAACCAACTGAGCCACCCAGGAACCTTCCACTTTTTTTTTTTTTTTTTTTTTTTTAAGATTTTATTTTTTTAAGTAATCTCTAACCAAATGTGGGGCTTGAACTCACAACTCTGAGATCAAGACCTCTACAGACTGAGCCAGGCAGGTGTCCCCAGGATTTCTTAAATGTCACTTCTTTCTATCCACCAGGTGCTTCATAGGATTTTGTGCTTTTCCATTGGTTGGCACAGATCACATTTGAGCTCACTTGTTTTGTATGATTGTTTCTCAGATTTTAGCCTCTCCTGTTATTTGGTGATCTCCATGGGGTCAGAGGCAAGAGCCGTGTTCCTCTTGCTCCCTGCTCTACCTTCAGCATTTGTCCCAGGGCCTGACATGGAACAGGTGCTCCCTAAATGACTGAGAATGAGTAAATGAACAGATGAATGAATGAATGAATGAATGAATGAATGAATGGGTGGTTGGATGTTGTGGAAGGAGAGATCCCAGTGGATTCATTTGTCCTTTCAAAGCAAATTGTCTCTCCTACTAGGCACTTGGTATGTTGTACTAAATGTCCTGCTTGTCTACCCTCATGTACCCATAAGCTCCTAAAGGGCATAATCATCTTATCCCCAGTGTAGCTCACACAAAAGCTCTGTGATGGCTTATGGGATGGAGAATGCATTGGGCATGAATGGAGGGGGACTTCTCTGGGTTTTAAAGCATGCTTGGGGATGAGAGGAAGGTGGAGGAAAAGTGAATGTAAGCATCTGAAATAGCCGTAAGAGTCAGGATGCAAACATGATTAGGGTAAAAAAACCAAGCTGAAAACCTGAATTAGAAAAATCCTGGGTAGCCACCAGACACAGCTTGACAGGATGTACTCATACTATAGATTAGAGGGTTGGGGTGGGGTGGGGGGCCCGCTTGGAATTTCCCCAGCTGCACTTAATACCTTGTATGATGTCTGTCTTTCAGCTTGCTGTTCATCTCATGAGCTTTAGCCATTTAACAAATATTTATCAAACACCTGTTCCATGCATTCCCAGTGGGGGACACATGCCCCCAGAGTGCGGAAATTGGCTCTTGGGGGTTGAAAAAAATCTTAGTGTTTTTTTGCATGAAGCACAGATATACAAATGGCACATAAACAGCATACAGCATATCTGTGATAGTAAGATTTCATGGTGAGGGTGATTAGAAAAATCATTAGGTGATTAGGAAAAAAGGGCTCATTCAGGGGATGATAATGAAAAGAAAGTTCTCAGATTGCAAACTGCCTGACTCTATACCAGGCATGATTCTGGTCAAAGGTCAGGTGATCCTGATGAGGTGACCCTTGAGTCTGGCAGAAGTGAGAGGTGAACATGGCAATTATTTGGATGAAGAGAATTCCAGGAAAAGGAAGTAGCCTAGGGGAATCAAAACAGCGAGGAAGCCATGGGTGGGAGTGGATGAGTGAGGGAAGGATGGTAGAGAATGATCCTGGAGACGGGATGGGGCCCGGCCACACAAGCCCTGCAGGTCATGCTAAGGGGTCTGGATTTTGCACTGGACGTGAAGGAAGCCGTTGGAGAGCTTTCTTCAGGGAAGTGGCATGATCTGATTTACCTGCTGATCAGATCCCTCTGGCTGCTGTTTGAGGGTGGACTGTAGAGGCAAGAGTGGAAGGGGGGTAGCGAGGAGGTGGCTGCTGGGGTCTAGGGGGCAGGTGATGGTGGCAGGGTTGCAGGTTAGGTTTCCTGTGCTGTGAAGGAAGAGTTCTCAGGACTTGCAGAGGGTTGAATGGAGGGTGTGAAAGAAATGAGTCAAATACGCCACAGTTTTAGCCTAGTCCTCTGGATTCCATTTACCGAGCCGAGGTGGACTGTGGGAGGAGGGTTATCTTCCCAGGGGCCAGTCTTAGAGTGAGGTCTTCCTTCCACCAGCTGCTGGCCCCTTTTTTACGAGGCCAGCCTGAGTATGTGTTATATGTTGCCTCCTACGGTTACTTATTTTTCATCGCTATAGCATGCCACCTTATTTTTCTTTATGGAAGATTTTTTTTTTTTTTTTTTTTTTTTAACTTCTCCAAGAGGCAGGTATGGGGCAGAATGGTTAGAAATGTGTGCTAGGGTGAGGTTTTAACCATTTACCTTCTACTCCTCCTTCTTCCCGTTTTCTTCCTCCACTTCCTCCTTAATTTTTTTTCCCCTTGTCCAGTAGAGATGGCAACAGTATCTGCTCCTGTGGCTTGTGAGAGTAAAGTGAGATTTGCACGTGAGGTGGCTTGTTTGGGTCTGGCGAACGTTGGCTCTTGGCAGTTACTATGTTGTGTGGCTCCCTATTTCCCATTATATTTTTGTGTTGCTGGCTCTCCTATCTCAGGGTCATCTATGTTGGATCACTTTAGAGTGAGGGTATCACTTTTCCCCCTTCCATGTCTTGGTTTTCCTTCACATAAAAGGGGGAAGCAAGACTTACTTAAGAAATGAAACAGTGGAGGCCCTCCAGTGCTGGAATTTACATTGTGCATTACATTGTATTCTAAGTATAAAAGGCTACATTGAGTTGAGGGTGCTGGAGAAGCCATTACATGCCCCACAGGGAAGTGAGAGCCCCGTGGATCATTCTGAGTAGGTGCTGCATGAGCCATACAAGATGTGTATATAGTAATCACCAAATTGTGTGGATCCAACAAGAATGAAAAATGCCTGGAGCTTTGGCTTAGGGCCATGGATGAACAGAGCCTGCAGCCTGGCATAGAACAGGAGTGAAAGGCATGGGTGTAGGACAGCGATAGATAGAACCAAATGTAAGTATAAGCAGAGATGAAAATATGTGGCTGCCTCTTTCCCTTTCTGTATTTGTGACAGACTTTGTTAATCCATCACATCATTCATTCCTGATTCTGATATAAAATTACCATTTATTGAGTGTTGACTCAATAAACATACCAGGCACTATGTTCCAGAAACATTACCTGGCTGAATCCCAACAACTCAGTGACATAGATCTATTATTATCCTTAAAGTACAGGTGAGAAAAGTGAGTCTCAGAGAGGTTAGTAACTTTTCCAGGATCACGCAGCTGGCTGGTGGCAGAGCTGGGAGTAGAACTTTGGCAGCCAAACTCAAAAGCCTGCTCTCTAATCATTTTGTGTTACTGCCTCTAGATATGCGCAGATGCTACCTCAGAATCTGCTTCATTAAGATTTTGAGATTCGGGTTCATATTACAGTTAACATTCATTCGTTCATTCATTCGTTCACTAATTAAACAATACTTTGGTGCATCTACCATATGCCAGGCACAGTGTTAAGTGCTAAGGATTCAATAGTGAATAAGACATAATCCCTGTTCAGGGCTCTACTGAGTGGAAGGATAACTTCTTGTTTAGGACCGTCAGTGGGTACGCAGACTCAGAATTTATGTAATGTGGGACTTAGTGCCTGCCCCCTTCCTTGCATTGAACCAGAAAGTTTCCCAATTGATGATGGAAATGAGCAACAACCTGGAAAATGAACTATGATGCCCCAGGATGCACCCTGAATCAAAATTGGGCCAGTCACCACCTTTTTCTGACTTGATTGATTAAGCTGTGCGATCTTGGGCCTCAATTATAACTCCTGGTCAAGCAATGCTTTCTCATGCGTGGTTCACTTTGCTCCTGCTAGCACCTGATTGGAAAGAGGAGGTCTGTGATGTGCAGAGAGGTTACGTGACTTGCCTAATTTTTACAGTGGTAGGAGACAAGCTGGGACTAGAACCCAGTTCCAACTTCTAGTTCCTTGTTTTTCTTACTCATCATGCTGACATCTTAATGTCTTTAGGCTTTCAGTTTCCCCATCTATAAAATAAGGACATTAAACCACATGATCTCTAAAACTAACTTCCTCCTTCCCTTCCTTTCTTCCTGCCTTCTTGCCTTCCTGTCTTAACTCTGGAGTACCTACAGAGTCTATATAGCTAAATTTGGAAATAATGTTATGGAAAATACACATACACACACACACCCATCAAGAAAGCTAAAAGACAACCCACAGAATGGGAAAAAATATTTGCAAATCATATTTATATGGATTGTATCCAGAACATATAAGGAACTGTTACAAAAGACAACCCACTTAAGAAATTAGCAAAGGATCTGAATAGACATTTTTTCAAAGAAGATATACAAATGGCCAGTAAGCACATGAAAGGATACTCAATATCACTAACCATCAGGGAGATGCAAATCAAAACCACAGTGAGATACCACTTCACACCCAGTAGGATGGCTATGATCAAAAGAAAGAGAATAACAAGTATTGGTGGAGAAATTGAAACCCTCATATACTTCTAGTAGAGTTGTAAAATAGTACAGTCACTTTGGAAAACAGTCTGGCAGTTCGTCAAAAGGTCAACTGTAGAGTTACTATATGATACAGCAATTCTACTCGTAGGTATATACCCAAGAGACATGAAAACATGTCTACACAGAAGACTGTACACGAGTGTTCACAGAAGCCTTATGCATAATAGGCAAAAAATGGCAACAACCCAAATGCCCATCAACTGATGGATGGATAAACAAAATGTGGTATGTCCATACAATGGAATGGAATGTTATGCATCCATAAAAGTAATGAAGTACTCCTACATGCTAAAACATAGATAAACTTTGAAAACATCATGCTAAGTAAAAGAAGTCAACCACAAAAGGTCATGTATTGTATGGTTTCACTGACATAAAATGCACAGAATGAACAAATCTTTAGAAACAGAAAATAGATTCGTGATTGCCTAGGGCTGAGGAAAATAGGGAGTGACCGGCAGTGGGTACTGGGGTTATTTTAGGGATGACGAAAGTGTTGTAAAGTTGATTATGTTGATGGTTGCACTGTCTGTGAATATACTAAAAGACACTGTATTGTACAAGTGAATAATATGGAAAATGAATTATATCTCAATCCTATTATGTATATTTTATTTATTATTTTTTTGAGAGGGAGAAAGAACTGGGGAGGGGCAGAGGGAGAGGGAGAGAGAGAATCCCATGCAAGCTCCATGCTCAGTGGGGAGCCCATCACAGTGTTTGGGTCTTGATCTCACGACCATGAGAGCATGGCCTGAGCCAAAATCAAGAGTCAGATGCTGAACTGCCTGAGCCACCCAGGCACCCCCTATTATATATATTTTAAAAACCCTAGCATGGTCTTTGCTCTTGTGGAAAACACAATCTTGCTGGGAAGATAAATACTAATCAAATAATTATCCAGAGAGATTTATAGTTACAAAGTATGGTAAGTGCTATGAAGGGAAAGAAGTGGATATTATAAAAGAGAATAGCAGGAGGCTAATGGGGGTTAGAGAAAAGGTATTAGAAAAACTCTAACATTCAGGTGCTCCAGCAGAGAGCCCCAAATAACACTGGCTTAGATGAGGCAGATATTTAATCCTCGCTGGTGCAGTATGGTAGGTGTAAGCAGTCTAGGGGTCATATGGAAGCCCTACAATTTCTACTAACATGTTGCTCTTTCCCTCCTTTGGAGGGGCTTCCTACTATGTCTACAGTCCAAGCAGTGAGAAGGAGGGAAGAGGCACCGGAAGGTTCATCACTTCTGCTCAGAGCCAGAACTCAGTCACATGAGGCTGGGATGTCCCAGGTGTTCATATGTGCAGATTAAATTCTGGGGTTCTTTTACTCTGAACGGGGGGCGGGGGGTGGGTGGGAAACAGAGGTTGGGTGAGTAGCTAGCAGTCTCTGCCATGGATGGCCTCTCTGAGGAGGTGACATGGAAGGTGAGAACCTAAGGATGAGTTGGTGTTAAAGAGAGGGAGGAGTTTTCCAGGCAAGAGGGATGACATGTCTCAGGGACACGAGGCAGGCGAGAGCGGCTCTACTGTTTAATGCTGCTTAATGCTGGTAACGTCCACCTCACACAGCCCTCCTGATGCTTAGAACTTGTGAGTGCCATCACCTGATCTGGATTCACCTGCCTTTTCTCTCTCATGTCTTGCAGGGCTGGGATGAGCCAGGACCGCAAGGAGGGGGGCTTTGTGCTGACTCCCGGAAGGCTGGTTGTGTATCCTCAGCTTTGAGAACTGAATTCCATGGGTTGTGTCAGTGTCAGACCTGTGAAGTTCAGTTCTTCAGCTGGGATATCTCTGTCGTCGTGGACCTGGGGATACTGCAGAGAACAGACCCAAGGGTGGCCGAAGGATTTGGAAAACTGGACCAGATGGGGTCTCAGACTCTGAAGGAATAGGGAGGGTGTGCTCATGGGAAAAGCAGTCATTTGATTGTGAGAAAACTTGAATTCTATGCTGAGCAGTTTTCTAAGCAGCTAACTGCTGTCTGCAAGTCATTCTTGCTACAGTTGTGGCTGCTACTATTTTACATATATTGATTACTGCTGGCAGTCCAGGTACTGTACTAAGTGCTTTACATGCTGCTATAGGAGATTCTGGGGGGAAATCACTAATGAAGCTTGGGACACCCAGAACTGACATGTAACGACATTTCCCCCTCTTCGTGGGATCAGGCAGCATTAATAGAATGTGATGGTTATTCTTTAGCATGGATTGCTGAGATAACTGGTCCCTTTTAAAGATGAGAATCATGGGTACATCCCTCTTACGGTCCCCTGTCTTTTTATTTGGATATCTACTTCCTTGCCTTCTATAAATACATTAGGATACATTGTCTTTGTGTTATAAGCAAGGCAAAATAGGTTGTAATTAGACTTTACCAGGATCCCTAGTTTCTCCCTGGGAAAAGGGATACAGAGGTTTTGAAGGCTTCCTCCATTTGCTGGCATGGTTAGCTGTATGTGGTGGGTCAAGCCCTTTCATTGTCTTCCTCTGTCACCAAGTCAGTTAGGTCTATTTTGAGGCTCACGTGTGGTATGATGATGACAATTTCCACCTTTAGGCAGAGTGCTTGGGCTGTATAAGTAATACTTGGACTTTCATCAGGTTTTAGATTGGATGGGAATACGAAGTCTCATCCCTTGGAAACTCCTTGATGCGTCACTGTCTCTTGGTGTCTTGAAAGGTCCATCTCTGTATAGTGTACAGAAGTAAAGTGTGGTCTGGCCCAGAGAGGAGAGGCAGGCACAAAGTGGGTGACCCCAGAGCATGTGCATTCTCACACTTTCTTCTCAGTGACCCTGAGGTTTATTGAGTGCCTACCATGGGTTGGCCACTGTGCTCAGGGCATAGCTTACATTCACACCAAGCCTCATCTGGAAAACAGGGACTGTTTACAAAGGGATATTGTAACCACACTCTATGGATGTAAAGAGGTGCTTGGTTCTTGTGAAAGTGCTCTGGCATGGGTGTGGAGCCTGTGCGTCTTCTCGGGGCTGTGCCGATAGTATCAAGAGCCTCCCCCACCCATCGCACCCTGCCCACTTCCGTCCTTTGCTTACTAGACCCTTACTTAGCCAGTGACTCATTCTTGAACCAGAACGTTGGTGAAGCTCAACTGAGACCAGAGATCAGCGTCTTTACACCTAGACTGTTGGAGAAAATCTAGAATTGACACCAAAAGCTCCAAATGCTCTGGGTTTCAGACCATCTGTGCTGTGAACACTCAGACCCAGAACTCTGACTTACTACAAAAGGCTCATCCTTACCACAGGTGAGTCTTCCTAGAGCAAACCTGATAATGAAATATGGAATACACACAAACACATGCATGCACACAGGCACTGAAAAACGATAGCACCGTGGATCTCTGAGTACATGTTTGCCATATACAAGACTGTTTCAGGGTGCCTGGGTGGCTCAGTCGGTTGAGCGTCTGACTCTTGATTTTGGCTCAGGTCATGATCCCAGGGTCATGGGACTGAGCACCACATTGGGCTCCATGCTAAGCATGGAGCCTGCTTAAGATTCATATTCATTCATTCATTCTCTCTCTCTCTCTCTCTCTCTCTCTCTCTGTCTCTCCCTCTCTCTCTCCCCCCTTCTGCCCTTCTGCTCTCTCTCTCTCTAAAATAAAATAAAAAAATTGAAAAAATAAAAGACTGTTTTATTTCCTAAGAGGATTTGAATTAAGATTCATTAAGTGGGTGCCTGGGCGGCTCAATTAGTTAAGTGATCAACTCTTGATTTCAGCTCAGGTCATGACCTCATGGTTGTGAGATAGAGCCCTGCCTTGGGCTCTGGGCTGGGTGTGGAGGCTGCGTGAGATTCTCTCTGTCTCTCCCTCTCCCTCTTTCCCCAGGCTCTCTCCCTCTCTCTCAAAAAAAAAAAAAAAAAAAAAAAGAAAGAAAGAAAGAAAAAGAAAAGATTCCATTAAGTAATACATTTCTTGAGGATTTTTAAGTTTGTATTTGCTTTATCATAACTTATGTAAGAAGAAAAAAACAGGTTATAAAATAGATTATATGATTCTAATTTATGTAAAATTATAAATATATTTGAGAATATATGCTTTGAAAGATGTACATCAGTTTATTAACAGGGATCATCTTTGGGGTGGTGGGAATTGAGATGCATTTTCCCTTCTTTGTATTTTTCTCTATTGTTTAGTTCTTACACTGACCATATTTAATTGAAACAGTAAAGTTATTGAAGGAAATTTCACACACAATTCCAATGAATCTAGACAACGTTGGTGCTATGCATTTTTTGGAAGTTATGTTGCAGGGGTGTGTCATAGAAGAGTGGAGGGAGTTCCCTGATGTGTTCAGTGAAGAAGGTAAGCATAGTCCAATATATATAGTGTGTTTTGTTCAAGTAGCAGGTGATTTTTTTTCTCTGTTACTTATGTTTTTCTGCCCCCCCCCAAAGAACCCTCAATGTATGTGCTGCTTTCCAAGAATCCATCTACTATGTAAACCAGTGGTTTTCAAAGTGTGTTTCCTGAACAAGCAACATTAGTATCACCTGAGAACTTAGAAATGTAAATTCTCAAGCTCCACCCAAGACCTACTGAATAAGAAACTCTGGGAGTGGGGCTTAGCACTTTCTGTTTTAACAAGCCCTTTGACTGACTAATGCACACTAGGGTTTTAGAACCATACGTGTCAGTCAAGGGACATCCCCACTGCACTAAACTGGAAGGCAGCTCATGTTGTCACAAAAGTTGCTGTCCCATTCTTACAAATGTGCATACAGGTATTCTGCAAGACCTATCTCTGAGAGATGGCTTGCAGGACTGCAAAACCTCAAGATCCTCACCAGTGATCGTTTCAGAAGTGAATAGCAGATCTCTAAGTTTTTAAGCTACAAACTTTAGATGCGCAGAGTCACATGAAGAGGTGGTTCATTAAGGCAAATTTTTGGGTCATTCCCCTGACCTATAGACTTGGCATCTTTTCCCAGGGTTCTGCCATTTTGACCATCACCCATAAGGGCTTCCATCAAGGAAGTTCTAGGAAAACACTGAGCTTTTACTTTTCACATGTCTGCTTGCTTTCTTTTCTTTCTTTCTTTCTTTCTTTCTTTCTTTCTTTCTTTCTTTCTTTCTTTCTTTCTTTCTCTCTCTCTCTCTGTCTCTCTCTCTCTCTTTCTTTCTTCTTTCTTTCTTTCTTTCTTTCTTTCTTTCTTTCTTTCTTTCTTTCTTTCTCTTTCTTTCTTTCTTTCTTTCTTTCTTTCTTTCTTTCTTTCTTTCTTTCTTTCTTTCTTTCTTTCTTTCTTTCTCTCTCTGTCTCTCTCTCTCTCTTTCTTCTTTCTTTCTTTCTTTCTTTCTTTCTTTCTTTCTTTCTTTCTCTCTCTCTCTCTCTCTCTCTCTCTCTCTCTCTCTCTCTTTCTTTCTTTCTTTCTTTCTTTCTTTCTTTCTTTCTTTCTTTCTTTCTTTTTCTTTCTTTCTTTCTTTCCCCTGAACCTCTGAACCTTATGTCTCTTCTTCCTATCTTCTCCTTTCCCTCCTGCTGTGATTGATGAGGTCTCAGAGGCAGATTCATCATCCTTTCTGCTCTGTGCTTGGGAGAGAGCAGGTCAGATGCTCCTGGAAAGGTGCCTTGGGAGTAATAATAATAATGGAAGTATTGATTTGCCATCCTCAAATAATAGGGGGAGGTCATGATTTATCAGCTCATGTTGATGAGACACAGTGGGAAGCTGGACACACTACTCAATAGTTGCTGCCTAATCATGCTGTGTGGCTGTGGAGACGTGTAATTCAGGAACACAGTGGCTCCTCAAGTCCTCTTGCAGTTAAATCTCTGTCAGTTAAGGTGAAGATTCCTGCTTAGGCTTCTCCAGAGATATGGTATATATGTATATCTAATCTATCTATCTATCTATCTATCTATCTATCTATCTATCTATCTATCATCTATCTATTCAGATAGGTAGTAGATAGATTTATTATAGAGAATTGACTCATGTTGATTATGGAGAGTGGGAATTCCCAAGATCTGCTGGGTGAGTCAGCAAGCTGGAGACCTAGGAGTCTGAATCTGAAGGCCTAAGAACCACGGTGTAGTACCAGTCTGAAGGCTGCAGTTTCAAGACTCACAAAGAGCTGAAGTTTCAGTTTGAGTCTGAAAACAGGGAAAAACTAATGTCCAAGAAATCAAGAAGGAATTTCCTCTTACTCCTGGGAGGTCAGTTGAAGGAGGCCTTCAACTAATTAGATGAGGCCCACCCACATTAGGGAGGACAATCTGCTTTACTTAGGCAACCAATTCCAATTTTAGTCATATCTAAAAACATCCTCACAGACAACCCAGAATAATATTTAACCAAATATCTTGGCACCCTGCGGTTCAGTCAAGTAGACACAAAAAATTAACCTACACAATTTCTTTTTCATATATACAGTACAACCTTGGGTTACAAGTAACTTGTTCTGTGAGTGTTCTGCAAGACCAGCAAGCATTTCTAATAAATTTTAACTTAATAAACTAGCGATGTCTTGCAATACGAGTAGTATGTGACAGCAAATGTCACATGATCACAACTGAGCCAATGGGTTATTGAAATGCACTTTGATGTACCAGTGCTTTGGATTATAAGCATGTTTCCGGAATGAATTATGCTTGTAAATCAAGGTTTTATGGTATATATTTTTGCATCTAGAATCTCTTGCTTTCTTTTTTGATAGTATTTCAGAGTGATAGCTCAGAGCTTGAGTGTCTGGTTGATTAGAGAGTCTGGGAAAATGCTCTGGGGGGGGGGCGTGGGTAGGGAACCAGACATCTTCCCTAGTTCCCCTTTGCTCTTCATAGCACTAAAGTACTTTTGGGAACTGTTTTTAAGGAACTCCTATCTTGCTCCTATCTCCTGGGGCAGCTCTTTGAAGTAGAAGAGCTAAGTTTGATTATCCTTGAGAAAGTGCAGACAATATAATTGCAGCTTTCCTATGTTAGGTGTTTACAATGCTCCAGGTGCCTTATCTATAAGGAAAGATATTACCTCTACTTTCTAGATGAGAAAACTGAAGCTCAGGGAGATTATATACCTGGCTAAAATTTCACACACTATTTCGTGTCACAGCCAGGATGTTAATCAAGGCTGCCTAATGAGAGCCTGTGTTCTTTTTGCCAAAGTTTATAACACATCATCTTTGCTCAACACGGCATTTCCCAGTGAAGTCGATATAGCCATAATTTTAGAGACGGGGAAATGGTGTTTTCAAAAGGTTGGGTGACTTTTCTATTCTCTATGTCATGCAGCTAATAACTGGTGAAGCCGACCCTCAAATCCAAAATCTCTATAATAAAAAGATAGTTTTTGTCTAAAAAATCATAGGAGTACACATAAACTTAGAAGGAAGGAAAGAAAAAGAATCCCCTGCATCCATTTCTCCAGTGTGACTAAAAAGAGAACAGTATAAAAAAAATAAAAAATAAAAAGAGAACAGTATACATTGAGGCCACTCTGACTTATTCCTCTGCCCATGTCTTTGGTAAGTAGGAGTGAAGCCTTATACACGACCAATTTCACCCTCTGGTGCACAGCCATACTTTAAAATATGTTAAAATTACATTGTTGGTAGCTTTTAAGAAACCATAATGTATTTTTGTTCTGGGTCCTGTGATGCTACTAAGACTGGTCAGATTCCATTTGTCTCTGGGCAACAAATGTCTTTCTTTGTTTTAAAAATGAAATTAATTGGGAATGCAAGCTGGTGCAGCCACTCTGGAAAACAGTATGGAGGTTCCTCAAAAAACTAAAAATAGAACTACCATATGACCCAGCAATTGCACTGCTAGGCATTTATCCAAGGGATACAGGTGTGCTGTTTTGAAGGGACACATGCACCCCCATGTTTATAGCAGCACTATCAACAATAGCCAAAGTATGGAAAGAGCCCAAATGTCCATCGATGGATGAATGGATGAAGAAGATGTGATACACACACACACACACACACACACACACACACACACACACACTGGAGTATTACTCGGCAATCAAAAAGAATGAAATCTTGCCATTTGCAACTACATGGATGGAACTGGAGGGTATTATGCTAAGTGAAATTAGTCAGTCAGAGAAAGACAAAAGTCATATGACTTCACTCATCTGAGGACTTTAAGAGACAAAACAGATTAACATAAGGGAAGGGAAGCAAAAATAATATAAAAACAGGGAGGGGGACAAAACAGAAGAGACTCATAAATATGGAGAACAAACTGAGGGTTACTGGAAGGTTTGTGGGAGGAGTGATGGGCTAAATGGGTAAGGGGCACTAAGGAATCTACTCCTGAAATCATTGTTGCACTATATGCTAACTAATTTGGAAGTAAATTAAAAAAAATAAAAAAGTTAAAAAAAATAAAAATGAAATTCTTAGGGCACCCACGTTGCTCAGTTGGTTAAGCATCTGACTCTTGATTTTGGCTCAGGTCATGCATGATCCCAGGGTTGTGGGATCAAACCCTGCATTGGACTCTGTGCTGACAACGTGGGACTTGCTTGGGATTCCCTCTCCCTCTGCCCCTCCTCCACTTGTGTGTATGCTCTCTCTCAAAATAAATAAATAAACTTAAAAAAATAAAAACAATTATTTTTCTTATTAAATAAATAATATGAGTTTACTGCAAAGAATTTTGAAAAGGCAAAAAAACCTAAAAGAAGAAATTAAAATCATATAAAAATTTGTGTTATACAAATTATTATGTATTTTTTTTTACTGGGAAAGTATAGAAAATCATAAAGGAGAAAAAAGTTATCCATAAGCTCAGAGATTATCATTTTGGGTTATTTTTTTTTCATTTTCACTCTTTTTAAAAATACAACTGGGATCATCCTTTAAATGTAATTTGTGTGTCTGTGTGTTCTGTTTTTTGTTATTTAAAATTTTATCACAAGCATTTCCCCATGTCCTTCTATGGTCTTTACTGTGCATTTTAAATGGCTGCATATGTAGTTCATGGAATGAATGTTCTTTTCTTTACATGATCATTTCTGTATTATTGGACATTTAGGCCCTGTATCTCCTGGACCCCAAATCTCCTGCATGCATTCATTTATCGTCTATCTATCTATTTATCTATCTATCTATCATCTATTTATTTATGCCATGTATCTGTATCTATTTCCTTTTAGCTTTTAGCTTACATTGATTCAGGCATTATTTGCAATGGCCTTAGGAGTGTAAACTTTTGCCCCTTTTATCAGAAAAGCACACATTTTCTTCCCAGAACCCCTTCCTTTGTCCAGCAGAATCCCACTCATGATTCACTGTGTTTTATGTGACCACTGCCAAATATAGGAGGATGGAAACTTAAAAAAATTTTTTTTTAATGTTTTATTTATTTTTGAGACAGAGAGAGACAGAGCATGAGCAGGGGAGAGGCAGACAGAGAAGGAAACACAGAATCTGAAGCAGGCTCCAGGCTCCGAGCTGTCAGCACAGAGCCGGACGCGGGGCTCGAACTCACAAACAGCAAGATCATGACCTGAGCTGAAGTCGGACGCCTAACCGACTGAGCCACCCAGGCGCCCCAATGCTGGAAACTTCTTCAACCTGTGGAGTGGAAGACCAGGAGAGGGATTTGGTAATGACTGTTGGGTCAGCCAGCCAACAGTAGTCACCACAAGATACTTGCCAAGGTCAAGTGTTTGTCTTATTTGACCCAATGAGCCTATTTCACACCCATCATCTAGGGATTGCTGTTTCTCACATCTCTGGCCCAGACTAGAAGTGGCCCAGAGCCTGCCAAACCCAATCTCTCACTGGATATAGCACCATCTAACACATGCTAACATTTTTCATCAATATTAGTGTCATTGCAAAGTGCCGTTAAAATAGAAGTGGTTTCATACATTATTTATCTGCAGTGTGTCCACCGAGTCATTCTTTTGCTGGAGAGCTGTCTCCTTGGCATTTCTAAACCGGGTAACAAATCTGCAGCTCACTGGGTCTGTATCCTCAGGCTGTGGTAGAGGGAGAGGAGGATCCGTGAGCTGTTTGTGCTGAAAAAATTGCTGCATGTCCTCACAGCCCTGGGCACAATGATTAAGTGTCTGGTTGCAGGTGAGCTCTGTGTCCACTGCGTATTCTGCAGATAATGGCTACACTCCACTTGATGAGAATATGGCCTGGTCTAATTATTAGGGGCCCCCAAAGTGTCCATTATTTATTTGCACCTTTCTATTGTGGTTAGTTCTAGAGCAGAAGTCTAAAGTAGCAACTCACAGGAGTGCTGTGTTCAGGGCCAGGCCTGGGGTGATGATATGCCCAGGGTACAAAAGTCAAGGAGGGGCGCACTCCCTCACAGTCTCGCAGCACTTGCCTGCCCTGGTTTGGTTTCACCCTCACTAGTTGCTAGTGTTCAAAAATTGGAAAAATTATTCCACAAAGGTTTTTTGATCATTTCTATGCTCTGGGTGCTATTCTAGTCACTAGGATATAGTAATCAATAAAATAGTCATTACCGTCCTTATGGTACTGATATAGTAGTAAAGGAGAGATTTGATATAGAAATCTAGGTTTCTGGGGCACCTGGGTGGCTCAGTCGGTTAAGTGATTGACTCTTGATTTTTGGCTCAGGTTATTACCTTGCAGTTGTGAGACTGAGGCCCATGTTGGGCTCTGTGCTGAGTGTGGAGCCTGCTTGAGATTCTCTCTCCTTCTCTCTCTACACTGCCCCCTCTCCCCCAAGAAAATAAATAAACATTAAAAAAAAAACTAAAAAGAAAAAGAAATCTAGGATTCTGGCTTCTTGAAGTATCAGAAGAACTGGCAACTCTGGGTTGGCTTTTCTTCATGACAACCATCACTAGGATCTGGGGAACTGGCAGCTCCCATGAGGATGTGGTGTGAGCTCTGTACTTTGTCCCACTCTCCACCATTCCCTATTGTATTTTGATTCTCATAGGGTCCCCATGGAGAGCATACCACTATTATTATTACTACTACTACCATATTGCAGATGAAGAAACTGAGGCTCAGAGAGGTAAAGGGACTGGTCTGAGGTTTTCTAGCTATAGAAGGTGGATTGGGGGTTTGAACCCACTTCTATGAGACTTCAGAGGCTGAGGTGTTTGCCCTTGTACAGAACAGTGATTCGGGAGGCAGGAACATAGAAATATCACCAAGCAAAACATTCAGCCCATATAAGATCAAATTAGAGAGGCGTGTTAGCAGGAAACAGATGGTACCCTCAAATTAGGATAACTCAAACAGAATTTCATAAAAAAGGTATTTACAAAGGTGTGGGCAGGGTGTAGAGAAACCACAAGGCATAGCAAGGAGCCCCACATTAGTAATAGTGGGCCTCCATTACCCCTGCTATGGCAGATGAGGGGGTGGGTTACTGGGATTGGGGAAATAGGACTATTCACTGAGAACTCCTGATGAAGGCAGAGCTTGGGGATCCCAAAGGGAGGAAACTTGGAGAATAAACACCCCAACTCACCAAGTGCTCTCTGCTTCTTCCTGTTGATCTCCTGCCAGTCCCAGACCCAGCTGGAAGTCAGAGGGCAAGGAACCCATTGATACACTCTTGCAGGCCAGCCTCTGAGGGCACAAAGCAGGATGGGGAATAGAGGAGAGTGGATGGGGAGGAGCAAAGGAAGGCATCTAGCACAAGGGGCAAGTCAAAGCCAAGGGCATTTTAGGGGACAGATAGTGATGATGGGGGTAGGGGAAGATGTTAAGATAACTGAATTCAAGGTCCAGCTCTGATGGGCTGGGGAAACAGCTCCTCTTCCTCACTCTCTCTCCCAGGCAGCCACACTCAGCAACCTCCTGTACCAGAAAAATCAATCCCATATCAGAGATTCCTCAAGTTTATGACATGGGGCTTGAGACTTTTGTCTTGGTGACTTCCCAAATGGACAAAAGGCTGAACCATGCAAGGTGGTACCTACTAGTTTTTCAGAGGAAAAGAGCTCTTCAGGTTCAGAGCTCATTGAACCCTACCTGTAGAAAGCTGTACCATAAAACATCTAAGACAGGTCTGTTTGTTTTTAAATTTCTCCCCTAAAATCTATTCAGCTTAATTCTTCTTATCAAAAACTGCATATCCTGTTAAACTGAGCCATATATTACAACCACAAAAAATCACTTGCTTGCCTGCTTTTAGAATTCTCAGTTTCTGAAACTAACTGGACCATGGCTTTGGATCTTCAGTAGAGGCTTTGTCAATAGTCCTTTCAGCATAAGTAATGATAACAAAATCAGGAGCGCTTTAGGGGACACTTTGATATTCAAATAGTTTATAAAGCTAGCATACCTGGCTCCGAAGCAATGTGCTTCTGAGAATGCATGTGGTGGGGGTGGGTTGGGAGGGACAAGGAAATGCTGGGTGAGAACACTCATAAGAGGAGCACGGTATCATTACAGATTTAGGGAATAGTTGTAACAGACTTTCCCCCCTTTTTCCCTGTTAACAGAACCCCAGTGTGGTTCAGAGAGTAGGCAAGTGACATGCCTCAAAGAGGGCTGGCCTCTCTAGTCCCAGGGAGCAAATCATTTGTCTGGTTTCAAGCTTGATGACCTCATCCCATTTGTCAGTGGTTGGATTAGCAGGGGGCAGGGAATGAAATTCTGACTAACAGGATGTGAGAAGTCTGCTGTGGATGTTTCTAGGATAGGTTCTTCTTGCTGCTAATAAGTAGTTGTCTCTTCTGTCACTGGATATTACCATAATTGTTTGGGACGCCTAGTGCTGTGGCAGCCAGTTAATGATTAAAGGGAGCCAGGTGGCATGCTGGAGATTCAGGGTCCAAAGATGCTTTAAGACATCACAATTCAGTCAACCGCTGAGGTAACCAACCCGGGTGCTCTCCTACCTCATAGTTTCATGTGTGAGACAGTGCGTTTCTTGTATTGTTGCCACAGGTCCAGGAGGCTCAGATCTTTGTGTATCCCACAGATAGATGCATGATCTTCAGGACTTGAAGGGCAAAAGAAACTGCTGATTTTGACACATTGTCCTCCTAAATTCTTTTTTTGACTCCAACAGTAACACACAAATGTAAAAAGTCAATCAAAATGGAAATATTAAGAGTAGAAACTGGAAGTCTCCTGTAATTCTTCACTTCTCACCTGCACACGTGAATGTAATGTTAAAAAAAAACAAAACAGGATCAGAATAGACATACTTAATATCTTGGATATGTTTTGTATGAATACATGTAGATCTACCTGGTTCTTTTTAAAAACATTTTTGATGTTTTAATTTATTTTTGAGAGAGGCAGAGAGACAGAGCATGAGCAGGGGAGGAGCAGAGAGAGAGAGGGAGACACAGAATCTGATGCAGGCTCCAGGCTCTTTGCTGACAGCTCAGAGCCAGCACAGAGCCCGAAACAGGGCTTGAACTTGTGAACCACAAGATTATGACCTGAGCTGAAGTCAGACGCTTCAGTGACTAAGCCACCCAGGCCTCCCTACCTTGTTCTTTGTAATAACTGTGTAATATTCATACCTTGAAAGACCTAATACAGGTGTGCTTTTAAAAAACATGACCCATGGGTAACTATATTCCTGAACCCCCAATCTCTGCCTTCAGTCATTGACAGCAAGTTTTTCTGTCACTCAGAGAGGCACACCAAGGGAGAAGGAGAAGCTGTGTGGAGCAGTGGAAGGGACGCAGGGTTTGGGCCAGGTGGACTGGGGTTGGGATTCAGCCCTATGGCACAGCAGCTGTGTGATCTCAGAAAGTGATTAAATGCTTTATGCCTCAGTTGTCTAATCCCTAAAAAAAAAAAAGTAATAAAACCTACCTCTTGAAATTGTTGTAAGGGTTAGAAATAATGTATGAAAGCATCTATCACCTAGAATGGTTGTTCAATGAACAGTAGCTATTGTTCTAATAAAGGAGCCTCCTCCATGAAATAGTTGAACTGTTTCTGGTTATCTTCACTGTGTACACAACGGACAAATACCCATAGGTACTTGGGGGTCTAAAATAATTTTCTGAAATTATTGAGTGGTTGGCCCCCAAACAGTGAAAAGTAGGTCCATGGAAACAAATAAACGAAACTTTCCATTGTGTCAGTCATGTGAGGAAGATAGTGTAAACATTTAACCTCTCTTTCTTGGGTAGAGGCTTGCAGACACAGTATGAACAATTTTTCAAACAGGCTGGAAAAAGGATATCATGCATAGTAAGATCTCAGTAGGCTGGAGTGACAGGCTAAATTAAACAAGGTGAGTTTTATTAGGGAAAAATGTAAAATTTAACTGTTTAGTTTCTTTCTTTTAAGATTTTTTTTCTTCATGTTTGTTTATTTTTGAGAGAGTGAGAGACAGAGTGTGAGCCAGCAAAGGCTAGAGAGAGATGGAGACAGAATCTGAAGCAGGCTCCAGTCTCTGAGCTGTCAGCACAGAGTCCAATGCGAGGCTCGAACTCACAAATGGTGAGATCATGACCTAAGCCGAAGTCCAATGCTTAACCAACTGAGCCACTCTGGCACCCCTCTTTCTTCATTTTTTTTGGTATAGTATGGAATGTGCTTTAATAGCAGGTATGAAAAGGCTTAGGGGTTTTATGTGGCTGAAGTCCAATGTGAAGTTATGGTGTAATCCAGCCATATAAACTAGCAACTGTAATTTTACCCTTATAAAGAGAAGCAGGAAATTCAAAATGAGGAAGGTGATGCCTCCACTTACTTTGTCCTCATCAGATCAGACAGTCTAACACTAAAATGGTGAATAACTGGCATGTAGGCTGAGGCTTTTTTTGTGCACTCATAGCAAATAAAACTCATTAATCATATTTCATCGACTTCAGATGTAACTCCTGAGTCCTTCTCAACACAGTTTGTAAATCAGCCAATATTTTTTGAATGCAGTTGGTATGTAAGATGAAACTTATTGGTAGCCTATAGCCTACAGGCCATTCCTAGGATCTTCTCGGGGGCAGCCCATACTTCCATCATATGGTCCAACCTTTTACCAACCACAACAGATTGGATGTGGACCCAAGGGCTGGCAATCTATAGACTGTTTGAAGAGCTTTATCCAAACTGGGACAACTTCATTCAATCTGATTGTCTCTTTTGGGAACTTGAACTGGGGGTGGGGGGGGGGGGAAGAGCAAATCAGGCAGCTGGTGGCAGACCCAGCAACTGAAATGTCCACGGAGAGATGCCATTATAAAGGCCAAGAGGGGGCATACGGAATGTAAGAAAACAGAAGCAAGAATGAGGAAGCAGAAGCTATGAGGCAGGGACAATCTACAAGGGGAGAGGCGATAAGGAATGGGTGGCAGCAGCAGAGATAGTGGAAGAAGAGGCAGAGAGCTAGACAATATGAGGAGACAGATTTTAGGGCAACAGAAAGGAGACTTTGCAAACAGGTAAGCGTGGGTTGAGAATGGTTTGGGCCCGGTGAATAGTGTGCTTCTTGTCCCTCCTGGTGTTCAAGGAGGGGCTGTATGACTGTCAGTTGGTAGATATTGCAGTGGGTTGTGAAGTCCATGGGAGAGAGAAGAGGACATTGAAAGGGGAAGTGTGAATTAGGAAGGCTCTGTAAATCAGGAACAGCCATTGAGCTCTGGCATCCTATGTCCCTCATTGCCATGGTGACAGGGGGTGGGGCCGTAACAAGTTACTTGTGTGTATAGGAGCCTCATGTGGGGCTTCTTGCCATTAGAGACACATCTGCCATCCTGGTCTCTGCCATGAAATAGATCTTAACATCCAGGACCGGGATCCCACTTTGCTTATATCCCTATCTCTATATTCTAGTGACTCATTAAACTGACTTCAGCAAAGGCAGAGACTCCGATATTAGGGAAAACAGGTGGATCTTATCTGCTCACTCACCCAAACCTCTTGGGACAAGAAGCTGCATCTAGAATAATGAATATTAATCGACAGTGTTGGTTCTGAAAGCAGGATATGTAATTGCATGCCTTTGAGGAAGCTATTTCTCTGTGCTTTGCTTTTCTTGTCTTTTAAAATGAGATTTATAGTAAATGTTATAGGCTTGTTTTATGATTGAGATAATAGCACTGTGCTATGATAAGCAATCAATATATTTAGCTATTATCATTGCTATTATTCTTGTGTCTCATCGAAATCCTGAAGTGTCTGTGGACAGGAGTAGAGTAGGGTTCTCCAGCCCCATTTTATAGCCCCAGGAGCTGAGGCAAACAGTGGTTAAGACCCAGGCTGGCAGCACACTGCTTCAGTATTAGTGGCAGAATAGAACTGAGACTTGGTTTTCCTGACCTTGAGTGGCCTCTTTATAGAAAGAGGAACAGAATTTATTTTTTGAAAAGGCATATATGGATGTGAGAAAATGTTTTCAAAAAGGTGTGTAGTGGAAAATACATCCCTTCCTTCCCATGGCTCTAACCTCAGGTCTCCTGATGCCTTTCTGCTGATGGATTCCAGGCTTCCTTCAGGAGCTTTCATGCCTGTACAAGCCTAGCGTGTATAGATTACTGGGTGCTATTTCTAAGACTGCATGCTGCTCCTGCCCCTGTTCCAGGCGTGTGTGTGTGTGTGTGTGTGTGTGCACATGTAGGACAGGCAGGGCTGACTTTATGAGGGCAGAAGTGGTGGTTTGGGACCTAAGCTTGCCCTTGAAAAGAGAGGCCAGTAGGTCATGGGCCACCAGTGATAGACCAAGGCCAGTGTTGGATGGCTGTGTCTGCCACCTTGGGGCTGCGGGCCTTTGAGTTCTTGATGTTGTTCAGGAAGGCACAGGAGTATGAGCTGCTGGTATGAATGCAGGGCCACTTCCCTTCACTCTGAGTCTGACTTTTATTCTCTTTCTTAAGGTGCTGCCATTCCCCTCCTCATTCCAATCTGCCTGGGGAACGCTGATGAGGGAATCCTAGGCCCCAAGCTGCTGTATTATCAGGCCTGGGGCACAGGACGGGTGTGGGGATGCAGGTCACGGAGGTGTAGGTCTCAGGCCCAAGGGCCCCATCTGCTTGGCTCTTCCCCTTTCTCCTGGTGCCTCTGCTCACTCAGCTTCTGTGGGAAATGACAGACTCATTCAGCTTCAATAATCTTGCCCTTTCCCAGCTTTGAGGAACATTTCTTTGTGTGTTTATTATTATTATTACTACTACCACCATTTAACTTCTGGAAGCCATTCTCTGACATATACAGAATGGCCTTGACTGTAACATACACGGAATAGCCATTTTGTTTGGGAGACGAGCGATGGGCCAGCTGAGGATGCAAGTTCTTCCTGGGGTCTGTGGGGGCAAGCAGAGAGAGGCCACTGAAACGAGACCTTCCCTGTCAGGGCCAGTTCCCATGGTGTTTAGGCGGCAGAGCAGAGTTCCTGCTTCCTGGTTGCTGGTTCTCTCCAGCTGTACTGTCTGGTTTCCTCTTTCCCTGGCCTGGACTTTAGAAGGATTCTGGGGGAAGGCCTTGCTGTGCTGCTTCTCTGAGCTTCCCTCAGCAAGGCCCGGCCTCTCTGATGCCTGCCACTATGTAAAAACATTCCTGGGCACCAGGTGGCTCAGTTGGTTAAGTGTCAGACTTGGACTGAGGTCATACTCTCACAGTCTGTGAGTTTGAGCCCCGCATCGGGCTCTGCACTAACAGCATGGAGCCTGCTTCAGATCCTCTGTTCTCCTTCTCTCTATGCCTCTCCACTGTTTGTGCTTTCTCTCTCTCTCAAAAATAAATAAACATTAAAAAACAAACAAACAAACAAACAAACCATTCCTGCCAGTCAGCTCCTCCCTGGCCTATGCTGGCCTGAGTATGTCCAGTCACAGGGAACTCACATTTCTTGAATTTCTTCATTTCATTCTTAGATGGTTCTAGAGAGAAGAGCAGAACTGGAATTTGTGGCCAGGGCTCTTTGAATTGACAGCTACTGGACTTTTACCCTCAAATTCCTCTTTCACTTAAAAACCCTATAAGGTTCTCACTTTCAAGGTCTCTAGGTTTTCAAACGTTTCTCTTAGGGTCAAGTTTCCAGTGGCCCTTCGAAAACGTGGGTGGGTTGGGCCCATTGCTCCTGGGAAGGGGTGTAAGTGTAGAGAAATCTGTTTGTCACAAGACTGAATCAGGGAGGGACTGGACAAAGTGATTTTCGGGGCTCTGTCCTTATGCATTTGGGCTCCACATTCTCTCATTCTATGAAGAAGCCAGAGTCTGTGATTTTGGGGCCTTATTCGTAGTGCAAAGGAGAACAAGTTGAAGAAGTTAGCATCCTGGGATGAGCCCAGCAGCTTTCTTCCTTTGCTCACTTTGACTCTCTCCTTCCCCCAACGTTTCCTGCCTGGGGCGGGCACAGCCAGCAGCCCGGGCTCCTGAGCCCTGTTATTTAAAATTCAGCCATCACCATGGCAACGTGCATCCTGCTCCATTTCAACCAGAGATACAAAGAAGCAGTGAAAGGGAAAGTTTAATAAGATTTAAAAATTTTTTTTTTATGAATCTCACTGACAGTGTCCATCTTTTTGGGAAATAGAAATGTTCCATTTTAGCAGCGTTATCAAAACACCATTCATTTTATGCCCCTCAGCTTCTAGAGGGTCAGCATCACTGCTTGCTTTCTAGGGCTGCTCATATCACCCTCCTCTCCCTTCAGAGGCGGTGAGGCTCTTATTTGGCATGTAGGCTTTTTGAAAGGGTTTGGAGTTGGGCTAACTCTAAAGCATGCCTGTGGCTTTGTTCTCCCTTTCGCTTCCCTGCCATCAAATCAGTCACATCAGGGTATTCAAAGCTGCAAAAGTCCTTCAAGATCACTCACTCTGCAGTGCCATTTTTGTGTTTGCTTGTCTAGCAACTGTTCCCCCACGTTCTGAGGATGTTCCCCTGATCACCTTCTGGGGACTGAGCCTCTGATTGTATCAATCCATGTGGTTCAGGTGGAGCCCAGAATTTCCCCTGACTACAGTGACACAGATGAGCATGTGGCCCAAAGGCACTAGTGGGGGCAGTCCTGGGACTTTTGTCCAGTACTCTTGAGAGAAAGCCCCTCTATTTTCCTGCTGAGAGGATGAAAGCCTGGAGCTGCTGGAGACCCCCATCTATAAGGAACCTTCCAGTGAGGGGAGAAACACAGAGGGAAGCAGAGCTGAAGGATGGAGAAGAGAAACCAGGCTTAGATGAACTTGCTCAATATCCTGGATTGAGTCAGCCCCGAATCAATGGCTTTTCAGTTTCATGAGCAATACATATCCCCCTTTCACCCCTCCCTTAAGGTAGTTTAAGTTGGGTTTTAGGACACCTGAAAACCAGTGACTTTGATGTTGCATACCCCAAGATCCTTATTTTACAAACAGGGCAATGGAAAGCCACTGTAGGAAGCACCGTCCAAGGTCACACAGAGAGGCAGCCCTGAAGGTCAGTTCTCAGGCAGATTTTCTGACTACAGCAGGGATGCTTTAAAGCTGAGCTTGTGGAGCCTGATCGTCAAAAAGTGTAATTATGGTAAAGACACCTGCCCAGCTACCTGCCCCCAAGGGTGTTGGTGAGCATTTGGGGTGATTTGGGAGGACTCCACCCTCAGAAGATCTTCGTGTCTTTCATAGACGAGGAAGGTCCTGAGACAGGCAAGAAGGACACTAATCACAAAGTCTAGGTGGCACAGCCCTGTGGCCCGAAATGAGGTCTCCTTTTTCTATTGAGATGAGAACTGTTATTATTATTAGTTTTTTCTCCTGTAAGCATATAATTCAGTCATTCAACTAACACTTGCGATTTTATTAATTCCATTGAAAAGTACTGATTGAAGGCCTCTATGTACTAATTGCTGTTTTAAGGACATAGATTCAGTAGTCAATAAAGTAGCTTCAGTGCCTCAGGGAACTGACACTTCAGTGGGGGCATGAAAGTAATCAAAGAAACACAGAATCAGGACCACGAAGGGAAAGCACTCAGTGCCATGAGAGCTTATGATGAGGCCGCATCTCTGCTGAAGGAGGGACGCTCTGAACTGAGACGCGCAGGAGCAGGAGTCAGCTAAGCAAAGAGTGGGGACCAGGGGTTTGAACATGCAGCACAGCCTGGGAGGAGTTGGCGGGCAGGGCTTTGAATTCATTCATGCTAGTGATTGCTGGATGTGGTGGGGGGGGGGCACCATATGGCAATGTCCCGCTCTTCTGCTATTTTGGGTCCTCTGTTCTTGCTTCCGTGGGATTCTCAGAGCCTCCGAGTCTCACGAGTCCCTGAGTCAGTTATATAATCTGTTTTCAACCCAGGAGGATCCTTAGTGCTTTGGCCTCACCTGTCTGCAGGTTCAAATCTGATGCAGGCTAATGTCTAGTTCGTCGCGTTTTTGTATGTGAGGTTAAAAAATGTCCCCATAACCAGGCCTGCCTCTTAGAGAAGGATGCGGGTTGCCTCTATCTCTTCTCATCCAATTTCCTTTCCTATCCTTGGTCCGGTGAATGTGACTGCAGCAAAGCTTGCTGCCACTAGGGGGCAGGAGCGCCACGGCAAACGACTAAGGCCCTGGAAGAAGGCAGCTGAAGCCGGCAGGTAACACCCGCAGTCCGACTGGGTTTGCGATGCTGTCGGACGGGTCAAGTTCCCAAGCCCAAGCTCTTCCTGTCTCTGTTCACATACACGAAGCGTACTTACAATGGCAGTTCCATTCGCTACAGATGCTAGTGCCAGAAGAGAAATTTTTAAAGGGGACTTTTGGTGAGGGAGGTTCCTATTGTCTGGAAAACAAAAGGGTCTTGGATTAAAATTTAATCTTTAAGAGTCCTTTGAAAGAGGCATCGGAACCAGAGGACTCCATTCCTGGTTCCCAGTGTGTTGTGTGACCTTGCTTAAGAGACCTAACCCGGGGGCGCCTGGGTGGCTCAGTCGGTTAAGCGTCCGACTTCGGCTCAGGTCATGATCTCGTGGTCTGTGAGTTCAAGCCCCGCATCGGGCTCTGTGCTGACAGCTCGGAGCCTGGAGCCTGTTTCAGATTCTGTGTCTCCCTCTCTCTGACCCTCCCCCATTCATGCTCTCTCTCTGTCTCAAAAATAAATAAATGTTAAAAAAAAAAAAAAAAAAAAAGAGACCTAACCCCTCTGGACCTAAATCGCTCTTTTGTTAAAGCATGCAAAGATGTGAAAAGACCCTTTGGATTAAAAAAGCCAAGCGGTTAAGATGAGCCTGGAGAACTGCTCCCCTCCACCTCCCCACTTAGATGCCCATTTGTGTAATTTCTAATTCTGGGGGCTCTTTCATATGACGGAGTTTTGTTTTCTGACTCATACCTCCTTTCATTTTAGCAGATGAATATACTTTAACACAAAGGAATGAAGAACTACGGGTGGAGTTTTGGCAAGTGGAGAGAGAGAAATCCTTGGCTCTTTCAAATCACACCATGACAGAATCTGCTTTGCCTTTAATGGGGATGAGGCATTGGATCTGCTGTGGGGACTGGCTGAATATCTGTGAGAAGCAGGTCTCTCCCTGAAACTTGCATTAAACCCTCGGTTATCCTGGAATCCAGAGCCTTATTGGACTAGCTCAGAAGGCTGCTGGCTTGAGAACAGCATGGAAACAGAACTGCTCTGGGAGTGAGGCCTCATCTATAAGGCCCTTTCTGCTTTGTCATTGTAGAATTACAAGATTTCTGCCCAGACAAGACCATCTCTAGGAGACTGGGTCTCACCAAGAGACTGGAGCAGCTTTGGCCTAAAGCCACAGTCTTTGTTCTAAGAAGGGCCCCACCAGACTGGGTCCCTAAGGACCCACGCTCCTGTTTACACTTCCTGTGCTGCCTTAGGCTGGGGAAGCATGGTGGTTTGGGCTCTCCTTCCAAGTATGCCGCTACCAAGCATCACAGAGACAAAACAAACAAACAAACCAAATCAAAACATGTGACAACAAAAACTGTATATAAAAACCTACTGTCTCTGGCAGCATCAGTTTCTGGCATTCACATTTCCAGACACCTTAGTCCCAAAATACAGAGTGGGAGGGGTCGGCAGGGGTGAGGTGAGGCTGGGCTTGCATTCTTCTTCCTTTTTGGGGAGCCTCCTCCCACCTCCGGTGATCACTGTCTCCTATCCCACTGCTGCCTTGTTGGCAATAAATGGCCACTTCACAGGGCTGTGCCATTCTCACTTAGCAAGATATTATCAATACTTTCAATTTCAGTTAATACAGATGAGCACTGTCATTTTTCTAACGATTATTTTAGTTTTGAGATATATTTGTGTGTGAGTGTGTGTGTACTCTTTAATCTCTTGAGATAAATTTTAAAAAAAAATTTTTTTTCAACGTTTTTTATTTATTTTTGTGACAGAGAGAGACAGAGCATGAACGTGGGAGGGGCAGAGAGAGAGGGAGACACAGAATCGGAAACAGGCTCCAGGCTCTGAGCCATCAGCCCAGAGCCTGACGCGAGGCTCGAACTCATGGACCGCGAGAACTTGAGATAAATTTTAATGGAGGTTCATGTTTTGTTTTGGGTGGCATCAACACTGCCATTTTTAATGATGACAGAATATTCTGTTATGACTGCCCCAGGGTGTTAACAAGCCCCAAGTTCCCCACTCACCCCACCCATTGCACACTCCATAGGTTACCTCTCTTTACCTTATCATGGATGGAGTCACAGCGTCATCCTCTCTAGCCTGTTCATTTTACAGAACAGAGAAATAGCATCTAACCGATGGTAGGCTGGATAGACTCAAAGGGAAGGTGAAGAGTCTTCGGTGCCTTTGTACTGGGCAGTTTACAGACTATTAAAAATGTCCCCTTACACATTTTCACATTCACTTCTAACCGGTAAGTCTCTACTGTCCCCAGCTGGACAGCATATTGTTCTGACCTTCTTTCCTGTGCCCTAAAGTGGCATTTTAAGCCCTCCTTACCCTCTCCCAGGCCTGTCCCACCTCTGCAACCCCCTCCCCCCAGAATTGAATTTCCCAGGGGTGACTGCCACACAGGGCCTGCAATCCAGTCACAAGATGGCTAAATATAAACTGTGCAAACTGCAAATAAGCCTCTATGATCATCTGCTCTTTTGCTCAACTTATTACCCTCCCAAATCAGGCTGGAGAGGTGGCATGAGCATTGTCCATGCTGGGCAGGACTTGGGTTTTCGTGTCTGACAGGAGATGCCAAACAGACACTGCTGTGCTGTGAGCCGAGTCATTCCCCGTTTCTAGTGCAGCAGGACTGCTTTCCAGATAAAGCCCACAATCCCCAGCTTTGAGTTTCAAAGCAAATCACTGCAAATCACATCAACATTGGGAATCGATGCAACGGTGTGGCCAACAGTTGTGTGCAGCCAGTCATCCAGGGACATGGAACCGGGGACAAAGGGACACTGGGTGTGGAATGTGTCTCATCTCTGTCTCCTCTGTGTCTCGTCTCCCTCAGGGGAGGATAGTGAATGGGGAACAATGAGGTGGTCAGAGATTCAAGATTCTGTACTGTACAGCCATCCTGCACCATGAGATATTGGGATAGTGACCTCCAGAGGCACATGCTTTTAGGTGAAGACTTGTGATTGATTAGTGATGTCAGGTGGACCCAGGTTTGGTGAGTGTTAATATGCGTGCTGCACATTTGCCATCTGTGATCTGGAGGAAACCAGTGTCAGTAGATAGGATTTCTTAGCATGTAGGGCAGAGTACAACTGCCTGAAAGTTATAGGCTTAGCTGAAGCTAATTGTTGTGTTGAAACAGCCATATTGTTCAGGACCCCAAGGAAGATTGGTTTTCCCAGAGATTAGAGGTCCATTCTGAACCTTGGGTGGTAATGGGAACAAGGAATAGGCATTATACTGTGTTTGGAAAGGACCTGGATTTCGATCTCTGTCATGAAAGGGCAAAGGGCACTGATGGCCTCCATTGCTAATCTGATGGATATTTTTCAGCCTTTTAAACAAACTATTTAATTTATTTTTATTTTTAGAGAGAGATAGAGAGTGAATTGGGGAGAGGGGCAGAGGGAGAGAGAGAGAGAGAGAGAGAGAAAATCCCAGGCCAGCTCCATGCTTAGTGTGGAGCCTGACAATGGGGTGGGATCATGACCTGAGCCAAAATCAAGAGTCAGATGCTCAGCTGACTGAGCCACACAGGCACCCCTCAGCCTCTATCTTAAATGAACCCTTATCAGTACTTGGTGGTAAGGCCATTTCTTTGTTCTTGAATTATGCTTTTTCCTTGGTTAAAAACACTATTCTTGGGGCGCCTGGGTGGCGCAGTCGGTTAAGCGTCCGACTTCAGCCAGGTCACGATCTCGCGGTCCGTGAGTTCGAGCCCCGCGTCAGGCTCTGGGCTGATGGCTCGGAGCCTGGAGCCTGTTTCCGATTCTGTGTCTCCCTCTCTCTCTGCCCCTCCCCCGTTCATGCTCTGTCTCTCTCTGTCCCAAAAATAAATAAAAAACGTTGAAAAAAAAATTAAAAAAAAAAAAACACTATTCTGCTTTCCCTTCTGTCTCTCTGGTTTCTCTAGAGGTTCATCCCACTCTGTCATTAAATGTGATGGTTCCTCAAGACTTGGTCCTAGGTCCACTTCTTTTCTTATCTTGTACCTTGTCTCTAGGTGATCTTATCCTGGCCAATGACTCTAATTCCCACCTATGTAGGTGTACTTGGCATTTTATATCTTGAGCCACAATATATACTCAGCTCCAGTGGCCTATTTGACATTTCTACTTGGATGTCTCAAAAGTGCCTCAAACTCAACACACTGAAAGCAAGTCTGATCTCTCATCTGTGCCCTGCCTACCTGGGTCTCTCCTATTGTTTCTTATTTCATCAAATCACACCAAAGTGAAACAGAAGTGTCATCCTGAACATACCCCCTCCTTCTTCCTTCTCATGTCCAATCCATCACCTAGCCTGGATGATTTTGCCTAGTGAACATTATTGAATCTGTCTACTTTCCTTTCATGTTTCCTTCCATCCTAGTTCAAGTTACTGTCATCTCTTGCCTTGACTGCAAATGGGACATCTTCCCCACCCCTGGCCCCACCCAATTCTTTTCCTTAAATGGTCTTTGTCAAAGGGCATGTTGGATCATCCATTCCCTTCTTTCCGCTCTTAGGGTTTCTACTCTGGTGCTGGCTTTCTGTTCACTGCAGTGCTATCAGAAGGACAGTTAAGACACCCAAGTTCACATGGGACTCTCATTGTCAAAGTACTTTTGTTCACCTTGCCCCATCTAGGTCTCAACTAGTCCTGTGAGTGGGTCACAATCCGTTTTAGGGATCTTACCTGTTTCTTTGGAAATGGTCTCTGAGAGGTGAATTAGCTCTTCTGAGATCATCTAGCTGGTCAGTGAGAGGCCTCAGCTTTCTGACTCCTCAGACAAGCCTCATTGTTTCTCCCCTAGTCTAAAGAGGGCTCCAGGTTAGCCAGATGCCCTGGATGACACATTCCAGCTCTAACAGTATGTGAATCTGTGGTTTTCAGGGACCAAGAAGAAGTTGCAAAAATGTTTCAAAGGGAAATTTATAGGCAAGGTTGAGAGAAAAGGTTCAAAGTGAAACTTGTATTTCTTCAGTATGAACTTCAGATATGTAGCCAGAGACAGCAGATTAATTCTTTCACCCTTATGTATTCTTCTGCAGCCTCTCAGGGACAATGACTGGAGGTTGGGTTACAGCTTGGTTGTTACCAGAGAAGGGCTAAGGAGTTTTAATTTTGCTTGGGAAAAGACTGAATGTAGAAGGAATGAACACCTTCACTGTTTTGACAAAGAGAATAATGAGAAATGCAAACAACCGCTGTGAATGAGCCCCTGTGACAACTTGAATAAAGGCACGTGGAGTCATAGGAATGGAGAATTTGAGGCAAGGAAGAGTCAAAACAGTCAAGAGCCAGTGATTTTGTTCCCAAATGTGATCCACACAGTTCAAACCTGAGAACACACCAGAAATTTCTGTATGTGGTATAGATTGCTACATCTTCTCTTATTACATATGAATTAAGGGATTCTCAAGCTGCAAAAAGATTGTTAATGGACTGAATGAGTCCAGGAAGGACTCTTTTTGATGAAATGATCATTCTTCATGAAATTTTCTTTAGGCTAGAGACAAAAATATAGACATTTCCCTATCCTGGGGACGAATATGGTAAATGGCCAGTCTGTGGGCCATTTAGAGCAAGGGATCGTAAATAAGTTTAACTTCCTGTGGGATCCCTGATTAATTGCATGGTGGTGACTGTTTTGAGCACTAGGAAGAGAAAGATTTTAAGGCTGGACATGGGCTTGATGAGGAAATGTATAACGATCGATTATTGATTAGCAATGTCTGCTATGGCTAAGAATCATGTATTGGGAGCATAAGTACAGACCTGAATCAGTGCTTTTAAAGTGTGGTTGGCAGTTGGATGTCGGCCTACGAAATATTTGTTACCTATGATGAAATGATTACAGAAATGGGAAGTAAGCGTTTAGAAACTTTATAGCAATTTGACATCGCTGCCTCATCCAAGTGAATAATTTCTGTATTTTGTAAAGTATGGATCTCTGATGGATTGAAAATGAAAATAAAACCTGGCCCCTTACCAGAGATAGTTTGAGATGAACTGACCTGGAGGGATCTATTTGACCCCATTAGTTCCTGTGAAAGATTTTGAAATGCCCTGGACTTGGGGAGCTTATGTATGCAGCCAAAGTCCTATGCACATCAACATTTACATGGACTTGTTCACTGAATGTGGGTGTTTGCCAGCTTTCCTCCTCTTGCTTGGCAGAAAGACTAAGATAATAACTACTCAGAGTTTGCCAGAAATGCCTTTCTGGCCTTCTCTATCGATTTCTACTTTCCATTTATTCCATAAAGACTTCATTGGCATTGATTCCTTCCAGTGGACAATCAGTGAGGCCAGCAAAGAGGTTATGTCATTGAAGGTACTGGAGAGCAAGTAAAGAGAAGTCTCCACCATCAGCTATGGAATTGGCCTGCGTGGCCACTGGGATCATGCATTAAGTCATCCATTCATTTACCTATTCATGCATTCATATTCATTTATTCTGTCATTCAACAACTCTTTGTGGAATGCCAACTATGAACACCACAGTGCCAGGTACTGGGGATCTGATAGTGATGAAGGCTGAGAAGTTCTTTGGTTTTATGAAATGGACCGTCTAGGAGGGGAGACAGAATCAAATCAATAATGTATATAAGTAGTGATAAAAATTCTGGTAGGTGCTGTGATGGGGAAGCATTGGTTGCTCTGAGAATATCAAGCAGTTGTGCTATCCTAGTTAGGGCATCTTGGCCCCCTAGAAAGTAATGAACCTGTTGGTGTGGCTGGACCATGATGAATCAGTGGGGAGCAGAGGAGGTGACTCAAGGTTATTCTGCAGAGGTGGGCAAGGGACACATGGTGTCAGGCCACAAGAGTAGCTTGCACTTGATACCCAGGGCAGTAGGAAGCCTAATGGAATTACAGATATGGTTAGGACATGGTCTCTGCTCTCAAGAGGCTATCAGCCTGGTCAGGGAGAAAAGATACCTAAGCAGCTAGCTATAATAGAATGTAACCTGGTTAATGAGAGGTGTACACACAGATGGGAAATGATGGGGTTAGGTGGATTGCAGTGATTTGACAGAAGAAATTTGACTGTGTCCTGCTCCTGTTTTCAATACTTTATAGCTGTCTGTCCTTAGAATACAGACAAAATCTGTTCACATGGCCCCACATGATCTGGTTGCTGCCTCCCTCCTCAGACTCTTCTGGGACATCCTCTCTCTTGTTTCCTCCCCTCCTGGCATCCTGACTGATCTTTCCTTAGATCCCCACATACACACACTTTCTTCCTATTGTGTGGTCATTTGTTTGGAAGGCTTTCCCTATGCCCCACCTCTCTCCTGTCTGCCTTAATAGTTCTGATTTTTCACATTTCAGCTTAAATATCCTTAGCTCCTCAGAGGACCGTATATCCCCTTACTAGTTCTTATGACAAGCGGAGTTCTTTATTTATATGATTTGTTGTTTAATGTCTGTCTCCCCTGATGACTTTAGCACTCCTACATGTTGGACAAATGGCTGAATGAGAAGACAGCTGGCCTGACTAGGAGGATAGCACAGTGCTGGTGTGAAAGACAGTGGACATGGGGTGTGGAGTTGGGAACGAGGGAGGAGGGGTGGTCATGGCCCACCCCAGAATACAGCCATTTCCTTCTTGCTGGCTTCTCCTCTCTACCAAGTGTGAATAAAATGCACCACAATATGATGGGACTCTCTGAAAGGCTACTTGGCAAGGATTATCCATGCCAATATTTAGCTCTTTAAGGCAAGCAAACATCCCAGGTAGATAATCTGTGCTTAGTTCTATCTCTGTGAATTAATTTTTTTAATGTTTATTTTATTTTTGAGAGAGAGAGAAAGAGAGAGAGAGACAGAGTGGGGGGCGGGCGGGTGGAGGGCAGAGAGAGAGAGAGGGACACACAGAATCTGAACCAGGGTCCAGGCTCTGAGCTGTCAGCACAGAGCCCAACATGGGCTTGAATTCATGAACTGCGAGATCATGACCTGAGCTGAAGTCGGACTTCCAACCGACTGAGTCACCCAGGTGCCCCCTACCACTGTGAATTATAAGAAAAACCTTCAACCTTAAAATTGCTCAGAGCTAACAACCTTCTTTTGTTGCACCCTGCAACATTGCTCAGCAAGGTGACCAGCATGTTGAAAGGCTGGTGGCTGGGGCAGCGGTCAGGGACAACTGAGACTGATCCTCTGTGGATGAGGTCTTGCTGGCTTTAAGGTTATGTTTAAAACCAGGAGGCCCAATGTCTGTAAACTTTCCTGTTTGAGTCATCTATTGCCTCATAACACCTTATCCCTGAATTTGGTGGCATAAGATAATGACTGTTATTTGATATCTCTCATGGTTTCTGTGGGTTAGAAATACAGAGCATAGGGGCATGACGTGTCTCTGGAGCCTCAGATGGGGTGGGTTGAAGGCTGCATGTTGGAATCATCTAAAGGCTTATTCACTTACAAGTCTGGCAGTTGATGCTGTTGGCTGGGGGCCTAGCTAGCTGGGACACCCAGATGTAGCTTCTCCATGTACTTTGGGCTTCTCTACAACCCAGTGATTGGATTCCAAGGGCAAGTGTCTAAAGAGCCAGGTGGAAGCTGAATCATTTTAGAACCTGATTCTAGAAGTCACACAGCATCACTTCTGCCATGTTTTATTTGTTAGAAGAGAATCACTAAATCACTATGTTCAAGGGAAAGGAAATTAAACTCCACTTTTTACAGGCATATTTTAAAACCACCATATTCCCTTTAACAAAAGCCCAGAGAGGACCCTGGAACAGTGATACAAGCTCATGTAAAAGAGAGGCACTATAGTAACAATTTGTTTTTTGAGATTTTGTAGGACCCAATCCTAGGCAGTGTTTTGGCAGCTTCCTCCAGCCTCCATCTCCCAGATGTTGTGGCTTCTAAGAAGTTTCTCTACCTTTGGCTAAACAAATGTAGGACAATCTGATTTTATTTTCTGTGCATGTGTATGGTGGGGTCCATCCAACACTGCAAACATGCTAGTTACAGTCCTGGAACATTAGGCAGATTCTCAAAGTTCAGTATAAATTTGTGATATTTTAGAGCTGCCCAAAGATTAAAATAAATAAATATACCATACTAATAGTGAAGAGTTATATTTAAGGGAAGGTTCTTTGGCTGAACTAGTTTAAATGTTAATTTTATTACTCAAGGGGGCACTTTGGAACTCCCTGTCATTATCAAACAATTAAACTCAGGTTCCTTATTAATTTTTACTGCCTTACTAGGGTAATTAGTGGCTCATAATGTGAATTGCATCCAATTAATGAATAGATTTTTGAATGTGAGTGGGCAGAGCCTATTGTTTGGCTATCCAACAAGACAAGGCCCATGAAAGGAAAAAGTGTGGGCCCTTCCCAGAATCGAGGGCTTCTGCACACCTTTCTGAGTCTAGAGTTAACCCTGGAAATACCTTATATAAAACACCCAGTCATCAAGCTTTCAGGAAGTTGTGATGGTTCTGGTTCTTTCCTTGAGCTCAAAGTTGGTACTCAGAAAATGGGGAGTCATTTTGGAACACAAATTTGGAAACCAAAACCAGGATATTGAGATTTCTGAAGTCCTAAAGGAAGACTATTACTTAAGGATTCATCTCTTTGGTTTGTTGAAAGGTGCATTTATCAGGCACCTAGTATTTGCCTGCTACTTGGCTAGGCAATATGAGTTCTCAACACTACCTCATGAGATTGCTATTATTATTTCCATTTGACAAGGAAAACCCATCTCAGGCTTAAAAGCATGAGATCATATACTAAGTGACAGATCTTGGCCCTAAGCCCAGGTCTGGCTGAGTCTAGAGCCTGAATTCTCAACCACTGCATCTTACTGCCTGTTGGTCTGGCCACAACTTTATTCATATGTTCAATCCAGTCACTCTGATTTATTTTAACTTTTTTCTTGTTTGTAGATTCTTTAGCAAAATAGACTGCTAGCATTGAAAGGACCTTAGAGATGTAATGTGATCCCTTTTCCTTATAAGTGAGGAAACTGAGGCTCAGGAGAGGAGAAAGGACTATCTGAACCAGTTACAGAGAAGTGGATCTTGTACAGCCTAGAGGTAGTGGGGGTCCTGGCTGCCAGCCGTTCTCCTGATACCTGCTCTGTCTACATAATCATCAAATCCTAAGAGAGAAGTCGAACTCTGGCTTCCCAGGTAGGCTTCTCACTGGCAGTGTCACCTGCTCTGAGAATCTAGGTAGGCCACATTCCTCTGTATGGGAAAACTGTAGCCAACTCTGTCTTGTCCACTTGCAACCCAAATGCCACCAGCCTGGAAATACAAATTGTGTTGGCACAAGCCTGCACCTGCTTGGCTGACAGCATTTGTCCCCTTAAGGTCTTCCCTGGTGATTTCTGGAATTGCCAAGTCTCATCTCAGGTTCTCCTACATCCAGTCTATCAGCTACAGTGTCTACATGGCCTCCTCTCACCTCTTTTCTGCTCCCACCTGATAGGGTCTGCTGCCTGGTAAGCCACCTGCTGAAGCTTCCTCAGTGCCCATCATGAGGACATTGTAGGCTTTCCATGCCAAAGGGGGTTCTCTGGATGCTCTCAAAGCTTGCAACTTCTTATGTGCAGAGCATTGCTGGGTTATGTGGTGGCCCAGAGAAGGGCCCCTTGCCAGCCCTGTGCACTGAAATCACTGGACCCTTGTGAATAGTGTCAGGAGCCCCTAGCCATCATCCCTTATCAAAAATATCACCAGGAGTTATGGTCATGATCATGAATTATGATTCTATCAATTTCTGGCTTTCATTGCCTTAACCATAGCAGCTTAAACCTATTCCAAGAATAGATGTGAAGCAGATGCCACCCCATTCCTTCCATCCTCCTCTGTTTTCCTCTTTGAACTCAATCCACACTCCTCTCTCCATTCTTAGCTACAGAACAAAGGCGTTTATTGACTTATTGAATATGTTTTCATTGAGTGCTTGCTAAGTTCCAGGCCTTCTGCTGTGTGCTGGGCATTAGTTATTATTTGCCAAACCCTCTTTTCTTCTTTTCTCATAGAACTTCAATTTTATGGGAAATTCTACTGGGGCAAGAATTTGTCTGACTCAGTGAAGACTTGTGATTATTGTAAACTGAGCAGAATATTCTCTCCTCCTCTCCCCCAACCCCCAATCTAGTAGCCCGTGATCCTAAGCTAGATGAGATGTAAGAGGAAGGATGGCTGCTTCTGGGGAAGCATTTTCTTTCTGGACAAAAAGGACAGACATGAAAGGTGGTGCCAGTCCTTCTCCTGTTCTCCTGCCTTGAGCGGGGAGTTGATGCCTAGAGCTCGGGAGCCTGGCGCATTAAGCTTCCATAGAGAGAACCAACATGAGGATGTTAGAACAGAAATATAGGAGAGCCTGGATCCTGATGACTTGGTTGAACTGTCAGACCAACCTCAGGCTGCCTTCCTCTGGGCTCACTTAGAAAACAATCAACTCAGAATGGTTTAAGTTACTCTAAACCTCTTTATCAGTCTTAACAGATACCGTCATGGTGAATGAGAGGAGTGAGTCCCTGCCCCCAGGGAGCTTACATGCAATCAATGGGTGAGAGAGAGGTGGGGATTGGTCCAGAGCGAAGTTGTCAACTCCGGCAATGCCTGGGTGCCAACTCAACCTTTGTCTTTTGCTTATCAGAAGAGAAGAACAGCATTCCCTGCACACTGTCTTTTCTCCACATAATTAAATTCCATCTTTATTTGCTTTTACTTTTAACTTCCAATTTCTCAGAGTAAACATGAGCCAGGAAGAACTGATCAAGGAAGCAGCTGCTCCTAGGAGCCTGGCTGGTCTGCAGACCGTAGTAGATTGTGAGCTCATTTAGAGAACGCTCTGGATCGATAATGATTTCAGTTACACCAGAGGCAAAGTGTTGGAAGCCAGTGACGGGAGGAGGGATGGTTACATTTGCAGTGCTCCGGCAAAGAGTAGACTCTTTCCTTCTCTCCTCCTCTGCATAGGGAGAAGTCAGCGTTGTTTGTTTGTTTGTTTGTTTTTGTTTTTGCAGTATACCAGGTTAGTCAGCCCTGGGAATGGTTGATTCACAGCCTGGGTTTTCTCTCACAGATAGCATGTTCTGCCAAGAAAGAGGCAGTGGAGGGTGATGGTGAAGAGTATCTACTCAGAATCCAGGCTGTGCTGTGTGACCCTAGGCAATTTATTCAGCCTGGCTGAGCTTCAGTTTCTTTATTAGGAGTCTGTGGATAGTCACAGTAGACAGGGCTTCTGTTGGTTCTTAGCATTCAAAGATTCATAAATCTTGTGAGGAGCATGATCGCCAAGACTGGAACCATGAGGAGGTGAATTTGTAGAATGCATAGAAATGAAAACGTCTTGGGTGTGTAACATAAGTAAAGGTGCAGAGGTAAAACCAAATCAAACCATATGAACCCCCCCAAAACTTGTGGGGGGAGGAGTACCTAGGATGTTTTCAGGAGGTATGGGAAAGAACTGTGTCTTCTTGCTTAATTCTTTGTCCATGGGTACTGTAAGGATCCTGTCCTGTGAGAAGTGTCCCTGTTAAAAAAGAACTAAAATACTCCCCAAGCACAGCAGCCACAAATATATATTTTTAGTGATATTCAAATTAGGCACTTTTGTGCTACTGGAGATGTGTATCTTATTAAAATTTCTTAGGACAATTTGTCAATATGAATCAAGAGCCCAAAAAGTGTTCAGATTTTTTGATATAGTAATTCCACTTTCAGGAAGTGATTCTAAGGGAAAAATATGGTTATGGGAAAATTTAATTAACATGCTTTTTATATAGTGTAAAAACAGAGAGGAACTGTCCAATAATTTCTTAAATCTGTAAGGTAGAATACTATGTTACCATTAAAAAATGTAGAATGTTATTGAAAACCTGAGAAAAGTTTCAATTTGGATGCAGATGTGAGGCACAAAGACTCTGGACTTACACCATTGAGGTTTAAAACTGCTTTTACTATTTCCTATCTGTGTGATGTCGGACAAATTACCTGACTTCTCTGTATCTAGGATTCTTCATCAGAAATAGGGAGTATCAGGGTGCCTGGGTAGCTCAGTCAGTTAAGTATCTGACTCTTGATCTTGGCTCAGGTCATGATCTCATGGTTTGTGAGTCTGAGCCCCACATTGGGCTCTGCATTGACAGTGTGGAGCCTGCTTGGGATTCTGTCTCTCCTTCCCTCTGCCCCTCCCCTGCTAGTGCTCTCTTTTTCAAAATAAAAATAAATAAACTTAAAAAAAAAAGAAATAGGGGGCATAAATAATAATTGCTTTATGGGTTTGTTGTAAGTGCTCCCCAAACTCATAGGACAATGATAAGCATATGACAAGTGCCTTACCTATCATTGAGTGAAAGCTGTGAGGGCATGTTTCAGAAAAAAGGGAAGAAAAGTCTATGTGCAAGGAGAAAAGATAGAATTTGTTTACTTATTCAACCTTTGGAATACAGTGATGAATAAAAGAAACAGATATCTGCATTAGGATCTTATAAAAATTGCTGGGTGGGCCTTTCAAAAATGCAGGTACTGGGGACCCATCCACCCCCAGATATCTGGCTTCTGCAGCTGTGGCCCATGAATCTGTGGCCACAGAAGCTGTGGCTTCTGTAGGCCCATGAATCTTCATTCTGTGAGTGCACAAGTAAATTCTGCTCTGGCCTTGGGAGACCACTAAGCAATGGTTGGAGAAAGATTAGGAATGATCTTAGTTTTTGTCCTTGTACTTTATAAAATTTCAACACGAAGTAAGAATTTTTCTTATGATCAGAAAAAGGTAAACATTTTATATGCAAGAATATTCAGCAGCTATGCTTCTCTGGTCTGCCTTTTCCTGTGTCCAGTGCAATGCTCATTTCTTCCACAATCATAGAGGCACATCGCATAGACTCCTATTAGGAAAAGCCACTGGGAATGGATGGTGGGGCTGTGATTCCCAGATACCTCCAGTATCATAAAGGGAAGGTGAAAAATATCTTGCCCAAAGCATCTACTTTTGTTTGAATGTGCTCCAGAGCAGCCTCTCCTGGGCAGAGGGCCCTCTTTAAAGATGCGTTTCATTTGCTTTCTTTTTCCTGCAAATTCTCCTGACCTTGAGATTTACCCAGTGGCTCTAGTAATTGGTGCAGTTTCCAGAGTCATTTGTATGGACACTGTATAATGCAGAGGTGGGGGGGAGAAATCTCCATAGTCATCATGTGCTTGTATCAGGTGGATTTATATTTTATGGTTTTTGGTCAGATTGATTTTTGTGAAACACCCTGGGGTGTTTGCAAATATGAAAGTTCTTGTAGTGTTGGTTGCTTGTTTGCATTTACAGGAAGAATAAAAAGAAGAAAAAAAACCTGCTCTCCCTGCTGACAAACTCCATTGTCCCCAAGAGTGTGGTAGGGAAGGAGATGAAGGGCTTCCAACAGGAGAGAAAATTAGAGGCAGGGAGATAAAAGATTAGGGCTGATCTGCACCAGGAATCATGGGCAGGTGGGGGCTGCAGGTTTTCAAGTGCTGGGTAGGTCTCTAGGTCTCACAGAAAAAACAGGTTAAGATAAACACAGCTGCTATGATTAAAGCCTTTAAAATCCTTGAACTCTCTTGTGAGTGAGCTCTGTGGTCCTGCCTTGAATTCATTCTAGGGCATAACATCTATTTTGGGCTGATCTTATGCATTAATTACATAAGTATAGAGAAGGCATACCTGCCAACTTAGTTATAAAATTTGAAAAACATATATAATTTGAAAAATGAAACCAAACCAAACAAGAATACCTAACTTCTTGCATCAGTTGGTTCTGATGCATGAAATACTTTTAATGTGGTCCTTTTGGTCAAGGTAGGCATAGTAAGTATGGTGTATGCATAGCATTACTTCTTACTGCTGAGCCCATGGCAGACAGCACTAGTCAGTTATAGTATTCTACCAAGGCCAGATGTTAGCACGAGTGCTTACATATTTTTACTTATAGTTTGGGGCAGAACAGTCTTTTTGGGTTGGTCTTAAGCATAGGTAGAATTGGTAGTTAACCTGACAGAAATTGTAAGACCTTTCGTACTCCATAACACTTTCCCCATTAAGCAGCCTTAATGCCTGAATTTCCCACCATGATAGTTATCCTTTTTGGATATAGCAGAGTTGGCAAATACAAAGCATCTGCACTGTTATTTCTACTGCAATTCCTGACAGGTGGTAATTATAAATCACAACATTCACGATGAGCTTAGGCGTAACCTTAGAATCTTTCTCAGTACAGTTCTTACAGCTTTAACCAATACATGGGATTTTGCATGGAACGGGAAAGGTCTTTTCCATTCTTGGGTTTCTGAGGGTGAGGAGGCAAGGCATCTGTCATTAAGCCCTGTTTGTGAGTTATTTCATCGGATTAGTGTCACCAGTGGATGGAGGGAGCTAGGGCAGGTATGAACTCTTCTGTCTGGTCCTTAAGACCCTTCATGGTTTGGCCTCCATTTCCATCTCTAATCAAACAGCCTATATGAGTTCAGAGAAACCATCCCACTTACTTTTATACATCTCATCATTTTCCCTTTTTGGGTCTCTTGTTCACTGTTTCCCCCTTTAGGAACACCCTCACTCCTGTCCTTCCAATTCTTGTCATCATTTAAGGCCTAGCTCCTGCTCCATCTCTTTCAGCTGCCTTTTCTATAAATATCAGTAATGATTTCTCTGTGGTTTAGAGCCCCATGGCATACAATTCATTCACCTCACTTGGCATCAAATGTCTTCCCCTCAAATGTTTGTTCCCTTTTAATGTCTATGTGTTCAAATCTTTTAACGTAGATGATAAACCAAAGGTCTGGACCTTTGGCCTTCCTTTGTCATTAAGTGTGTATTTTGGGCAAGAACCATTTGTCCAGTGGTCGGAGGAGGAGGAGATGTTGATGGAAGGGAAATGAACCCCACTTCTTTTGTTCTGAGCTCTGGTGGAAGCTCCTCCCTGCTTCTGTTTGAGGTCTCTTAAATAGGATTCAAAACAGACTAGGATGTCTGTGGGTTTTCTAAGGAAAGTTAATGTGATATTGAGAGATATTTACAGGGGGACCCAGAGGATGCTAAGCAGTCTCTTATCCCTCTGGTCATTCCTGCCCTAGGAGGAAGTTATGAAGATACCCAATCTTCAAAATCATTTTATCTTCAGTCCTGCCATTAGGCAAGAATCACATTTAACCAAAGCAACTAGCTTTACTACTACTATTAGAATAGGCCATCAGAGAAAGTAGAATTTATTCTGTACATTTGACATATTTCTCAGTAAGTTTTAAAATATTAAGTTTGAGAGTATCATTTCATAAAAATGATATAAATTTCATTGTTCAAAGCACAGAGAAGATAACAGAAATAAGACGTAATACTTGCTCTCTTTTTTTTTTAATGTTTTTCCAAATTACACAATGATGTTTTATTTGAAACAATTTTCCTTAATTGTAATGTCAACACTTTTATTTCACATTCATATTTAAATTCACAACAAATCCACGAATTCATAAGTGTATTCACTGAAAAAGTGGTGTGACCAAACATGTAAGCGATCACTCTTTTTGTGGTAATAGATACTTAGACATAAGTTATTAAGAACAGAAAGTTCAGTCAAGAAACTGAAACCCAAAGAGCAAGGAACTTGGCCAAGTCCCAGGCTTTGATAATGCAACTTGAAAAACAGCCAAAATTCTCTTCCACATTCTAGCATGCACAAATTCGTTTCCATAGCTAGTGGATAAGTTCCTTGGTATTGGAGATCCAGCTTCTAGCCCAGGCAGTTTGTGTCTGATTAGCTGTGTGACCTTGGGTGGAAATTAGACCATGAGGTCCCATAGTCCTCATCTGGGAGATGAAAAGATTAGATGAATTGTGGTTTCAAACTGTGCTTTTTGGTACCCTGTGGTTCCCTGGGGAGGGCAAGAGGGCAGTTTTCCATTTACCAACCTCTCCCAGTAGAACAGCTCTGTTTTTAATTACTTTTTTAATTTCTATTTTTTTTTTTTTTGGCTATGTGTTATAACTAAGATTTGATTCAGCAAATATGGACTGGATGTTATCCAAGTTATTGCTCAGCTTTAAAAAATTTGAAATCTATGTTTAATTTTTATTCCCTAGGGCTAGTTTAGTGAACACAAAAGAGCTTAATAAATTTTATTGGCTAGAAAATAAAAGGAAAAGTTTTGTAAATAATGAGCTATCCATTATGTGCTTAATGCTTCACAATGATTATTTCATTGGCAATGGCCCTATGAAAGTAGGTTCTGCTATAATCCTTACAGAGAAACTGAGGTTTTTAAGCAACTTGGATAAGGCACATAATTAGTAAGTGGAACTATGTTGATATTTTAAAATTATGTACAAAGTTGTCATATTTGGGTTCTACTCTTAAAAACTTTGGGGCGCCTGGGTGGCGCAGTCGGTTAAGCGTCCGACTTCAGCCAGGTCACGATCTCGCGGTCCGTGAGTTCGAGCCCCGCGTCAGGCTCTGGGCTGATGGCTCGGAGACTGGAGCCTGTTTCTGATTCTGTGTCTCCCTCTCTCTCTGCCCCTCCCCCGTTCATGCTCTGTCTCTCTCTGTCCCAAAAATAAATAAATAAATTAAAAAAAAAAAAAAAAAAAAACTTTGTGTACAATTGTAGTTTCCCTTTTATATCTCTGGTCTCCTCCATCCAAAAGTTCATAGCTCTCCTGAGTCAAAGTTTTAAATAGTCTCAGGAGAACAATAGAAAATTATTTCCCTAGATCTGAGCTCTTGAGGCTGCTTTAAGCATTTAGCCCAAGAGAGGCAGAAGACTAGACGAACCATCCTAGTGAGGTTTATTTCCAAGTTTCTCATTCTACTTTCTCATACAATAATGGTCAAGATACCTCTTGCATCAAAGGCCACGTTTCTGAATTGGTTTCTGTCTTCAGCATCCAGGTAACATTTGCCCTCTAACACCCACCTTTCTGGAAACAGAGATAAATTATATTCCTTAGGTGGTTTGAGATGGGGATTATGGGGCTACGTGTGGAAGCTAGGTCAAAGGCATTATGTTCTTCCCTCTGTGGTAGAATGTTTTGCCAACGTTTCCAACATATTCTCTGTAAGTAGCAGGAGGAAAAAAGATAGCATCTGGGGTTTCCAGGAGTCTTGGTTTCCCTATGCTTGAGTCCTCTTAAGAATCAGTGGGATTGGTGAGTGGTAGAGTAAGCTACACTGAGAAACCATCTAGTTCACCTTACCCTCTTCCTGTCTCTATACCAGTGGTTCTAAGCACTTAGAGGGCCTATGTCCCACTGATAATCTAATGAAAGGTGCAGTCCCTTTTTCTGAAAAACTCATGGATGCACAACATTTTGCACACAAGCTCAGTGGATGCTAGACCACCTAAAGACTTATGTGACAATCATTTGTTTATTTATGTTACTCATTTATTTACTTACTTACTCCTTCACTTATTCGCTTTTTGATTCATTTACTATTAACTGGTGTGATCCAGGTGCTGTGTTAGATATTGGAGACTTATGAACAATGGTCCCTGCCCTCAAGGAGTTTGTAGTCCAAGCTTATATAGGGTAAATAGATCATATGTGATGGCAAAAATGTTTAAAGTTTTTATTTAAATTTCAGTTAGTTAACATACAGTGTAATACTAGTTTCAGGTATACAATTTAGTTATTCAACACTTTCATACATCACCTGGTGCTCATCACAACACATGCACTCCTTTATCCCTATCACCTATTTTACATATGCCTCCCCCCTCCCCCACCTCCCTTCTGGTAACCATCAGTGTGTTCCCTATAGTTAAGAGTCTGTTTCTTGGTTTGCCTCTCTCTCTTTTTCCCTTTGCTCATTTGTTTTGTTTCTTAAAATCTGCATATGAGTGAAATCATATGGTGTTTGTCTTTCTCTATTTCACTTGGCATTATACTCTCTAGATCCATCCATGTCATTGCAATTGGTAAGATTTCATTCTTTTTGATGGCTGAGTAATATTCTATTGTGTGTGTGTATGTATGTGTATTGATGTACCACATCTTCTTTATCCATTCATCAGTTGATAGACACTTGGGGTATTTTCATAATTTGGCTATTGTAGATAATGCTACTGTAAACATCCGGGTGCCTGTATCCCTTTGAATTAGTATTTTTGTATTCTTTTGGTAAATACCTGGTAGTGCAATTGTTGGATCATATGGTAGTTCTATTTTTAATTTTTTGAGGAACCTCCACACTGAGTGGCTATACCAGTTTGCATTCCCACCAACAGTGCAAGAGGGTGCTCCTTTCTCCCCATCCTTGCCTTGTGTTGTTGATTTTAGCCATTCTAACAGGTGTGAGGTGATATCTCACTCTAGTTTTGATTTTCATTTCCCTGATGATAAGTGATATTGAGCATCTTTTCATGTGTCTGTTGGCCATCTGTATGCCTTCTTTGGGAACATCTCTAATGATGTCTTCTGCCCATTTTTAAATTGGATTATTTGTTTTCTGGGCATTGAGTTTTATAAGTTTTGCATATATTTTGGATACTAACCTTTTATTAGATGTATTATTCGCAAATATCTTTTTCCATTATGTAGGTTGCCTTTTAGTTTTGTTTATTGTTTCCTTCATTGTGCAGAAGCTTTTTATTTTGATGTAGTCCCAATACTTTATTTTTTCTTTTGTTTCCCCTGCCTGAGGAGACGGAATCTAAAAAGAAGTTGCTACAACAGATGTCAAAGGCGTTACTACTCGTGTCCTCTTCTAGGAATTTTATGCTTTCAAGGTTTCACATTTAGGTCTTTAATATATTTTATTTTTTTATATGGTATAAGAAAGTGGTCCAGTTTCATTCTTTTGCATGTTGCTGTCCAGTTTTCCCAACACCCATTTGTTGAAGAGACTCGTTTTCCCATTGGACATTCTTTCCTGCTTTGTTGATGATTAACTGGCCATATAATTGTGAGTTCAGTTCTGGGATTTCTATTCTGTTCCATTGATCTGTGTGTCTATTTTTGTGCCAGTACCATACTGTTTTGATGACTGCAGCTTTGTAATATATAAATCTGGAATTGTGATGTCTTCAGTTTTGCTTTTTTTTTTTTTTTTCAATATTACTTTGGCTATTTTCAGTCTTTTATGGTTCCATACAAATTTTAGGATTGTTTGTTCTAGCTCTGTGAAAAATGCTGTTGGTATTTTATAGGGATTGCATTAAATGTATAGATTGCTTTGGGTAGTTTAGACATTTTAACAATGTTAGTTCTTCCAATCCATGAGCATGGAATGTCTTTCCACTTCTTTGTGTCATCTTAAGTTTCTTCCAACAGTGTTTTATAGTTTTCAGAGTACAGGTCTTTCACCTCTTTAGTTAGGTTTATTCCTAGGTATCTTATTGTTTTTGGTGCAATTGTTATTGAAATAGATTCCTTAATTTTTCCTTCTGCAGCTTCATTATTGTTGTACAGAAATGCAACAGAGTTCTGTACATTGATTTTGTATCCTGTGACTTACTGAATTCATTTATCAGTTCTAGTAGGTTTTTTTTGGTGGAGTCATTCATGAAGGTTTTTTATATATAGTATCATGTCATCTGCAAATAGTGAAAGTTAGATTTCTTCCTTGCTGATTTGGATGCCTTTTATGTCTTTTTATTTTCTGATTGCTGTGTCTAGGACCTCCAGTACTATGTTGAATAAAACTGGTGGGAGTGGACATAGGATGGTAAATTTTATATGTCAACTTGCCTGGGCTAAGGGATGCCCAGATAGCTGGTAAAACATTATTTCTGAGTGTGAGGATGTTTCTGCCAGCGATTAACATTTGATTAGCCTTAGCTAATCACATTAGTGATTAGCATTAGTTGGTAGACTGAGTAAAGAAGTCCTCCCTCACCAATGTGGATGGACATCATCTAATCCACTGAGGACCTGAGTAGTACAAAAGGCGGGAGGGAAGGACCAATTTATTTTCTTTGCTGGAGCTGGGACATCTATCTTCTCCTGCCCTCAGCCACCAGCATTCCTGGTTCTCGAGCCTTCAGACTTGGACTGGGACTTACATCATTGGTCCACTGGATCCGCTTAGGCTGAATTACATCGCTGGCTTTCTTGGTTCTCCCAGCTTGTATTTTTTTATTGTGGTAAAATGTATGCAATACTAATTTTCATCATTTTAGCCATTTTTAAGTGCACAATTCAATGACATTAAGTACATCCACACTGTTGTGCAACTATGCCACTATCCATTTCCAGAACTTTTTTATCACCCCACACAAGAACTCTACTTATTAAATCTCCTCTCCTGCCTAGTCCCTGGTAGCATTTTTTCTCCTTTCTGCCTCTATGAATTTGCCTATTCTAGGTACCTCAAATAAGTTGTATCCTGCATTATTTGCCCTTTTGTGTTGACTTACTTCAGTTAGCATAATATATTTTTTTTAATTTTTAAAAAAAATAAAAAAAAATCTTAGAGAGAGAGAGAGACAGAGAATGAATGAGCAGGGAAGGGGCAGAGAGAGAGGGAGAGAGAGAATTCCAGACTAGCTCCACACTCAGCATGGAGCCTGACATGGGGCTTTATCTCATAACCCTAGGATCATGACCTGAGCAAAAATCAAGAGTTGGACACTTAATTGACTGAGCCACCCATGTACCCCTAGCATAATGTTTTTGAGGTTCATCCATGTTATAGCATGTATCAGAATTTCATTCCTTCTTATGGACAAATAATCTATTGCATATATAGATCACATTTTGTTTATTAATTCTTCTATTGATGGACACTTGGGTTATTACCACCTTTTGGCTATTGTGAATAATGTTGTTGCGAACATTGATGTATAAGTATCTGTTTGAATTCCTGCATTTCTTTTGGGCATATCTCTAGGAGTAGAATTGGTAGATCATATGGTAATTTTATGTTTAACTTTTTGAGGGTATATTTTTTCTCAGTAGAAATTTTTGAAAGGATTTTCAAATTGCACTTTGTAAATTTACTTGGCTACTTGCTATTATTTAATTCATGATTGGTTATTTTAATTTTAATTACATATTATTATTACTATTTTTTATTTTGGTAATCATCTAGCACAATCATTTTCATATTTACACATATATCAGAATCACTTGAAGGGCTTGTGCAAACAGATAATTGGGCTCCATCGTCAGAGTTTCTGATTTAGTAGCTTTGAGGTGAGGCCTAAAAGTTTTCATTTCTAGCAGTTCTTAGGTGAGGCTGATGTCACTGTTCTGGAAGCCACAATTTGAGAACACTGATCATGCATACTTGGAATTCTTAAGGTGAGAATATAACTTACCAATTGTTTTCAAATGTAATAAAAAATTTTATGAATACCAAACCTAATAATTACTGAAGGTGATATCATATTACGTTTTATAGACCAACATTTATTCATTGCAACTTTGCAGTTTTATTTTTATATTTTGTAATCAACATTTTTTTCAGGTGTCTAACATTTATAGACCTTAATTATTATGCTCAAAGCATTGATAGAGAGAATGGCTTTGCCCAATACCTATAGATTTGCTTTATTATCGTTATTTTTTCAAAGACTGGTAAGTATCTCATTGTGTGGATACACCATAATTTAATTAATCATACCCAATCAATAAACTATAAGTTGTTTGCATTGTTTTCCTTCCATAAGCAAAACTTCAGTGAACGCCCTTCTGTACCAAGGGTTCACACTTCTGACTGTACATTAGAATCACCTGTAGAATTTTACTATTCTTATGCTTGGACCTACTACGAGAGGTTCTGATTTTATTGGTCTGAGTGCTGCCCAGACTTGAGTATTATTTATTTTTAATATTTATTTTTGAGAAAGAGAGACAGAGAGAGAGAGAGAATGAGAGAGGGGGCGGGGCAGAGAGAGAGGGAGACACAGAATCTGAATCAGGCTCCAGGCTCTGAACTGTCAGCACAGAGCTGGATGCGGGGCTCGAACTCACGAACTGTAAAATCATGACCTGAGCTGATGTCAGACGCTTAACTGACTGAGCCACCCAGGTGCCCCAGGCATGGAGATTTTTAAAAATGTCCTCAGGTGGATGAGCTAGGGAAGATGGTGGCGTAGGAGGACGCTGGGCTCACCGCGTCCTGCTGCTCACTTATATTCCACCTACACCTGCATAAATAACCCAGAAAACCACCAGGAGACTAGCAGAACAGAGTCTCCAGAGCCAAGCGCAGACGAGAGGCCCATGGAAGAGGGTAGGAAGGGCGGAGAGGAGGTGCGCACTGCATGGACTGGCAGGAGGGATCTGGGGCTGAGGGGCAGCCTGCCGGCCAAGCAGAGCCCCTAAGTCTGGCTTTCAAAAGCAGAGGGGCCGGACAGAGTGTGTTCGGACAGCAAGCAGGACTTAACATCTGGAAGGTTATAAGTTAACAGCTCTGCTCGGAGAGCAGGAAGGCTGGAGGACAACGGGAGGGAGAGTTGCTGAGCCCCGGGATGACAGAGCTCAGTTTGGCGGGGAACAAAGGCGCTCGCCAGCTCCATCTCCCTCGCCCATCCCCCAGCCAAAATCCCAAAGGGAACCAGTTCCTGCCAGGGAACTTGCTTGCACCGCACAAACACCTAACTGTGTTCTGCTGTGCTTCTGCGGATCCATCCCTCTGGCGGCAGGTCTGACTCCCTCCCACTGTCACAGGGCCCCTCCCGAAGAGGATCACCAAAGGAGAAGCGAGCTAAGCCTGCCCCTCCTGCCCCCGTGCACCTTGCCTATCCACCCCAGCTAATACGCCAGATCCCCAGCACCACAAGCCTGACAGTGTGCAAGTAGGCCAGACAGGCCATGGCATCCCACAGTGAATCCTGCCCCTAGGAGAGGGGAAGAGAAGGTACACACCAGTCTGACTGTGGCCCCAGTGGTGGGCTGGGAGCAGACATCAGGTCTGACTGCGGCCCCGCCCACCAACTCCAGTTATTCAAGACACCACAGGGGAAGTGCCCTGCAGTTCCGCACCACTCCAGGGACTATCCAAAATGACCAAATGGAAGAATTCCCCTCAAAAGAATCTCCAGGAAATAACAACAGCTAAAGAAATGATCAAAAAGGATTTAAACAATATAACAGAAAGTGAATTTAGAATAATAGTCATATGGGGCGCCTGGGTGGCGCAGTCGGTTAAGCGTCCGACTTCAGCCAGGTCACGATCTCGCGGTCCGGTCCGTGAGTTCGAGCCCCGCGTCAGGCTCTGGGCTGATGGCTCGGAGCCTGGAGCCTGTTTCCGATTCTGTGTCTCCCTCTCTCTCTGCCCCTCCCCCGTTCATGCTCTGTCTCTCTCTGTCCCAAAAAAAAAAAAAAAAAAAAAAATAGAATAATAGTCATAAAATTAATCACTGGGCTTGAAAAAAGTATAGAGGACATCAGAGAATCTATTGCTACAGAGATCAAGAGACTAAGGAATAGTCAGGAGGAGCTAAAAAATTCTATAAACGAGCTGCAAAATAAAATGGAAATGACCACGGCTCGGATTGAAGAGGCAGAGAGGGAATAGGTGAACTAGAAGATAAAATTATGGAAAAAGAAGAAGCTGAGAAAAAGAGAGATAAAAAAATCCAGGAGTATGAGGGGAAACTTAGAGAACTAAGTGATGCACTAAAGAGAAATAATCTATGCATAATTGGTATTCCAGAGGAGGAAGAGAGAGGGAAAGGTGCTGAAGGTGTACTTGAAGAAATAATAGCTGGGAACTTCCCTGAACTGGGGAAGGAAAAAGGCATTGAAATCCAAGAGGCACAGAGAACTCCCTTCAGGTGTAACTTGAATCGATCTTCTGCACGACATATCATAGTGAAACTGGCAAAATACAAGGATAAAGAGAAAATTCTGAAAGCAGCTAGAGATAAACGTGCTCTTACATATAAAGGGAGACCTATAAGACTCGTGACCGATATCTCTACTGAAACTTGGCAGGCCAGAAAGGAATGGCAGGAGATTTTCAATGTGATGAACAGAAAAAAAAATATGCAGCCGAGAATCCTTTTTTCAGCAAGTCTGTCATTTAGAATAGAAGGAGAGATAAAGGTCATCCCAAACAAACAAAAACTGAAGGAATTCGTCACCACTAAACCAGCCCTAGAAGAGATCCTAAGGGGGATCCTGTGAGACAAAGTACCAGAGACATTGCTACAAGCATGAAACCTACGGACATCACAATGACGCTAAACCCGTATCTTTCTATAATAACACTGAATGTAAATGGACTAAATGCGCAAACCAAAAGACATAGGCTTTCAGAATGGATAAAAAAACAAGACCCATCTATTTGCTGTCTACAAGAGACTCATTTTAGACCTGAGGACACCTTCAGATTGAGAGTGAGGGGATGGAGAACTATTTATCATGCCCTGGAAGTCAAAAGAAAGCTGGAGTTGCCATACTTCTATCAGACAAACTAGACTTTAAATTAAAGGCTGTAACAGGAGATGAAGAAGGGCATTTTATAATAATCACAGGGTCTATCCATCAGGAAGAGCTAACAATTATAAATGTCTATGCGCCGAATACAGGAGCCCCCAAATATATAAAACAATTACTCACAAACATAAGCAACCTTATTGATAAAAATGTGGTAATTGCAGGGGACTTTAACACTCCACTTACAGAAATGGATAGATCATCTAGACACATGGTCAATAAAGAAACAAGGGCCCTGAATGATACATTGGATCAGATGGACTTGACAGATATATTTAGAACTCTGCATCCCAAAGCAACAGAATATACCTTCTTCTCGAGTGCACATGGAACATTCTCCAAGATAGATCACATACTGGGTCACAAAACAGCCCTTCATAAATATACAAGAATTGAGATCATACCATGCATACTTTCAGACCACAATGCTATGAAGCTTGAAATCAACCACAGGAAAAAGTCTGGAAAACCTCCAAAAGCATGCAGGTTAAAGAACACCCTACTAACGAATGAGTGGGTCAACCAGGCAATTAGAGAAGAAATTAAAAAATATATGGAAACAAACAGAAATGAAAATACAACAATCCAAACACTTTGGGATGCAGCAAAGGCAGTCCTGAGAGGAAAATACATTGCAATCCAGGCCTATCTCAAGAAACAAGAAAAATCCCAAATACAGAATCTAACAGCACATCTAAAGGAAATAGAAGCAGAACAGCAAAGGCAGCCTAAACCCAGCAGAAGAAGAGAAATCATAAAGATCAGAGCAGAAATAAACAATTTGAATCTAAAAAAAACTGTAGAGCCGATCAACGAAACGAAGAGTTGGTTTATTGAAAAAATAAACAAAATTGATAAACCTCTAGCCAGGCTTCTCAAAAAGAAAAGGGAGATGACTGAAATAGATAACATCCATGAATGAAAATGGAATTATTACAACCAATCCCTCAGAGATACAAGCAATTATCCGGGAATACTATGAAAAATTATATGCCAACAAACTGGACAACCTGGGAGAAATGGACAAATGCCTAAACACCCACACGCTTCAAAAACTCAATCCGGAGGAAATAGAAAGCTTGAACAGACCCATAACCAGCGAAGAAATTGAATCAGTCATCAAAAATCTCCCAACAAATAAGACTCCAGGACCAGATGGCTTCCCAGGGGAGTTCTACCAGACGTTTAAAGCAGAGATAATCCCTATCCTTCTCAAGCTATTCCAAAAAGTAGAAAGGGAAGGGAAACTTCCAGACTCATTCTTTGATTCCTAAACCAGACAGAGACCCAGTAAAAAAAGAGAACTACAGGCCAATATCCCTGATGAATTTGGATGCAAAAATTCTCAATAAGATACTAGCAAATCGAATTCAACAGCACGTAAAAAGAATTATTCACCATAATCAAGTGGGATTCATTCCTGGGATGCAGGGCTTGTTCAACATTTGCAAATCAATCAACATGATACATCACATTAATAACAGAAAAGATAAGAACCATATGATCCTGTCAATCGATGCAGAAAAAGCATTTGACAAAATTCAGCAACCTTTCTTAATAAAAACCCTTGAGAAAGTCGGGATAGAAGGAACATACTTAAACATCATAAAAGCCATTTATGAAAAGCCCACAGCTAACATCCTCGTCAATGGGGAAAAACTGAGAGCTTTTTCCCTGAGATCAGGAACACGACAGGGATGTCCACTCTCACTGCTGTTAACATAGTGTTGGAAGTGCTAGCATCAGCAATCAGACAACAAAAGGAAATCAAAGGCGTCAAAATTGGCAAAGATGAAGTCAAGCCTTCACTTTGTGCAGATGACATGATATTATACATGGAAAATCCAATAGACTCCACCAAAAGTCTGCTAGAACTGATACATGAATTCAGCAAAGTTGCAGGATACAAAATCAATGTACAGAAGTCCATTGCATTCTTATAAACTAGTAATGAAGCAACAGAAAGACAAATAAAGAAACTGATCCCATTCACAATTGCACCAAGAAGCATAAAATACCTAGGAATAAATCTAACCAAAGATGTAAAAGATCTGTATGCTGAAAACTATAGAAAGCTTATGAAGGAAATTGAAGAAGATATAAAGAAATGGAAAAACATTCCATGCTCATGGATTGGAAGAAGAAATATTGTCGAAATGTCAATACTACCCAAAGCTATCTACACATTCAATGCAATCCCAATCAAAATTGCACCAGCATTCTTCTCGAAACTACAACAAGCAATCCTAAAATTCACACAGAACCACAAAAGGCCCCAAATAGCCAAAGTAATTTTGAAGAAGAAGACCAAAGCAGGAGGCATCACAATCCCAGACTTTAGTCTCTACTACAAAGCTGTAATCATCAAGACAGCATGGTATTGGCACAAAAACAGACACATAGACCAATGGAATAGAAGAGAAACCCCAGAACTAGACCCACAAACGTATGGCCAACTAATCTTTGACAAAGCAGGAAAGAACATCCAATGGAAAAAAGACAGTCTCTTTAACAAATGGTGCTGGGAGAACTGGACAGCAACATGCAGAAGGTTGAAACTAGACCACTTTCTCACACCATTCACAAAAATAAACTCAAAATGGATAAAGGACCTGAATGTGAGACAGGAAACCATCAAAACCCTAGAGGAGAAAGCAGGAAAAGACCTCTCTGACCTCAGCCGTAGCAATCTCTTACTTGACACCTCCCCAAAGCAAGGGAATTAAAAGCAAAAATGAACTACTGGGACCTTATGAAGATAAAAAGCTTCTGCACAGCAAAGGAAACAACCAACAAAACTAAAAGGCAACCAACGGAATGGGAAAAGATATTTGCAAATGACATATCGGACAAAGGGCTAGTATCCAAAATCTATAAAGAGCTCACCAAACTCCACACCCGAAAAACAAATAACCCAGTGAAGAAATGGGCAGAAAACATGAATAGATACTTCTCTAAAGAAGACATTCGGATGGCCAACAGGCACATGAAAAGATGCTCAACGTCGCTCCTCATCAGGGAAATACAAATCAAAGCCACACTCAGACATCACCTCACGCCAGTCAGAGTGGCCAAAATGAACAAATCAGGAGACTATAGATGCTGGCGAGGATGTGGAGAAATGGGAACCCTCTTGCACTGTTGGTGGGAATGCAAATTGTTGCAGCCACTCTGGAAAACAGTGTGGAGGTTCCTCAAAAAATTAAAAATAGACCTACCCTATGACCCAGCAATAGCACTGCTAGGAATTTACCCAAGGGATTCAGGAGTACTGATGCATAGGGGCACTTGTACCCCAATGTTTATAGCAGGACTCTCAACAATAGCCAAATTATGGAAAGAGCCTAAGTGTCCATCAACTGATGAATGGATAAAGAAATTTTGGTTTATATACACAATGGAGTACTACGTGGCAATGAGAAAGAATGAAATGTGGCCCTTTGTAGCAACGTGGATGGAACTGGAGAGTGTGATGCTAAGTGAAATAAGCCATACAGAGAGAGACAGATACCATATGTTTTCACTCTTATGTGGATTCTGAGAAACTTAACAGAAACCCATGGGGGAGGGGAAGGAAAAAAAAAGAGGTTAGAGTGGGAGAGAGCCAAAGCATAAGGGACTCTTAAAAACTGAGAACAAACTGAGGGTTGATGGTGGTTGGGAGGGAGGGGAGGGTGGTGATGGATATTGAGGAGGCCACCTTTTGGGATGAGCACTGGGTGTTGTATGGAAACCAATTTGACAAATTTCATATATTGAAAAAAAAAAAAAAAAAGAAAATGTCCTCAGTTGATTCCAATTGGCAGCCAGGATTGAGAAACATTGTTGTACATGCATCTTTGACCACTTATGCTGTGTCTTGTCTAGGCCAGGACATTCCCTTGAGAACTGATGCTAACCCAGAAGATGACCCATCAATATCTTTATTAAAAACGATGTTGAAATAATTCTCCTGTAAGTCAAGACATGGTATGTTGTTACAACTTTGGCAGTGGAAAAAACTGTCCTACTGGTTCTCCTCTGCTCTGAAACATACACACACACACACACACACACACACACACACACACACACACACACACCTTTCTGCAGCACCGATTCTTGTCTTTTAATTGCTAGGGAGAAGGGGAAAAGAGCATTAAAAAGATAAGCTTCATTGAAGGGATCAGGATGGTAGCTCATTCCTTATCCTTAATAGAGTCTCTGTGTTAGTTGTTTTCATTATTTAAACTCTAACATTGAAGAAATATTCAGTGTAGAAACATTAGGACAGATTAATAAGTAAAAAGAAAAATACGTAAGCATCTATTTTTTATTTAATGAAGAATAATGAGAATGAAGTGTAATCATCTTAATCAAATGCAGTGTGCAAATGTTACATTTTGGGTTGGAGAAGATGAATGCCTAGCAACAGATGCAGAGATTTTATCATCATTGTATGTATTTGGAGGCAGATGTGACTCAACGAACCAAGACAAAAAAGCAAGGGTAATGTCCAAAATATATAACAGCTGGTGTGTCATGGGGACTGATACTGGCCAAGACTCAGTGCTGGCCTGTTGTGACCAAAACTCAACCCTCCAAATACATTTGGTGTAGAAGTGTTAAAATTCTCCTGCTCTCACTCATCTACCCTGCTTGCTTGTCACATTGCCTGGGATTCTACCACTCAACGGGGTAAAAATTTTTATCTTCCTTGGAATGTAAATATAGATACCTTTTAAAGGATAGTATGTATATGTGCACGAGACCTTAATCTCTTAAGAGCCATTCCCTTGGTATTGATTACTTTATAGTTTATAACATGACAAGATTCCCTGTTTGAAAGGTACCCTGATGGATAGGACACAGTCTTGATGGAGAGAGAAAATTCAGGACCATGGGCTCACTATGAAATGACATCATTAGGAGTGGAATGGGAAGAGGACATAAAGATCAGTTTGGTTGTTTCTATCGTTTTGCCAAGGAATTAACTTTATCAAAGATCACTGGATCTGGAAGGAACTGTGGAGATCACCTCTTCTCCCTGCCCTAGTTTACATCTGAGGAAACTGAGACCAGAGAGGGAAAGTGAGTTGGTTAAGGCCGCAAGCTATTTAGTTTGGCAATGTGGGAAGAACTTTAGTGTCAGAACTTGTTTTAAAGTATGGCTTTTATTCTGCTGAGGTGTGGCTCTTCTGCTATCCTTGAGACTTAAATTTCCATCCCTGAAAATTGGAAAATTAAGTTTCCAAAAAAAAATTAATACATGTGAAGGTATAGAATATGCTATGGTTGCATAAAAGTTACTTTGAGCAGAAGGATTTGAGATCCTCAACTCCCTTATCTGCCTAAGAGAAGAGACTTTCAAAAGAACTCAGGAGAACTCAATGGTCACAAATCCTTTCCTTCTAATCTTGGTGATGAGAAGTTGGTACCACATCAAAACAGGCATTGTCACAAAACTATCATATCCCCATTTCTTCTAAGTGCTCTTTTCTTGCTGTCCTTTTTGTTTTTTTAACTTTTTAAAAATGTTTTATTTATTTTTGACACAGAGAGAGAGAGAGACAGAGCATGAGCGGGGGAGGCACAGAGATAGAGGGAGACACAGAATCCAAAGCAGGCTCCAGGCTCTGAGCTGTCAGCCCAGAGCCTGACGCAGGGCTCGAACTCGTGAACCACGAGATCGTGACCTGAGCTGAAGTCGGATGCTCAACCGACTGAGCCACCCAGGCACCCCTTCTGCTGTCCTTCTAAGAAGTCATTTTCTTCTCACAAGTGCCTATCCCCCCTCCACCTCCCCTATTAAGATGATATATAAACCCTTTAGTCACATCTTTTTGTATAAACTACCATACATACAGGATTAAAATCTGTTTTCTCTCTTGCTGATCTTTCCATTTGAGTTTAATTTGTAGACTCTAATTTCTGAATGTGAGAGGGTAGAGGAAAAGTTTTGCTCCCTGAACCATGACTCATATGAAAGACAATAAGCATGTGTAAAGATTTTACTCAACTCGTTAATGAATGACTCAGTAAGAGGGTAGAGGTGGTTCACAAAAAGAAAATTTGAAGAACAGACATTGATATCATAAGCCAGTCAAAAGGAATGTGGAAATGAATTTGGTAAAAGATACAAAATTGGTTAATGTTCTACAGGGCAATGAAATTGTAACCTTTGGGACAGAAATCTATAAGTTAACATCCTTTTCACAATGTTTGTTCCCTAAACAAGTAGTGAAAGGCAAGATCAAAGTCCTAATTAAATGATCCTCTCATGAGTCTGAGAAACAATGGCATTGAAAGGACAAACATTTCTCACTTCAATTTATTTCCAAGTTTTGGATAATTTGGGATTAGTATGGGATGTGATGGAAAAAAATGTGTCTGAATGTCCCCCTGGTGTTACTGTTGAGCAGGAAAATGTGCTTCTGGACTTTTCTGGGCCCTTGACTTCAAGAGTCCATCCATCTGTCTATCTCCTACGTACACAATGCCAGAGAAAGTTGTCCTAGGAAAGAGAAACTCCCTTTTGATAATCCTCCTAGCATCAATTAGCCACGCTGCTGAGCATTTTAAATCCTAGGCCCTGGAGGGGTCTAGTCTTTCTTTTTTTTTTTTTTATTATTTTATTTATTTATTTATTTATTTATTTATTTATTTTTTAATATATGAAATTTACTGTCAAATTGGTTTCCATACAACACCCAGTGCTCATCCCAAAAGGTGCCCTCCTCAATACCCATCACCCACCCTGCCCTCCCTCCCACCCCCCATCAACCCTCAGTTTGTTCTCAGTTTTTAAGAGTCTCTTATGCTTTGGCTCTCTCCCACTCTAACCTCTTTTTTTTTTTTTTTTTTTTTTCCCTTCCCCTCCCCCATGGGTTTCTGTTACGTTTCTCAGGATCCACATAAGAGTGAAACCATATGGTATCTGTCTTTCTCTGTATGGCTTATTTCACTTAGCATCACACTCTCCAGTTCCATCCACGTTGCTACAAAAGGCCATATTTCATTTTTTCTCATTGCCATGTAGTATTCCATTGTGTATATAAACCACAATTTCTTTATCCATTCATCAGTTGATGGACATTTAGGCTCTTTCCATAATTTGGCTATTGTTGAGAGTCCTGCTATAAACATTGGGGTACAAGTGCCCCTATGCATCAGTACTCCTGTATCCCTTGGATAAATTCCTAGCAGTGCTATTGCTGGGTCATAGGGTAGGTCTATTTTTAATTTTCTGAGGAACCTCCACACTGCTTTCCAGAGCGGCTGCACCAATTTGCATTCCCACCAACAGTGCAAGAGGGTTCCCGTCTCTCCACATCCTCTCCAGCATCTATAGTCTCCTGATTTCTTCATTTTGGCCACTCTGACTGGCGTGAGGTGGTATCTGAGTGTGGTTTTGATTTGTATTTCCCTGATGAGGAGCGACGTTGAACATCTTTTCATGTGCCTGTTGGCCATCCGGATGTCTTCTTTAGAGAAGTGTCTATTCATGTTTTCTGCCCATTTCTTCACTGGGTTATTTGTTTTTCGGGTGTGGAGTTTGATGAGCTCTTTATAGATTTTGGATACTAGCCCTTTGTCCGATGTGTCATTTGCAAATATCTTTTCCCATTCCGTTGGTTGCCTTTTAGTTTTGTTGGTTGTTTCCTTTGCTGTGCAGAAGCTTTTTATCTTCATAAGGTCCCAGTAATTCACTTTTGCTTTTAATTCCCTTGCCTTTGGGGATGTGCCGAGTAAGAGATTGCTACGGCTGAGGTCAGAGAGGTCTTTTCCTGCTTTCTCCTCTAAGGTTTTGATGGTTTCCTGTCTCACATTCAGGTCCTTTATCCATTTTGAGTTTATTTTTGTGAATGGTGTGAGAAAGTGGTCTAGTTTCAACCTTCTGCATGTTGCTGTCCAGTTCTCCCAGCACCATTTGTTAAAGAGACTGTCTTTTTTCCATTGGATGTTCTTTCCTGCTTTGTCAAAAATGAGTTGGCCATACGTTTGTGGGTCTAGTTCTGGGGTTTCTATTCGATTCCATTGGTCTATGTGTCTGTTTTTATGCCAATACCATGCTGTCTTGATGATGACAGCTTTGTAGTAGAGGCTAAAGTCTGGGATTGTGATGCCTCCTGCTTTGGTCTTCTTCAAAATTACTTTGGCTATTCGGGGCCTTTTGTGGTTCCATATGAATTTTAGGATTGCTTGTTCTAGTTTCAAGAAGAATGCTGGTGCAATTTTGATTGGGATTGCATTGAATGTGTAGATAGCTTTGGGTAGTATTGACATTTTGACAATATTTATTCTTCCAATCCATGAGCAGGGAATGTCTTTCCATTTCTTTATATCTTCTTCAATTACCTGCATAAGCTTTCTATAGTTTTCAGCATACAGATCTTTTACATCTTTGGTTAGATTTATTCCTAGGTATTTTATGCTTCTTGGTGCAATTGTGAATGGGATCAGTTTCTTTATTTGTCTTTCTGTTGCTTCATTGTTAGTGTATAAGAATGCAACTGATTTCTGTACATTGATTTTGTATCCTGCAACTTTGCTGAATTCATGTATCAGTTCTAGCAGACTTTTGGTGGAGTCTATCGGATTTTCCATGTATAATATCATGTCATCTGCAAAAAGCGAAAGCTTGACTTCATCCTTGCCAATTTTGATGCCTTTGATTTCCTTTTGTTGTCTGATTGCTGATGCTAGAACTTCCAGCACTATATTAAACAACAGCGGTGAGAGTGGGCATCCCTGTCGTGTTCCTGATCTCAGGGAAAAAGCTCTCAGTTTTTCCCCATTGAGGATGATGTTAGCTGTGGGCTTTTCATAAATGGCTTTTATGATCTTTAAGTATGTTCCTTCTATCCCGACTTTCTCAAGGGTTTTTATTAAGAAAGGGTGCTGGATTTTGTCAAAGGCCTTTTCTGCATCGATTGACAGGATCATATGGTTCTTCTCTTTTTTTTTGTTAATGTGATGTATCACGTTGATCGATTTGCGAATGTTGAACCAGCCCTGCATCCCAGGAATGAATCCCACTTGATCATGGTGAATAATTCTTTTTATATGCTGTTGAATTAGATTTGCTAGTATCTTATTGAGAATTTTTGCATCCATATTCATCAGGGATATTGGCCTGTAGTTCTCTTTTTTTACTGGGTCTCTGTCTGGTTTAGGAATCAAAGTAATACTGGCTTCATAGAATGAGTCTGGAAGTTTTCCTTCCCTTTCTATTTCTTGGAATAGCTTGAGAAGGATAGGTATTATCTCTGCTTTAAACGTCTGGTAGAACTCCCCTGGGAAGCCATCTGGTCCTGGACTCTTATTTGTTGGGAGATTTTTGATAACCGATTCAATTTCTTCGCTGGTTATGGGTCTGTTCAAGCTTTCTATTTCCTCCTGATTGAGTTTTGGAAGAGTGTGGGTGTTTAGAAATTTGTCCATTTCTTCAAGGTTGTCCAATTTGTTGGCATATAATTTTTCATAGTATTCCCTGATAATTGTTTGTATCTCTGAGGGATTGGTTGTAATCATTCCATTTTCATTCATGATTTTATCTATTTGGGTCATCTCCCTTTTCTTTTTGAGAAGCCTGGCTAGAGGTTTGTCAATTTTGTTTATTTTTTCAAAAAACCAACTCTTGGTTTCGTTGATCTGCTCTACCGTTTTTTTAGATTCTATATTGTTTATTTCTGCTCTGATCTTTATGATTTCTCTTCTTCTGCTGGGTTTAGGCTGCCTTTGCTGTTCTGCTTCTATTTCCTTTAGGTGTGCTGTTAGATTTTGTATTTGGGATTTTTCTTGTTTCTTGAGATAGGCCTGGATTGCAATGTATTTTCCTCTCAGGACTGCCTTCGCTGCGTCCCAAAGAGTTTGGATTGTTGTATTTTCGTTTTCGTTTGTTTCCATATATTTTTTAATTTCTTCTCTAATTGCCTGGTTGACCCACTCATTCGTTAGTAGGGTGTTCTTTAACCTCCATGCTTTTGGAGGTTTTCCAGACTTTTTCCTGTGGTTGATTTCAAGCTTCATAGCATTGTGGTCTGAAAGTATGCATGGTATAATTTCAATTCTTGTAAACTTATGAAGGGCTGTTTTGTGACCCAGTATATGATCTATCTTGGAGAATGTTCCATGTGCACTCGAGAAGAAAGTATATTCTGTTGCTTTGGGATGCAGAGTTCTAAATATATCTGTCAAGTCCATCTGATCCAATGTATCATTCAGGGCCCTTGTTTCTTTATTGACTGTGTGTCTAGATGATCTATCCATTTCTGTAAGTGGGGTGTTAAAGTCCCCTGCAATGACCACATTCTTATCAATAAGGTTGCTTATGTTTATGAGTAACTGTTTTATATATCTGGGGGCTCCGGTATTTGGCGCATAGACATTTATAATTGTTAGCTCTTCCTGATGGATAGACCCTGTAATTATTATATAATGCCCTTCTTCATCTCTTGTTACAGCCTTTAATTTAAAGTCTAGTTTGTCTGATATAAGTATGGCTACTCCAGCTTTCTTTTGGCTTCCAGTAGCATGATAAATAGTTCTCCATCCCCTCACTCTCAATCTAAAGGTGTCTTCAGATCTAAAATGAGTCTCTTGTAGACAGCAAATAGATGGGTCTTGTTTTTTTATCCATTCTGATACCCTATGTCTTTTGGTTGGCGCATTTAATCCATTTACATTCAGTGTTATTATAGAAAGATACGGGTTTAGAGTCATTGTGATGTCTGTATGTTTTATGCTTGTAGTGATGTCTCTGGTACTTTGTCTCACAGGATCCCCCTTAGGATCTCTTGTAGGGCTGGTTTCGTGGTGACAAATTCCTTCAGTTTTTGTTTGTTTGGGAAGACCTTTATCTCTCCTTCTATTCTAAATGACAGACTTGCTGGATAAAGGATTCTCGGCTGCATATTTTTTCTGTTTAGCACACTGAAGATATCGTGCCAAGCCTTTCTGGCCTGCCAAGTTTCAAAGGAGAGATCAGTCACGAGTCTTATAGGTCTCCCTTTATATGTGAGGGCACGTTTATCCCTTGCTGCTTTCAGAATTTTCTCTTTATCCTTGTATTTTGCCAGTTTCACTATGATATGTCGTGCAGAAGATCGATTCAAGTTACGTCTGAAGGGAGTTCTCTGTGCCTCTTGGATTTCAATGCCTTTTTCCTTCCCCAGTTCAGGGAAGTTCTCAGCTATAATTTCTTCAAGTACCCCTTCAGCACCTTTCCCTCTCTCTTCCTCCTCTGGGATACCAATTATGCGTATATTATTTCTTTTTAGTGTATCACTTAGTTCTCTAATTTTCCCCTCATACTCCTGGATTTTTTTATCTCTCTTTCTTTCAGCTTCCTCTTTCTCCATAACTTTATCTTCTAGTTCACCTATTCTCTCCTCTGCCTCTTCAATCCGAGCCGTCGTGGTTTCCATTTTGTTTTGCATTTCGTTTAAAGCGTTTTTCAGCTCCTCGTGACTGTTCCTTAGTCCCTTGATCTCTGTAGCAAGAGATTCTCTGCTGTCCTGTATACTGTTTTCAAGCCCAGCGATTAATTTTATGACTATTATTCTAAATTCACTTTCTGTTATATTATTTAAATCCTTTTTGATCAGTTCATTAGCTGTTGTTATTTCCTGGAGATTCTTCTGAGGGGAATTCTTCCGTTTGGTCATTTTGGATAGTCCCTGGAGCGGTGAGGACCTGCAGGGCACTTCCCCCGTGCTGTGGTGTATAACTGGAGTTGGTGGGCGGGGCCGCAGTCTGACCTGATGTCTGCCCCCAGCCCACCGCTGGGGCCACAGTCAGACTGGTGAGTGCCTTCTCTTCCCCTCTCCTAGGGGCGGGATTCACTGTGGGGTGGCGTGGCCCGTCTGGGCTACTTGCACACTGCCAGGCTTGTGGTGCTGGGGATCTGGCGTATTAGCTGGGGTGGGTAGGCAAGGTGCACGGGGGCAGGAGGGGCAGGCTTAGCTCGCTTCTCCTTAGGTGATCCACTTCAGAAGGGGCCCTGTGGCAGCGGGAGGGAGTCAGATCCGCTGCCGGAGGTTTGGCTCTGCAGAAGCACAGAGTTGGGTGTTTGCGCGGAGCGAGCAAGTTCCCTGGCAGGAACTGGTTCTCTTTGGGATTTTGGCTGGGGGATGGGCGGGGGAGATGGCGCTGGCGAGCGCCTTTGTTCCCCGCCAAGCTGAGCTCTGCCGTCCGTCCGGGGGCTCAGCAGCTCTCCCTCCCTTTGTCCTCCAGCCTTCCCGCTTTCTGAGCAGAGCTGTTAACTTATGACCTCCCAGACGCTAAGTCGCGCTTGCTGTCAGAACACAGTCCGTCCGGCCCCTCCACTTTTGCCAGCCCGACTCGGGGGCTCTGCTTGGCCGGCGAGCCGCCCCTCCGCCCCGGCTCCCTCCCGCCAGTCCGTGGAGCGCGCACCGCCTCGCCGCCCTTCCTACCCTCTTCCGTGGGCCTCTCGTCTGCGCTTGGCTCCGGAGACTCCATTCTGCTAATCCTCTGGCGGTTTTCTGGGTTCTTTAGGCAGGTGTAGGTGGAATCTAAGTGATTAGCAGGACGCGCGGTGAGCCCAGCGTCCTCCTACGCCGCCATCTTCTTCTGAGCCCGAGATCAAAAGTCGGGTCTAGTCTTTCTTGAAGCCAAAGTGAACAGATATATTTGTCAGTTTAGCCAGGAATGAGTGGAAATAAGCCAATGATGTAAAGGTTTAGAGCAGAGGGCCTGTTGTATGAGGTGTGGCCGTTGGGCAATAACAGCTTTCCTCTTCTATTTTGGGGGAGGGGAGAAGAGCCTGATATCATTTCACTTCCTTTTCTCATCCAAGTAACAAAACATGGCCACACATGGCCCTGGTGCTTCTCCAAGTCCAGGCCTTGGTCAGGAGGTCTGGTTTAGGGCTGAATTGGCTTCTCTTGGGACAGCCTATTTCTGAATTTGCCTCTGTTTGCATTTAAAATTAATTATTTAGTTAAAAAATAGGCTGTCCCCTGTTCTCAGGCTGGTAGTGACCCCCCTGAAAAAGTGTTTGGAAATACTGCATATGTTTGTATCACAACTCATGTCTCTGGGCTGAACTCTATAGCCACTTTTTCTCACATAGCTGCAGTCAGGGCTGTCTTGGCCTTATTTTGAAGTTTTGGGGAACATATTCCTCCTTGTGCCTTTGACCCTATTAGACAGTTCTCATATATTCTACACTCCCCATTAGAACTTATACATGCTCGATATACACTCCATTTGGGAAGAAATGACTGACAGCTTTTAATTTGTTAACTATCCCAGAGATCTTATTTTTAAGAAATGCATTTTTTTAATAAGAAAAGTTCTTGCTCATTATTAAAGGCTTAGGAAATACAGAAATGTGTTAAGAAGAAAATTTAAATCACCCAGAATACCACTATCCAGAGATAACAAATGTGGTTAACATTTTTCTCTATTTCCTTCCAGATATACATGTATTTTAGAACAAATTAAGATTATGCTGTTTTATTAACTTTTTAATTGTGGTTGAAGCCAGTTCCAAGGGTAGAATTTCATGTATCAGTCAGGGGATTGCAAAGATTTGTTTTTGAGGCAGGAGAAGAAGTTCATGGCAGTAGGAGCTTATGACACTCATGAACTCCATCCAAAGAAATGATCCTCTGCCCACATGTTCGGCTGGCTGAGATGGTCTCTTAAAGATTTTTGGAGCTATTTATATTACTGTGTGTTCAGGGAGTAGGAAAGCCTGGAACTGTTTTTCCAGTTTGGGAACACAGGTATCCAGCCTTCCTCATCTCTGTACATGGTACCATTGCCCACTGAGTTATCTGACTGGAATTTGATTCTTATTTTCTCTTACCTCACCTCTTCAGGTTCTATCTGAATCTGCTCACTTCTTGCCATCTTCACTGTTACTATCTTGATGTAAGACCCCATGATTTTTCACCTGAATGAGTTTAGTTAGGGTTTGTGGAAATAAAGACCAACCCAATGGGAACATGGGAAAGCTATTTATTCAGGGCTTGCTGTGTATCAAGGGATCCAGCCACCATCACTTTTGTTTTGGCTGTGACTCAAAAGCAGGCAGAGCAGTGGGAAAGCTTTAGAGGGGAGAAAAGGGAAGACTTCAAGTATATCCAGCTTAGAGGCTGTTAGCATGAGGAAGTTGTAAGTGGGCTAACCAGAAGCAGGATATCTTGTGTGATTGGTTAAGGGTGCCTATTTGGCTTTCTCTGGTTGGTGCTAAGTTATAAGGAGAAAATTTAATGAAGGTGCAAGTTACTAATGAAGTTCTGCCTATTGGGGGATGATTGTTTCAGGAGTTATTTGGTTTCCTGGATTTTTTTCTAGAGATTAGTGGTCTTTTGACTTTTTGCAAGTCTCACTTATAAATAGTGAGTAGGCTGGTTTCCTGGGCTCATTACCATAGATAATGGGTTGGTTTTCTGGGCTAAGTGCAGATAGTAGGCTAGAATTTTATTTTTACAGATGATCTAGCCTTTGTCTCTTAGTCTCTCATGCTGCATTCAAAGTTTAATGTTGTCCCTTTGGTGAACACTTGGTACCAACTTGACTCTGAAGTTGCTGCTATTATTATTATTATTACCCTTATTTGCCTAGGAAGTACTTGAGAGTTAAGTAAGTGGCACAAGTTCACATGGTAAGAACAGCCTGACTTTAACCTTGGCAGTTTTCACTCCAGAAATCACTATCTCAGATTACCTCCTTAAGATACTTAGAGACTGGGCTTGTCCTGTCCTTGCCACTGTGTTAGCAGATAAGAATTTAAAATGTAAGAGGTTTCTTTATTTAAATTCCAGTTAGTTAACATATAGTGTAATATTAGTTTCAGGAGTAGAATTTAGTGATTCATCATATTGATATGTATAAATAAAAACTTGAGACAAACAAAAAGTTCCTCAAGTATAAAAAAGTATTTAAATGTCAATTATTCATAAATAAGCACTATTTCCACTTGAATATATATATTGTTTTCAGAAATTTTACTATGCAGATGTAATTATATTTAAAAACAAATAAAATGTCTTTCTTAATAAAATGGAAGAGGTTTCTCCATCAGCAGAATTTGCATTTTGCCTCTACTAATTTTTATCCCAAGGAAGTCAATCTATTCTGTATGACCTAACTCATCTTTTATCCTCTCAGTGAAACTTAACCCCATTCATCCCATTCTCCTCTTAAATACTCAATGGACTGTAGGATACAAAGGAGTGAATCACATAGAGGGAAATGGAAAATGTTGGGACATCCCCGGTATACACACTTAAAAGTCAGACTGCGTAGGTTTGGTCTTCAGGTTCCCCACTCAGTAGCTAGAGACCTTGGGCTGATCCCTGAATTTATCTAAGCCTGTTTCCAAATTTGTAAATAAGGATGATGATAAAATACTACCTATCCTGTGAAGATGAGAGTAAAGATTGAAATAACAGACATAAAGCACTTGAATAATGCCAAGGCAGATGGTAAGTGTTCAGTGTAAATTAAAATGCAAATAGCCTTAGAAGACTCTTTCCTATAACCTTAACTAATGTAATAGGAAAATGGGAATTTGAATTGTTGACAGGGCTAGAAAGGAAGGAGAGAAAAATCATATATAGTACTCTTTTTCAAAAAATGTCTGTGAAAAGTGAAGAATTTTTTTAAAAGTTCACGTAAAGTGACATTTCAATCTCCATCTCACCCCCACACATACTTCTCGCCCCCAAACACTATTCACTTTTGAGATGCTTCAATGATTACAAGGGAAAAAGACTGAATAAGAATTTATTTTTACTGATTGAATTGAATAATTGGTCTTGGTAAATCCAAATAAACACACAACACATTAAGGACTCAAATCCTATTTTATTTGTCTTCTCTGGGCCACTGTATTTGAAATAAGTAGAAACCAGATGAATAGGAGGAACAATACAGGGACAATACAATATAGGGATGCCCAGCCTTTCGCTTGTTGAAATAGTAACATATCAAGGGCCTTATCCTCTACTTGCATACAAAGCACAAAGGAATAATTTAAATTTCTAATTTAACAGAAGGAAAGAGATCCACATCCCCACCACAGTTTATTTGCTGTCTCCATGGTATCATCCTATCCAGGGGAGCTAGAGAATTTGTCTCAAAGAGGGCAGAATGTGGCTTAGTGGCGTTACAGGGTCTGGATCCTTGGGTGGCCAGAGTGGAAGGTGTCTGGAGCCTGACATCACACCCATTGGAGAACGTAGGTGGGCAGGCAGGAGAGTGAGATGACATGGGAGCTAGTGGAAGTTCCTGATTGCCTTTTTTTTCTTAATGATTTAGAGAAGTCAAGTCAAGGGCTCAAAATTGAGAAGGGGACTCGGGGTTTGCAAAGAGGAAAAGTCATGAAAGAATCATCAAGGTGGGGGTGGAAGGATGAATGGGCTCCTGCTTGAGGTTTACAATCAAGACTTCAGTAGGGGCGCCTGGGTGGCGCAGTCGGTTAAGCGTCCGACTTCAGCCAGGTCACGATCTCGCGGTCCGTGAGTTCGAGCCCCGCGTCAGGCTCTGGGCTGACGGCTCGGAGCCTGGAACCTGTTTCTGATTCTGTGTCTCCCTCTCTCTCTGCCCCTCCCCCGTTCATGCTCTGTCTCTCTCTGTCCCAAAAATAAATTAAAAAACGTTGAAAAAAAAAAAAAAGACTTCAGCGACCCAGTCAGCATGGTTATATTTCTCTCTAGCAACTCTTAGCTCTCAGGGTGTGGGTTGAGCAGGCAGAGACTTAATTCCAATGAAGAGATGTGTGGTTTAGCCAGTATGACAAAGTAAAGAGGCCAGAGGATTGGACAAGAGGGAGCAATGATGACAATGGACTAGGGAATCTGAGCCTCTGTCACTGTCACTCATCCTGTCCCCTGTGTCATGTCCTCCCTTGGAAAGTGGTATGCTTGCAAGTGAGAGTTTGGAGGGGTTTCAGTGATTGGTAATGACAAAGTCTAGAGTCTGGGATGAGGCCATGGAAGTGATTGGTGAAGTGAGATGGAGAACCAGTTCACTGCAGGTGAGAAAAGTAAAGGAAGTGAGTGAACAGGATATTGGAAGGGTCAACAATGTAGATGTGGAAATCACCAATAATTAAGACAGAACTGGTATTGGAGGGAGGGAAGATAAGCCAGGGGTAAACATTTTAGGAATGAAGGGTGGGACCTAGGGAGTGGACTGTAATAAGGAGGGGTGGTGAGTGGTGTAATCTGATAACTGGTGATTCAAAGCTGCAGGGGTTTTACTGAGGAAGGAAGGGGAGTCGTCTAGAAGAAAGGATAAAGGATACTACCCTGTCTGCAGGCCTGGTGGAGGGGAGACAGTACAGTCCATATTGGAAGAGTCTTTAGAGAAAGTCTCATTCTCAGGGTGGAGCCAGGATTCTGTTAAAAGGGTCTCTTGGAAATTCAGTGAATAGGGTATAGGGAATGAGAAATAGTAGTGATGAAATGGAGTGTGTTAGATGTGCTGCTGTGTTTGCTCTGAGGAGGTATGTGGGAGAGGATTTTTGATAAGAAGTTTTGATAAGAAGTGATAGTAGTTTTAAAGGATGGGTAGAAGTTCTCCAGGCAGATAGGGAGGAAGGATGGAGAAAGAATATCATGGACAGGGGCACCTGGGTGGCTCAGTTGGTTAGGCGTCCGACTTCGGCTCAGGTCATGATCTCAGTCTGTGGGTTCGAGCCCCACATCGGGCTATGTGCTGACAGCTCGGAGTCTGGAGCCTGCTTCGGACTCTGGGTCTCCCTCTCTCTCTCTGCCCCTCCTCTGTTCACACTCTGTGTCTTTCTCTCTCTCAAAAATAAATAAACATTAAAAAGAAAAAGAATATCATTGATAAAGGCCTGGTGGCCTGGTTGGATTTGGGGAACTGAAAGTGGATGGGAGAAAATGGAGGAGGGGTGAGGGGCCAGGGAGTCCCGGGCAGGGCCCCCATCATGAAGGGCCATGAATATGCCATATTTGGAAGTGCCATTGAAGGAGTGTAAACAGGACAGTGTCTGGGTTTAGAAAAGTATTGAAATCAGTAAAACCATTGTGTGATTTACATTTGTTTATTCATATATGTATCTATGAATACAGATTGATCTATCTGTCTATCTAACATATCATCTCTATCATGTTGACTCCAGTTGTTCCAGTTTAGACTGTTGGCATCTGGACTCAACCAAATACTGAAGATTTGAGGCAGAGACCAGAACACTGAGTGCCTTGGGGAAGGGGCTAAATTTAGAGGCCCAATGGTTCTGAGTCTGCATAGACATACGTGTGATCTGGATTTCCAGGTTGTCACTTACCAGTTTATGGCCTGGGACAAACTACTTAATTTCTCTCATTCTCCTAATCAGTAAAATGGGAAGAATAGTTCCTGCTTGAAAGGTTCCAGTGTGGATTAAATGAGATCATATGGTAATGTACTCACTGGAGTGACTGTCACATGTTAAGGGTTCAATAAATATTTGCTGTTATCTTATGGTTATGAATTTCAAGCCCATGAATTTCAAGTAATGCTCCTACATTACTCTCTGGTTTGGCTGCACATCCAATGTTCGATGAAGGTTGCATGCTAGACCCCAAACCAGCAGCATTAGTATCACCTGGGAATTAGAAATGCAGAATTCAGAACCTCTGGGGGTGAAGCAGCAATCTGTGGTTTAATAAATTCCCCAGGTGATTCTAATGCACACTCAAATGTCATAAGTATGATCTAAGGCTAGCAATTCAGAGAGTGGTCATTTCAGCTGTTAGCATCTCTTGCAACTGACCTGACAGTGTCGATGCAAAATAACCAAACCTTTTAGAATCTCCAAAACTAAGAAAGAGTTTTATCTGAGCCTGAGTTCGGACAACTGTCCCGGAAACATACTCTTCACGGGGAAAAAAGTGTTCCAGAGAATGAACAGTTTTCATAGGGTTATATACTTTCCTATCTTGTAAAGGATCAAAAGATTATAAATGAGCATATAGGCAGGAGCCACAAGTTTTAACGTCAAGTAATGCAGGGAATAGGAGCACTGATTGATATCTTAAGGACAAGATGGTTTTCCTTTAGGCTACTCATCCACAAAGCAGGTACACAAGGTATGCTTGGTGGGCCATCAGTCAGAGTTTTTGGTTGAAGCAAAGTTTATGTACAATCATGTTGACTTAGAAATCTAAAATGCTTCCTTTATATCTCAGGCCTTTAGAGAGTTTTTTCTCTCATCAGTAGGGATCTCACATCCTCCCAAAGCCCACCTGCTCTGAGTACCCCTGCCCAGCTCTGCTTTCCTTTTTTTTTTTTTTTTTTCCTTCAGGGGAGAATGGTTAGATTTTGGATTGAGATTTCTTGTTTTTTGGTTTACTTCATTTTGTATGTTTTCTTTTGCTTCTTTCAGGTACTCTTGCATCTTCTCAACAAACTGTAGGTGCTGGATACTAGGGAAGGAAGACACAGTTCCTAAGCCCATGGAATGCCCAATTGTGATACAGTGATTTATAATATATATGCATTTGGTCTTCATTCCCATTTCTGGCACTGTGGTCCTAAAAGCCTTGGAATTTCCTGTGATAAGAGTGACAAAAGTGTTGTATTAATGAGGTGACAGTTGGATGGCACCTAAGGATGGGGACTGGTTGCCAGGAGAACCAACCATATGATTCAAAGTTCAAACTTTCAATGTTAGCCCTCTGAGCTCCAGGGAGGAGAGAGGGTCTGGAGATTGAGTTCAGTCACCAGTGGTTAATGCGTTAATCAATCATGCCTGTATAATGAAGCCTCCATAAGCCCCCCAAAGCTCTGGGTTCCGAGAGCTTCCAGGTTGGTGAACACATAGAGCTTTGAGCAGAGGGGCTTGCCCTGAGAGCACAGAGGCTCCTCACCCCTTCCCCATACCTTGTCCCATGCATCTCCTCTGGCTGGTTGTTTCTGAGTTATCTCCATTTGTAATAAACTGACAACCTTGTAAGTACAATGTTTCTTCAGGTTCTGTGAGCTGCTCTAACAAGTTAATTGAAAATAAGGAGCAGGCTGTTGGAACTTCCAACCCATAACCGATGGGTCAGAAAACTTGGGCTTATATCTGAAGTGGAGGTGGAGAAGCAGTCTTGTGGGGCTGAGCCCTTAACCTTTGGAACCCGATGTTATAGCTCGGTAAATAGTATCAGAGTGGAGTTAAATTATGGGACAACCAGTTTATGTTGGAGAGTCGTTTAGTGGGGGAAAGAACCCCCTACACATTGGAATTGGAGTCAAAATTTTAGTAATACGTTAAAAATAAAAGTGGCTAACTGGACCAGTCTTGGGCAGACTTGTGAGGGGTAGTTTAGGTCCTCACTGTGACTTTGTTCTATCTGCCTGCCCATGTGGAAACCTGTTCTCAGGTTTGGATCTGACCTCAGTCATTTGTAATTTGAGCTATTCTGGTATGTAGGGTTTACTGACCACATGGCATGCACCTGAGGAAAGAGTCTGTAGGCATGCATGTCTCCCAGGTCACATTCCTGCAATAACATGCCACTTGCACTTTAAGTGGCATAGTGCTGAAGAGTACTGGATGGGCACCACAGATAAGGGTTTCGGTCTACAACTTGTTAGCTGCATAAACTTGGGCAAGTCCTGGCATTACTTGGCACCTCAGTTTTCTCATCTATAAAATGAGCTTGATGGGTTTTTTTTTCTTCAAGTTTTTATTTCAGTTCTAGTTGGTTAACATACAGGTGTAGAATTTAGTGCTTCATCAGTTACATACAACACCCAGTGCTTTTCAAAGTGCCCTCCTTAATATCCATCACCCACTTAATCCACCCCCCAACCCACCTCTCCTCCAGCAACCCTGTTTGTCTCTGTAGTTAAGAGCCTATTTTATGGTTTGTCTCTTTTTTCCCCCTCCTATGTTCCTCTGTCTTGTTTCTTAAATTCCACATAGGAGTGAAATCATATGGCATTTGTCTTTCTCTAATGGACTTATTTCACTTAGCATAATACTGTCTAACTGGCAAGATTTCATTCTTTTTTTGTGGCTGAGTAATATTCCATTGTATATGTGTATACCACGTCTTCTTTATCCGTATGGGCTTGATGATTTTTAACCTCATATAGCTGTGAAGACTATATAAGCTAATGCATAAAAAATATTTAGGTCAGTACCCTACCTAGAATATGGAGGGTGCATAATGAATGGTACTTTTTTTTTTAATGTTTATTTATTTTTGACAGAGAGACAGAGCATGAGCAGGGGAGGGGCAGAGAGAGGGGGAGACACAGAATCCGAAGCAGGCTCCAGGCTCTGAGCTGTCAGCACAGAGCCCGACGTGGGGCTCGAACTCACAGACTGCGAGATCATGACCTGAGTCGAAGTTGGATGCTCAACCGACTGAGCCACCCAGGTGCCCCGGTACTTTGTTTTTTAATTAAAAATTTTTTTGAGCGAGCTCATGCACAAGTGAGCAAGTGGAGAGAGGAGCAGAGGCAGAGGCAGAGGCAAAGGGAGAGAGTCTTAAGCAGGCTCCATGCTAAATGTGAAGTCTAACATGGGGCTCGATCCCACGACTGTGAGATCATGACCTGAGCAGAAATCAAGAGTCAGATGCTCAGCTGACTAAGCCACCTAGGAATCCCTGAATGGTACTTGTTAATGATTGCTATTAGACTTCATTTTCTGCTATGGAATGATAAGGTTTTTAAAAAATGTCTATTTATTTATATTGAGGGAGAGACAGAGCATAAGCAGGGGAGGGGCACAGAGAAAGGAAGAGAGAGAATCCCAAGCAAGCTCTGCTCAGACAGCATGGAGCCTGACAGGGGGCTTGATCTCATGAACCATGAGATTATGACCTGAGCTGAAATCAAGAGTCAGACTCTGATCTGATTGAGCCCCAGAAGGATAAGTTTTATCCAAGATAATGTCATAAAGTGAATGTCAGACTCCAGTGAACTGTTGGGAAATTTTCGTGCCGAGTTTATTTTCCCTGAGCTATCACTTCTACTGTAACAGCCCCCTTTCCAAGGAGCCTAGAACTCCCCTCCTTCCATGTGCCCAGAAATACCTGTGACCAAATCCTGTTTTCCTGTAGTGTCATCAGTGCTGGTGCTGAAGTGGCCTTGATCAAGTCCTGAATCTCTTCAGGGAGTTTAATGCCTTGCAAAAGCCTCAAGCCTATTTTAATTCAATTATTTCATTCAGTGTCAGACTTAAAGAGCACCCTACAGGGTCTTGGTTCTGAATGAATGCATTAAAAAAAATCAAATAGTATCGATTATAGCATAATCTTCAAGGGAGATATAAATAGAATCCCCTCTGTTGCCTTTTCAGTTCCCTACCTTAGTTAATAAACATACTTTTATAGCATCTGCTTTTCTTTTTTCTCCCCTAATGCCCTTTAGTTGCGTTAGTAAGAAGGAAATAAAATTCAGAATATAACAAGATGTTAGTAAAGAATTTACCGTCTGATTTTCAGGGCTGGAAGGGGTTTTCAACATTACCTGGTCTAACCTGCTTAATTTACTTGGTGTGAGGTAGAGGGGTAGAGCAGGAGATGGCTTGGCCAAGGTCACAGAACTTGACCTCCAATGAGCTTAGCTTGAAAACAATATGTTCTTCATCAAGGACAAGAATTGAGAGCCATGGTGAGACATGGCTTCAAAAAGATAAACTGAGGGGATGCCTGGGTGGCTCAGTCAGTTAAGGGTCTCTCAGTTTCGGCTCAGGTCATGATTTTGCGGTTCATAGATTCGAGCCCCACATCAGGGGGAAAGAGCCTGCTTGGAATTCTGTCTCCCTCTTTCTCTGCCCCTCCTCTGCTCACTCTCTATCTCTCTGTCTCAAAAATAAATAAACATTTACAATATAAAAAAAGTAAACTGAGTAGACCAGGGCAGTGGTTAAGGGTGGTGCTCTGGACTCAGAATACCAGGGATTGAATCTTGGTCCACTTCATGCCATATGCCTTTGGGCACATTATTTAATATTACTAGGTCTTTAGTTTCCTTACTCTCAAGTAGGGATTTATAATAGTACATATCTCAGTGTGCTGTTGAATCCAATGACCATTCACTAAAAAGCTTAGTACTGACACATAGTAAGTGCTCAATGAATTTTAATTATTATAGTTATTAAAGATTTTTTAAAAAGGTTCTTATTGGGATAGTAATGGAAAGTCCTCCACCTTCGTGCTTTACAGTAATAGTTTTGTGCTCCCCATGAGGAGTGAATTTCTGACTCTGTAAGAAGAAAATCCCAGGGGTCCTTTACCTAAGGGCAGGCCTATCTGAGAATTAGAGTAGAAGGGCAGGTGTCAAAGGATTAGCTCCATCAGAGATGACTGGAAATGATGCAAACTGATTCTTTGAGAGAAAAAAAAGTGGATTTAAGTGCTTAAAAAATGTGGGAGCTACATGAAAGGGAGGTGCTAGTACCAGTAAAACTAATATTCCCAAGTATATTAACATCCTTCATCTCATTTGATTCTCAAAATTACATATGAATACATATTATACAGATATTATATAGTAAATGCTCAATAACTCTGTTGAATAAACAAATGAAGAGTTGGATATGCATTATTAACATCCCATTTAAATGAGGAAATAGAGACTCAGTCAACCTTTGCTCTGTAACAAACCACCTCAAAGCTTACTAGCTTAAAGCAACAATAACTCATTCTTTGTGCTTCTGTAGGCTGGTAGGGTGGCCTCTCTGCTAGTTTTTCTTGGGCTCAAAATTCTGGTTGCTGGAGGGTCAATTGGATTGGAAGCTCCAAGAAAGCTTCACTTGTATGTTTGGCAGTTGATGTTAGATGTGGGCTATGATGCCTTGTTTCTTCCCCATGTGACTTCTTCTTTTACAGAAGGCTAGATTAGTTTTCTTATGTGGGTATTCTCAGGAAAACATTCCAACATGGTGGAGACAGAAGCTACAAGGCTGTGGAACTTGCACCATGTTGCTTCTGCCACATTCTATTAGTCAAAGAAATTGTAAGACCAGCCAAGATTCAAAGGTTGGAGAAAATTGCCTGTTGATCAGAAAAGCCACAAAGAATTTGTAGCTACATTTAATTAACTAGGAAATCAGCAAATATAATCTTTTATCACCTGGCCAAGGTTTTAGAGCCCATAAGAGTTAGAGCTATGACTTGAACTTGGGTCCTATGACTTAAGGGCTTCTCGCCTTTATCCTATAGCATGGCCACCTTTATTGCAAGAGTAAACTCAGCTCAGGGATGAGGGAAAAAGTGTTTTGACCTTAGACATCATGGGACATTGGGCACCTGAAAAGTTGGTTGAATAATGCCATAATCCAGAGTCACTGTGGTCTGGACATAACTTAGTTCTTTGTATATAAAAATACTCATAATATTTTTACATAGTGTAATTCAATGTAGACCCTTTAAAATGAGAAGCTAACAGAATGGCTTTCCCTTTAAGAAGTACCAGTGTGCCTGTGTGTGCCTTAATTCAACAGCAATCCATTTAGGTTTCACCCTCTCAATTGTCCACAGAAAACTGGCCAAGGAAAACAAGCCCTTTATAAATGGTGTGGTTTGCTTAAAGGTCATGTGGTTCCTTGGCATTTGGCTGAGGCTTGAGAAGATGAAAAAGGGAGGCTGAAAGCAGAGAAGACATTAAAATCCAAGTCCTCAGGGGCTCATTTAAAACCTTGGTGAGAACAGAACCATCTGTAGAACACAAAACCTGTAGGTTTTGTCCAAATAGATTCCAACTACAGTGATCTTTTCTGAGCAGTAGAAGGAACTGATTCACACTAGGAGTGGATTTCCAGTGCTTGTGAGAACTTTACTGCAGGCTGACCATGTACCTGATGATACTACAAATAGTTTCTTAGAGGGGAAAGTAGCAAAGAGTACATATTCCATCCCCCATTCTTGCCCGCTAAGGTGGAAGGGATCTGCTGCTCAGCACCAGTCTCCCTGGTGCTAACTGAGGCAGTGGACAGAGTAGCCACGGAACTGAATTAGTGAGTACAGGGCAGGCCCAGGCCACCAGGGAGCAGAGAGGCTGTGGGGAAACAAGGGCTGCAGCACAGGGGGTAACTTTGGTTTTAGGAAGTGTGGACGGCCAGGGAGGATTTTTAGGAGGTTCAGTTTTGCTCTCTAGTTGTGGTATAACTGCTTTTCTCAGCATCTTCTGGACACCTTCCTTAGCGACTTTGTTACTCTTTGAAGCTTTTGGACTCTGTTTGTGTTTATTTGGAATATGACCACAACAGAGAACAGCTACAAAGCAGGAGCCAGGAGACCTAGTTGTATTCTGCTTATGCTTGTTTTTTTCCTAATCTGATCTTTTCTAGGTGATTTTCACCTTTGTAATCATGAATCTTTTTCAGTTGGTGGTGGTAGTGGGGTGGGGAGAGTACCAATTCCCCCCTCATTAAGTTAGTTTTATGGATAGTGTTTTGTTAGTGGTGAGTTCTAATATCTGTCTACAAGGCTGAACAGTGTGCCCTGCATCAATGGTGAGAGTGTAAGAAACTGCTGACCCAAGACCAGGCTTTTTCAGGTCCCAGCACAGGCTGGAGCTGCGTGTTTGAGTGTTGGTCTGGTTTCCCTAGCACAGTTTTGCAAGTGATTTAGACACCAAGATGGTACCCTAGAGTCACCCTGACACTGGAGCCAGCAGGTATTAAAGTCCAGGCCTTGGTGTACTTACACAAGCTTTGTTACTCTGGTTGGAGTTCATTGTGCTCTTGTTCCATTTCCCACTTCCTGCCTTGTCCTGTTCTTTTGGTGGCTGTGGGATTGGGGTAGAGGTGTATTTGGGTTGTGATGAGAAAATAAGAGACTTCCCTGGGGTAGTCATTAAAGGTATAATGGATAATGAAAGCTTAATGCGCGCACACACACACACACACACACACACACACAGAGTTTCATAGACTCAACAACCTTAGGGGTAGGAATATCTAAATTTTGCAGATGAGGAAGTGGAGGCTGAGAAAAATCAGACAATTAAGATCACACTACCAGTCAATGGCAAAGCTGATATCTGAACCCACATCTCAGTGTAAGTTCTTGGCCCTTCTGTGGTAGGGTGCCTTCTGGATGAGAGCCAGGAGGTCTGGGTCCTAACAGCTGCCTGTCTTTGTGCAAGTCTCAGCTTTCCCAGGTAGAAAGTGAAATCTGGATGTGATCTCTAAGGTCCATTTCAGCTATACGAGTCTGTGATTCAAGTATTTATAGACACTTCTTATGTGCTAGTATGCTGATCTTATAACAAGAGGGTAGGCATTCCTGCTATCTGGATGGGCAATGGAATGCGTGTAGACTAACAGGAGAGAGAAGTACAGGAATGAGATGATGATGATGCTGCTGGCATGTAGTAGGCAGAGGTGATGCTTAAAATAGTTAATAACTTGTTTGGTAATTTAAATCAAAATATAAAAAATATAAAAACTAAGTTTCAAAATTCCTTTTAGTTGGGGCACCTGGGTGGCTCAGTCAGTTAAGCATCTGACTTCGGCTCCTGTTATGATCTCCTGGTTCGTGGGTTTGAGCCCTGTGTCGGGCTCTGTGCTGACAACTCAGAGCCTGGAGCCTGCTTCAGATTCTGTGTCTCCCTCTCTCTTTGCTCCTCCCCCCACTTGCACTCTGTCTGTCTCTCTCAAAAAAATAAAGATTAAAAAAAATTAAAATTCCTTTTAGTTGATATACTATATATTTCTTTTTTGGGGGGGTTGTAAAACTATTCCTATTTACAGATGACATAATAATATATCCAGAAAATCTTACATTCAATCATAAAACTAACTAAAAAATAATTCAGTAAGGTAGCAGGATATAAAATTGACATAAAAAATTAATGGCCTTTAAATATACAAATAATAACCAAGTAGAGATATATGATAGAGAAGCCTTCATCTATAATAGCAAAAGAGAAGATTAAATACTTAGGAATAAACTTAAAAAAAGAAATGTGTCCAACCTATTCTATTTTATGACAATTTTTTTTAAAGTCCAAAAAGACACAAAAGTAAAATTTGAACAAATGGGAAAATACCACTTATTCTTACATAGGATAATGCAGCATTATAAAGATGTCTGTGCTCCCTAAGCTAACTTATAAATTAAAGTCCCAATAAAATTTTTTTCCAATGGAATTAGAAATGTTGATACTAAAATTTATATTAAAAATTCAGAAATATTCAGGCAACAATGAAAAAGAAAAACTGAGGGGGATTAACCCAATCAAAAATCTAAACATAATCAAAAGTGTCTATAATTACAACTTGGTACTGGCTTGTGAAAACACATACACCAGTGAAATAAATTATAATATATATTCCTTAAAACTGCTTGGCAAATTATATAAATTGTAGTGCATATCATTGGTTAAATTATTCTAATTTCCAAATTGCTTGTTGAGTTCTTTCCAGCTTTATTGAGATATAATAAACAACTCTGTGTAAGTTTAAGATGTACAAGTGTTGATTTGATACACCTACATATTGTGAAATGATTATGTCCTGGCATTAACTAATTCTTCCATTTCATTATATAACTATCAAGAAACAGACTCTTAACTATAGAGAACAAGCTGGTGGTTTTCAGAGGGGAGGTGGGTGTGGGGATGAGTGAAATAGGTGATGGGGATTAAGGAGGGCATTATGAAGAGCACTGGGTGTTGTATAGAAGTGTTGAATCACCATATTGTACACCTGAAACTAATAGTACACTGTATGCTGAGTAACTGGAGTTCAAATAAAAACGTGGAAAAAAATATCACCTTTTCTTTTTTGTGAGGAGAACATTTAAGACCTATATTCTTTGCAACTTGCAAGTATATAAACACAGTATTACTGGGATGTCCACTCTTGCCACTGTTAATCAACATAGTATTGGAAGTCTTAGCCTCTGCAATCAGACAACACAAAGAAATAAAAGGCATCCAAATCAGCCAGGAGGAGGTCAAACTTTCACTCCTCACGGATGACATGATACTCTATATGGAAAACCCAAAACATTCCACCAAAAAAACTGCTAGAACTGATTCAAGAATTCAGCAAAGTTGCAGGATATAAAATCAATGCACAGAAATCAGTTGCATTTCTATACACCACCAATGTAACAACAGAAAGAGAAATCAGGGAATTGATCCCATTTACAGTTGCACCAAAAACCATAAAATACCTAGGAATAAATCTAACCAAAGAGGTGAAAAATCTATACACTGAAAACTATAGAAAGCTTATGAAAGAATTTGAAGAAGACACCAAAAAAAAAAAAAAAAAAGGAAAAAGATTCCATGCTCTTGGATAGGAAGAACAAATATTTTTAAAATGTCGATACTACCGAAATCAATCTAAATATTAAATGTAATCCCTATCAAAATAACAGCAACATTTTTCACAGAGTTAGAACAAACAATCCTAAAATTTGTATGGAACAAGAAAAGACCCCGAATAGCCAAAGCAATCTTGAAAAAGAAAACCAAAGCAAGAGGCATCACAGTCCCAGACTTCAAGGCATATTACAAAGCTGTAATCATCAAGACAGTATGGTATTGGCACAAGAACAGACACTCAGATCAATGGAACAGAATAGAGAACCCATAAATGGGTCCACAAACGTATGGCCAACTAATCATTGACAAAGCAGGAAAGAATATCCAATAGAATAAAGACAGTCTCAAGTGGTGCTGGGAAAAGTGGACAGCAACATGCAGAAGAATGAACCTGGACCACTTTCTTACACCACACACTAAAATAAACTCAAAAATGGATGAAAGACCTCAATGTAAGACAGGAAGCCATCAAAATCCTCAAGGAGAAAGCAGGCAAAAACCTCTTTGATCTTGGCCACAGCAACTTCTTACTCAACACGTCTCCAGAGGCAAGGGAAACAAAAGCAAAAATGAACTACTGGGACCTCATCAAAATAAAAAGCTTCTGCACAGCAAAGGAAACAATCAGCAAAACTAAAAGGCAACCAACAGAATGGGAGAAGATATTTGCAAATGACATGTCAGATAAAGGGTTAGTATCCAAAATCTATAAAGAACTTATCAAACTCAACACCCAAAAAACAAATAATCCAGTGAAGAAATGGGCAAAAGACAGTTCTTCAAAGAAGACATCCAGATGGCCAACCGACACATGAAAAAATGCTCAACATCACTCATCATCAGGGAAATACAAATCAAAACCACAATGAGATACCACCTCACACCTGTCAGAATGGCTAACATGAGCAATTCAGGCAACAACAGATGTTGGTGAGGATGCAGAGAAAGAGGATCTTTTTTGCATTGTTGGTGGGAATGCAAGCTGGTGCAGCCATTCTGGAAAACAGTATGGAGGTTCCTCAAAAAACTAAAAATAGAACTACCCTATGACCTAGCAATTGCACTACTAGGCATTTATCCAAGGGATACAGATGTGCTGTTTCGAAGGGACACATGCACCTCCATGTTTATAGCAGCACTATCAACAATAGCCAAAATATGGAAAGAGCCCAAATGTCCATCGATGGATGAATGGATAAAGATGTGATATACATATATATAATGGAGTATTACTCGGCAATAAAAAAGAATGAAATCTTGCCATTTGCAACTACATGGATGGAACTGGAGGGTATGATGCTAAGTGAAATTAGTCAGAGAAAGACAAAAATCATATGACTTCACTCATATGAAGACTTTAAGAGACAAAACGGATGAACATAAGAGAAGGGAAACAAAAATAATATAAAAACAGGGAGGGGGGCAAAACAGAAGAGACTCCTAAATATGAAGAACAAACTGAGGGTTACTGGAGGGGTTGTGGGAGGGGGGATGGGCTAAATGGGTAAGGGACACTAAGGAATCTACTCCTGAAATCATTGTTGCACTATATACTAATTTGGATGTAAATTTAAAAAAATAAACAATAAAATTAAAAAAACAACAACACAGTATTACTAACTATAATCACTATGCTGTACATTTTTCCTCATATAACTAGTTTGTACTTCCAAGCAATGTCTCCCTTTTCCTCCAACCTCCAGCCCCTCATAGCCACCATGCTAGTCTCTTTTCTATGAGTTCAGCTTGTTTTAGATTCCACATATAAGTGATAGTACAGAATTTACTTTTTCTGTCTTATTTTACTTAATATTATGCCCTCAAGTTCCATCCATGTTGTTGCAAATGTCCTGCTTTCTCATGACTAAATAATACTAGTGTGTGTGTGTGTGTGTGTGTGTGTGTGTGTGTGAATCACATCTTCTTAATCCACTTATCTGTTAACTGACACTCAAGTTGTTTCCATATCTTGGCTATTGTGAATCATACTGCAATGAATATGGAAGTGCAGATTGCTCTTCAAGATCTGTTTTCATTTCTGGGTATATACCCAGAAAGGAATGAATGGTTTTGTGGGGAAATAGGTTCTACTTACATAAATAGGTTAGAAAAAAGCTTAGGGCAGAAAGCCGCCACTACAGGGAGAAAGTGCCCGAGGTTAGTTAGTGAGATATTATAATGGATTCACGAGAAACTTGTATCACCTGCAGGAAGTTACTTTCCATCTGATGCCAATATACTAATGTACCTTGATCACAAACTCCACTTAGCCCCCAGACCCTTTGCTTCATACGCACACAAGTTAATGATTACTATCTGATTGTTTTCTCCATGTTCACCTGTGTAAGATCTTGTTTTCCTCACATTCACCACGTGGGTAGAATCTTGTGGGCTCAATAAATACGGAGACGAAACGCCTGGTCGGGGCTCTCCTCTCCTCCTGCATATTCACCTTTTTCATGTTCAGTTCTGCATCTGCTCTCTCGTTGGACAAGAGAGAATTCCAGATTCACAATCTGTGACAATGGATCAGGTAGTAATTCAGTTTTTAAAAAAAATTTAATATTTATTTTTGAGAGGGAGAGGGAGAGAGTGCTTCGAGCGCGAGTGGGGGAGGGGCAGAGACAGAGGGAGACACAGAACCTGAAGCAGGCTCCAGGCTCAGAGCTGTCAGCACAGCTTGACTCAGGGACTTGAACTCATGAATCACGAGGTCATGACCTGACTTGAAGTCAGAAGCCCAACTGACTGAGCCATGCAGGTGCCCCAGTAATTCAGTTTTTCTTTTCTTTTTCCTTTTTTCCTTTTGCTACACTGCTTTTCATAGTGGCTGCAACCATTCACATTCCAACCATCAGTGTACAAGAGGGCCTTTCTAACAGGTGTGAAGTGATCTCATGGTTTTGATTTGCATTGCCTTAATGATGAGTGATGTTGAGCATATACCTGGTGGTGTACCTGTTGGCCAGTTTCATGTAACTGTTTTTTTCATATACTTGTTGGCTACTTGTAGGTCTTTGGGAAAAATGTTCAGTTCTCTGCCCATTTTTTAATTGGATTGTTTACTTTTTTGCTGTTGAGTTGACGAGTTCTTAATATATTTTGGATCTTAACCTTTTATCAGATATGTGGCTTGTAAATATTTTCTCCCATTCAGTGCGTTTTCATTCTGTTGGTTTTCTTTGCTGTGTAGAAACTTTTTAATTTGATGTGGTCCCACATGTTTGTTTGTTTGTTTGTTTTTGCCATTGAATTTGCTTTTGGTGACAAATCTGAAAAATGATCACTGAGAATTATGTCAAGGAGCTTATCCCTCCCTATGTTTTCTTCTAGGAGTTTTATGGTTTCAGATATTATGTTTAAATCTTCAATCCCTTTGTTGATTATTGTGTATGGTGTAAGGTAAGGGTCCATTTTCATTCTTTGGTATGTGGCTATCCAGTTTCTCAGCATCATTTATTGAAGAAACTACCCTTTTTCCCTGTTGTATATTCTTGGCTCTGTGATCAAAAATTAATTGACACACACACTCTCTGTGTGTGTGTGTCTCTCTCTGTGTCTCTCTTTGTGGGCCTCTCCCCCCACCCGCCTCTCTTCCACCCCCCCACCGTGTGTGTGCCTGTCTCTCTCTCTGTCTCTCTCTCTCTGCATGTGCGTCTCTCTCTCTCTGTCTCTCTCTCTCTGGGTGTGCCTGTCGCTCTCGGTCTCTCTCTCTCTGCGTGTGCCTGTCTCTCTCTCTCTCTTTCTCTCTCTCTCTCTCTCTCTCTCTGCGTGTGCCTGTATCTCTATAACTCTGTGTGTGTGTGTGTCTCTGTGTGTGTGTGTGTGTGTGTGTGTCTCTCTCTGTGTGGGTGTGTGTGGGTGCTTCTGTGTGTGTGTGTGGGTTCGTCTGTGTGTGTGTGTGGGTGGGGGTGTGTCTCTGTGTATGTGTGTGTGACTGTGTGTGTCTCTCTGTGCATCTGTGTGTGTCTCTCCGTGTCTGTGTCTCTGTGTCTCTGCATGCGTCTCTGTGGGTGGGTGTGTCTCTCACTGTGTGTGTCTCACTGTGTCTCTGTGGGTGGGGGTGTGTCTCTGTGTGTCTGTGTCTCTGTGTGTGTCTCTGTGTTCTGTGTGTGTCTGTGTGTGTATCTCTGTGGGTGGGTGTGTCTCTCACTGCGTGCGTCTCTCTGTGTGGGTGGGGGTGTGTCTCTCTGTGTGCGTGTGTCTCTGTGTGCGTGTGTCTCTGTGTGTGTGTCTCTCTCTGTGTGTCACTTTGTGTCTCTCTCTCTGTGTCTCTGCATCTCTGCGTGTGTGTCTCTGCGTGTGTGTCTCTGCGTGTGTGTCTCTGCGTGTGTGTCTCTGCGTGTGTGTCTCTGCGTGTGTGTGTCTCTCTCTGTGTGTCTCTCTCTGTGTGTCTCTCTCTGTGTGTCTCTCTCTGTGTGTCTCTCTCTGTGTGTGTGTCTCTGTGTGTCTCTCTCTGTGTGTCTCTCTCTGTGTGTGTGTCTCTGTGTGTCTCTGTGCATGTGTCTCTGTGTGTCACTTTGTGTCTCTCTGTCTCTGTGCATGTGTCTCTGCGTGTGTGTGTCTCTGCGTGTGTGTGTCTCTGCGTGTGTGTGTGTCTTGCGTGTGTGTGTGTCTTGCGTGTGTGTGTGTCTTGCGTGTGTGTGTGTCTTGCGTGTGTGTGTGTGTCTCTGCGTGTGTGTCTCTGTGTCTCGGTGAGTGTGTCGTGTCTGTGTTGTGTGTCTCCATGTGTGTCTCCATGTGTGTCTCCATGTGTGTCTCCATGTGTGTCTCCATGTGTGTGTCTCCGTGTGTGTGTTGCTGTGTGTGTGTGTCTCTGTGTGTCTCGGTGAGTGTGTCATGTCTCTCTGTGTGTCCTGTGTGTCTCTGTGTCGCTGTGTGTGTGTCGCTGTGTGTGTGTCGCTGTGTGTGTGTCGCTGTGTGTGTGTCGTGTCTCTGTGTCGTGTCTCTGTGTCGTGTCTCTGTGTCGTGTCTCTGTGTCTCTCTCTGTGTGTCTCTGTGTGTCACTTTGTGTCTGTGTATCTGTGTGCGTGTGTCTCTGTGTGTGTGTCTCTCTGTGTCACTTTTTGTCTCTGTCTCTGTGTCTCTGCGTGCGTGTGTCTCTGCGTGCGTGTGTCTGTGTGTGTGTGTGTGTCTCTGTGTCTCGGTGAGTGTGTCGTGTCTGTGTTGTGTGTCTCCGTGTGTGTGTCTCCATGTGTGTGTCTCTGTGTGTCTCGGTGAGTGTGTCGTGTCTCTCTGTGTGTCTCTGTGTCGCTGTGTTTGTGTCGCTGTGTTTGTGTCACTGTGTTTGTGTGTGTGTGTGTGTGTGTCTCCGTGTGTCTCGGTGAGTGTGTCGTGTCTCTCTGTGTGTCTCTGTGTCGCTGTGTTTGTGTCTCTCTGTCTCTCTGTGTGTGTGTCTCAGTGAGTGTGTCGTGTCTCTGTGTCGTGTCTCTGTCGTGTCTCTGTGTCGTGTCTCTGTGTCGTGTCTCTGTGTCGTGTCTCTGTGTCGTGTCTCTCTCTGTGTCGTGTCTCTGTGTCGTGTCTCTCTCTGTGTGTGTCTCTCTCTGTGTCGTGTCTCTCTCTGTGTCGTGTCTCTCTCTGTGTGTGTCTCTCTCTGTGTGTGTCTCTCTCTGTGTCTCTGTGTGCGTGTGTCTCTCTCTGTGTCTCTGTGTGCGTGTGTCTCTGTGTGCGTGTGTCTCTCTGTGTGTCACTTTGTGTCTCTCTGTCTCTGTGCGCGTGTGTCTCTGTGCGTGTGTGTGTGTGTGTGTCTCTGTGTCTCGGTGAGTGTGTCGTGTCTCTGTTGTGTGTCTCCGTGTGTGTGTCGCTGTGTGTGTGTGTCTCTGTGTGTCTTGGTGAGTGTGTCATGTCTCTCTGTGTGTCTCCGTGTGTGTGTGTCTCCGTGTGAGTGTGTCTCCGTGTGAGTGTGTCTCCGTGTGAGTGTGTCTCCGTGTGAGTGTGTCTCCGTGTGTGTGTGTCTCCGTGTGAGTGTGTCTCCGTGTGTGTGTGTCTCTGTGTGTGTGTGTCTCCGTGTGTCTCGGTGAGTGTGTCGTGTCTGTGTTGTGTGTCTCCGTGTGTGTGTGTCTCCGTGTGTGTGTGTCTCCGTGTGTGTGTGTGTCTGTGTGTGTATGTGTCTGTGTGTGTCTCGGTGAGTGTGTCATGTCTGTGTTGTGTGTCGCTGTGTGTGTGTGTCTCTGTGTGTCTTGGTGAGTGTGTCGTGTCTCTCTGTGTCGCTGTCTCTGTGTCACTGTGTTTGTGTCGCTGTGTCTCTGTGTGTGTGTGTCTCTGTGTGTGTGTGTGTGTGTGTCTGTGTCTGTGTGTGTGTCTCTGTGTGTCTCAGTGAGCGTGTCCTGTCTCGGTGTCGTGTCTCGGTGTCGTGTCTCTCTCTGTGTGTCTCTGTGTGTTTCTCTGTGTCTCTGTGTGTGTGTCTCTGTATGTGTGTGTGTCTCTCTGTGCGTCTCTGTGTGTGTGTGTCTCTCCCCGTGCGTGTGTGTCTCTGTGTGCGTCTCTCTGTGTGTCTGTGGGTGGGTGTGTGTGTGTGTGTGTGTGTGTGTGTGTGTGTGTGACTGTGTGTGTCTCTCTGTATGTGTGTGTCTCTCTGTATGTGTGTGTCTCTCTGTATGTGTGTGTCTCTGTGTCTGTGTGTGTGTGTGTGTGTGTGTGTGCGTGTCTCTGTGTCTTTGTGTCTCTCTGTGTGTCTCTATCTCTGTGTGTGTGTCTCTATCTCTGTGTGTGTGTGTCTCTCTCTGTCTCTGTGTGTCTGTGTGTATGTGTCTCTGTGTGTGTATTTCTCTCTCTATATATATATCTGGATTTATTTCAGGGCTCTTGGTTCTGTTCTATTAATCTATGTCTTTTTCAAATGCAAATACCATACTATTTCGATTATTACAGTTTTGTAATATTGTTTGAAATCAGGGTGTAGGTGCCTCCAGCTTTATTCTTCTTTCTCAAAATTGCTTTGGCAATTTGGGGTCTTTAGTGGTTCCATACTAATTTTAGGATTTTTTCCCGTTTCTGTGAAATCTTGATGGGATTGTATGGAATCTGCAGATTGCTTTGGTTAGTATGGACATTTTAACAATATTCTTCCAACCCATGAGCACAGACTATCTTCCCATTTATTTGCATATTGAATTTCTTTCATTAATGTCACAGTTTTCAGTGTACAGATCTTTCACCTCCTTGCTTAAATATATTCTAAAGTATTTTATTCCTTTTGGTGCTATTGCAAATGAAATTATTTTCTTAATTTCTCTCTGATAATTATTAGTATATAGAAAGGCAGTTGCTTTCTGTGTATTTTGTATCTTGAAACTTTATCAAATTCATTTATTTTAGTAATTTTTTGGTGAAGTCTTTAGTGTTTTCTATTTATAATATCATGTCTTCTGAAAATAGACAAAACTTTATTTCTTTCTGATTTGGATGCTTTTTATTTCTGAATCATGGGGTACTGCATCAAAACCTTTCAATGACTTTCCCAGTATGGATGGTAATTAGGTCCTCCAGAGTCCTGTACTTTGCTCTAGTAGGTGGGTGGTCAGGAGCACTGCCCAATAGTCAGGGGACAAGAACATTCCTAGATGCCGACGGTTTGCATTTGGCATGACACTGAAGGTAGAGACAGAGGCACAGACTGACTACACCATCTGCTTTGATGCCCTCTCCAGTGCTGGTTCTTTGCAGGGTAGTAGGCGCAGCTGTACAACCTTGCTTCTACCACCATTGCTCTTTACATAGTTGCAAAGGGCTACGCACATCCATGCAGGCACTGCTGTTAGACCCCACTGCCTGACTCTGACCATACCTGGGTGTGGTTATTAGGTGATTTGTAATCTCAACAAGTAGGGAATTCTGCTCTACCAACCACTCTGGATGTGTTTTGGTATTTTAGCAATTAATAGGACATAGTAGATTGAATTCTCACATGTTTAATTTCTCTGCCATGGGACCCTGCAGTGCACTAGAGTGGAAGGAGAATATATCCCAATTCTATTGATGTTGGGCTTGGCTATGTGGCTTGTTTTGGCCAGTGGGATGTGGGCATAATTAACAGTTTGCCAGGTCTTTCTGAGAAGCGCATGCTACAGATTACCATTGCTCCTTCAGCCTGAGTTCAGAGTGAGACCAAGAGATTAGATGGAAACTGACCTGAAATTGGAGCCAAATGTAGCTGCCCTAACACTGGAAACAACCTGCAGTTCTGTGAGCAAGAAAGTCCACGATTGCTATTACAAGTTGAGTTTTGGAATGTTATGCAGAAGTATTGCAGCAACAGCTGTCTGTACATAGGGCCAACTTGCTGTATACTAGTATATGTTAGCACTAAGAGTAAATGAAAAAATTTTTGTTGTTAGTTATGTGAACTGCCTGAGGAAGCATCAAGGAGGAGGCAGAGAAGGAAGAGGCCAGAGCAAAGATTTGTAGGCAGCAATGTTCAAAGGCTACAAAGGGACCATAAGGAGGCCAGCCTGTTTGGAAGAAAAAGCAAAGCACCAGCATTCAGGGTGAGGCCTCCAGGTCTTTTGATGTGTACTTCGTTTCTTTTCTCCATCTGGGGCTCATAAATCCCCTCTTGTGAAAAATCTCATGTCATCAATGGGATGTCCACTGGTTTAGCTCTGAAGAACAATTTGGCAAAATCTATCAAAGCATTAAATGGGATTATTTGCCTTTTATTCTGCTATTTGTCTTTAAGACTGTATCCCAAGGTAATAATTGGGCAAATGAGAAAGATGGTACAAGAATATTTTTCCTTAATTTATAGTGTTGAAAAACTGGTTATTCAACACTAGAGGACATTGGATATCCTAGGTATCCAACAATGAAGAATTATTTAAATTCATACAGAGTGAGACCCCTTCCAGCCTTGAAAATGTAAAAGCAAAGATGTTTGTGATAGAGTAAATGAGATTAATGACTATATATTCATATTACCTGTGTATATAGGTACAGTCTTAATTGTGTTTATGGGATTTTGACTATAAGATATTGTACGCACATACACACATCATTGGAGACCACTCTATTCTCTTAGGGAGTGTATTTTGTTGGCTAAAAATAAATGCTTTGGTTGGGGGCGGGGTATGAATCCTGAAAAACAAGAAATAAAAACCCTAAGTAACAAAAAATTGTCACCTACTTGCCCTGAATAGTAAAAGAGTATTTTGGAGGGAGGCAGGGTACAATAAGCCTGAACATGAGGTACAGGAAGGGAGGAGAAGCTCCATATTCTTCCTTGGTCCCCCTCTTTGCCTTCTCCTTGACTTGCCCCTTGCCTGCCCTAAGTACAGCCTGGGAGGGACTTTGAGAGGGCAGAGAGATTTAATGAGGGAAATTAGAAGTGGCTTCTGTGGAGTGTGTGATGAAGTAATCTCCCATCACACACATGTGTGATGTATATACAAAATATATTAATTTGTATTAAACCCTATTCTTGTTGCTTAGGTAAACTCAAAAGAATCTGCCTCTTTGGGTTCCTCCCTTCAGACAGGAGTTCTTTGGGGCATTTTCTCCTCATAGGACAGGGGCAGGTGGTTGGCTTCTGCATTGGTCCTCCACATCACTTGTCATAGGTATGGGTGCTTTTCAACCATCACTATGGGAGTGTTTGTTCATGATGCTCTGATAAAACTGGAATCTGGGGATTTGGATGTATACCAGATTCAGTTTTTTAATTTTTTTTAGAGAGCAAACTTGGAGAAGAGACAGCCAAATCTGAATGCATTAACTTTTTATAAACTTTGTTTCATTTATTTCTCACAATAGACTTTATTTAACAGTGGAAAAAATTGAGGTTCAGAGAGGTTAATGACTTGTAGAAAGTCACCCAGTAGATCTAATTTATCCAAAACCAATCTGATACTAAGGAGATTTGTTTTTTGCTTTTGCTTTTATCTTTTTAATTCCAAGGGGCCATCTGGCTGGGACTATTTAACCTACTTTAGGTAAAATTGTTTTACCCCATATCTCTCAGCCACTGTCTTTTTTTTTTTTTCTTCTTAGAAAGAAATAAGAAGAAAGAGAGAACTGTACCTTGAGGGAATGAAGGTAACAATTATGGAAAAAAGAACACTTGGCAGTGTTGTGATGTTTCTTGGACACTGGAATTGGTTAGCAAATATTTAATCGGACTGAGTTTTTACCTAAAGAGTTTTTGCCTTTAACTATAAACTGCCTGAAGGATGAGAGCATAGACAGGATGATCCCTATAGCCCTTTCAAAGCTGTGTTTGACAAAGAATGGTCTGAGACCACTTATATTAAAATGATCTGGGATGTTTCAGTGGGAGACTTGCATTCTTAACAAGTTGCTTGTATCAATCATGGTCCAGTCAGAGAAAATGCAATGGAAGAGAGACTTAAGGTAAACAATCAGCTACTGTATCAGTTTCCTTTGTGGGATAACAAAACACCCTAAAATAAGTAGCTTAGAAGAACAATTTGTCTGCTATTCCTTACCAGTCTACTGGCCAACTGGATCATTCTTCAGATCTTGACTGGGCTCCCTCCTGTGTCTGTGGTAGGTGTCAGGACAGCTAGGTAGCTTGGATTCTGGGATTTGGCTGCTTATTGGCCTGGGTACTTGGGTCCTCCTCCACGAGGGAGGCGGGTGCTCTTCTAGCCAGTTAGCCTAGGCTCATTCACCTGGCAGCTCAGTGGGATTCCAAAAGGAAGCATGCAAAGGCTTCAGGTCTAGAATCAGAACTGGCACAAATTGCTTGCTTGCACTGAAATTGGTTGACCAAAGGAATAAGGCCAGCCCAGACTTGAGATAGAGAAGTTGACTCCATTTTTTGATGGGGGCTTTATGATCATATTGCAAAGGGGAATAGATTGTCAGGAATTAATTGGGACCGTTTTGCCAACACCTTACCATTGTTATCATGGTGTGCAGGAAGGCTGGAGGAGCAAAAGGAAGAAGAGGTGTGATAAGGGTTAAAAAGGATTAGGGGTGGGGCGCCTGGGTGGCGCAGTCGGTTAAGCATCCGACTTCAGCCAGGTCACGATCTCGCGGTCCGTGAGTTCGAGCCCCGCGTCAGGCTCTGGGCTGATGGCTCGGAGCCTGGAGCCTGTTTCCGATTCTGTGTCTCCCTCTCTCTCTGCCCCTCCCCCGTTCATGCTCTGTCTCTCTCTGTCCCAAAAATAAATAAAAAACGTTGAAAAAAAAAAAAAAAAGGATTAGGGGAGTTCCTTTGATGAGGAAACTGCTGGCCTGGAGCCCACACAGGCAGTGCTGGGACCTTGGTGGGAAGGTACCCTGCTGGTGCTGCTGCTGGTGCTGCTGCTATTGTTACTGCTGGAATTGCTAAAGAGACACCACCTCTGCTGGAGCTGGCACCAGGATGTCTTCTCCTTTCTGGCTGCCAGTGATTCACACTGACTGAATCTAATGAGAAACCCTTGGCAAGACAACCTGGGACCTTCAGCATGCAGGCTTCTAGGCCTGGCAGTATAGAATAGGGGATAGAAGGGAGAGTGTGGGGATTCAAGCAGGTAGGCAAACAACTGTCACTCCCCTGTGGAATTCTTACTACATTAAAGTTTTGAAACCCATTGTTCTAATATGCTATGATTCCAGAAGAGGGGTGAAATACAAACCCCATTCCAAAGATGAAAGTTGGCTGAGTCGACTGTGGATTGGTAAAGAATTCCCAGGGAATTATTCTTGTTGACCTGTAACTTGGCTGGACACAGGGGTATGGACAACATGACTAGTTAGAATGGGCAAGAGAGTCAGATTTCAGTCTCCTTCATTTTGTCAAAGGACATGACCTGTATGGAGAAGCCATAGACCTAAAAATCTTGATGTTTACCATCTGATCTGCTGCTTGCCTGATGGTCTTAGCCATCAGCGCTGAGAGTGTTGCCTGCAGGTGTACGTGAGTAGGGTATAGAGAGGCAGGCAATCAGAACAAAAAAAAATGCAAGGATATTAATCAAATGGAGATGATTAGGCAAAAAAATCAGTCTTTTAAAGGTCAATAAAAAGACAACTCCAGATTCATTAATGAGAAGAAGGAATTTACAGACCTATTGATAGAGAAATCCAGTAGCTTCCACTTGAGAGTCAGATAATGATTAACTCCTGCAGCTGCAGGAGAACCTAAGCAATGGGTCAGGGGGTGGGAAGGCAGAAGGCAGGGTGACAAATAGTGCAAGGATGACTCTGCTACCGGGGAGTTTATAAAAATTCTACACTGAACACCTCAGAAGTCTAATCATGGATCCTGAAGATATTTAAATACATAATGGACTGATCTGGCACAAATATGTTTTAAATATGTATTACTTTCTCGTAAGAACTATTTAACAGTGATATTCATACTGGGGCTTAATCAATGAATATTTGAAATTGGCCTGCAAATGTGAAAAAACACAGCTATATAAATTTAGCTCCTCAAGACCCTTCAGAATCCTCACTCCTTCTCCCCTGTGTGCAAATGATGAAGTGGGCCCAGAAAGCTGGAGTGGCTGGTATGAGGTCACACAGCTGATTGAGACAAAATCAGGACTAGAAGACCACCTCCGTGATTCCCATTGGTGGGTTTCTATTCATTTACCATAATTTGTACCTTGTGTTTTGACAGAGGCTAGGGCTTGTATCTCAATGAAGTATGATAGACCATGTCTTCTAGATTGATCAGACTTAACCATGGGTAGTTTTTCCAAAATAGATCTGCCTGGAGCCCAGCCCAGAAATTGAGAGGCAGAATTCTGGGGGTGGGAGAACAAGGCCTTAGGAAAGTATATGTTCAAAAAAACTTAAGTGTGTCTGATGACCTGCCCCATTCTGTGTAAGGACGTGGTTTTAGGCATTGGTTGGCAGAAGAGACTGTTTCCAGATGTCTGCATACTTCCAGTTAGGTAAGGCTTTTGCCTGAAGCCCTACTTGACTGAGTGGCTTCCTGAGTGGTTCATGTGTGGGACACCCTCCTTAGAAATTTCCATGGATCCATTCTTTGTACTGAAAGTAACAATATTGAAGGTGCAGCATTATCCATCAGGTTGGCTCCTCCAACTATCTGCAGTCCAGAAAATTGTACAATCATACTCAGTTCAGGATACCTCCTGTATTGATCCTCCAGTACCAGGCTATTGGTGTTTATCCAAAGGTGAGGGTAAGTTAAATGTACCTAATTATAATCAGGAGGGAAACTAGGTCTAGGGATAAGTGGGTTTCTCTTGTTTAGTGGAATATCTGTGGCTCCTAAAATAGTACCTGGAATATATTAGGTGCTTAGTAAATATTTGTTGACTTCATGAATGAAAGGGAGCCCTATATTGGGTGCCAACTATGAAATAGCTGTACTTAACATATCTTGAGTCACTAAGTGTCCTCTTTCTGGAAGTGTGGGTGGATTCTGGATGTAGTTGGGATTCATCCAGTAAAGCTCCACAGGGCCTAATGTATGATGATAAATCATAACCCTCCTAGGTGTTCAGAATCAATTTCACACCTCATCTGTTATCATGAGCAGAATGTGAGAAAGTCCCCTCATTGTGGTAATACATCAGCTCACACAAATAAAAAAAAAAATGCCTGAAGATCAGAAAAGGGAACACTGTTACAGTCCATGGTGCTTAATCAGCTATCCAGACATTGATGGATTTTAGGGGCTATTTACATTTGAATCATGGCATCCGGAATGTCTCAAGCAGAACCCATAGTTTATGGACAGCATGGAAGCAATTTTAAAAAATCATTATCTGTTAGTGAGAAACTAGGTCTCTCTTTATAGAAATACTCTCTAAGTAGAAAAGTGAGAAAAAAATGAGGATAAAGTACTATCTAGATAACAGTCTGGGCTGCCAGAGTTTCTCACTGTGTCCGTGACTGATCAGAGTATATTCTCTTGCTGTATCTGGTCCAATCTCCTCATTTCTCAATCCAAGGCTCTAAGAAGCCACTCTCAGTTGGTCTGAGTTGGCTGAAGTGAAATTCCATATCACGGATCAAGAGTTTGACTATTTCCATAGAAAGAATTCTAGTAGGTAATAAGATAAAGGGAAAAATGAGACCTAGGTTTGGAAAATATCTTGATTTGGGTAGAATTCTGCCTATCTTGTTTCTGGGCAGAATAATATTCAAAGCTATGAGTTGAAGATAATTTCCTTGATGGCAGTATTTTACCAACTGAGTCCCCCCCCCACCCCGGCCCCAACCCTTTGGAGAGAGAGTCAGGCAGAGGGAGAGAGAGAAAGAGAATCTTTTTTTAAAAGTTTTTTTTTATGTTTATTTTTGAGAGAGTAGGGGAGGGGCAGAGAGAGAGAGAGAGAGAGAGAGAGAGAGAGAGAATTTTAAGCAAGTCCCATGACTGACACATGCCTTGATCTCATGACCATGAGAACATGACCTGAGCTGAAATCAAGAGACACTTAACTGACTGAGCCATCCAGGTGCCCCATAAACTGAGATTTTTGGGTCCTATGCATCAGAATCACTTTGGTAAAAATGTAGGTGCTTGTGCCTCAGCTTCCTGGATCTGAACCTCTGGGCTTGAAGCCAAGGACACTGCATTGGGACAAGTATCCTCAATATGTCTTATTCATGCTCAAGTTGGTAAACCAATGCCCTGGTAAACCTAAGGAGACCTGGCTTCTAGTCTCAGCTCTGCCCATTCACCTGCTGTGTGGATTTGGGCACATCATTTACCTGATCCTCAGTTTGTTTATTAAGGAGTAATCATAACATCTTACAGGGCAGCTGTGAGTCTCATTTGAGATTAAAAAAAAAAAAAAAACCTTAAGGATGCTTTGAAAAGGTGCTATAAAGATGGAGTATATTATTGTCCGCCGATTAAACTTGGTGGGGAGTTGGGGAATTGAGTTGGATTTTTGAATGTTTATTCTAACTTTATCAGGAGTCTGTGATCTACTAAAAACCACAATGACAAAGAAGGAATGTAATCCTTCTGAAGAGACCAGAGCAGTAGTTATCAACCATGGTTACAAATCAGAATCATCAGGGGAAATTTAAAAATTACCTAACCCAGCCCCCCCATCCCAGAGATAGTTCAATTTACAGAATACAGAAATGTGGGTTGGGCCTTGGCAGCTCTTGTGGGAGGTGTTCTAGTTTCCAGGCTTCTAGAAGAATGGCTGACCCATTTGTCTCTCAAGATTCTGGGCACTCCAGTATTCTTCCAATACCTTAGAAAAAATTGTTTATTTATTTGGGGAGAGACAGCAAGAGTGAGTAGGGGGGGGGAGGTGCAGAGAGAGAGGGAGATGGAGAATCCCAAGCAGGCTCCATACTGTCAACACAGAGCCCAACGTGGGGTTCCATCCCATGTACTGTGAGATCATGACCTGAGCCGAAATCAAGAGTCAGACGTTCAATTGACTGAGCCACCCAGGCATTCCCATTTCTTTTTATCTAAGTTACTTAAACTCATGTCTGTTGCTTGCAACCAGAAAACCATAACCAACATCTCATTAGCCAGTTAACCCCCCAAACAGGGACTGTGGATGTCTTTTTTTACTTCTGGATCTTTAGTGACGAGCACAGTTCTTGACACAGAGTGGAGATGAAAAATTGGCTTAACAAATCAATTGAGAGCTACCCAATTACTGGTCCTAACTGGGATAGATTAAATCTAGGTTTCCTCGAAGCAAAGAGATAATGTACATAAAGTTCCTGGCATTTATATGTGGATACTCAGGGAATGACTATGCTGCTGTTTTTTGAACATTAAGGAGATACAAAGGTGAGTAAGACTCAGTCTCATAAGTGAATTCACTTATAAAATTTATTTACTCCGAAGAATTAAAGTAAATTTTTATTGGAAAATAAAAAATGCTCATTCATTTATGTGTTGTCTGTGACCTTTTTTGTGCTATGACGGCAGAGTTAAGTAGTAGCAATTGTATGGCCTGCAAAGGCTAAAATACTTACTATTTGATTGTTCATGGAAAAAGTTTTCTGTCCCCTGGTCTAATAGTCTAGATTTAATAGATGCAGTTTTCCACCCCTTCCATCCTGCTCTGAACCTCAGGAGGCTGGCCTGTCTAGTAGAGCCTATGGCAGTTATTCTCACTGTGTGTTTAGAGATCAGCATCTTACTGCATCAATGGTGATTTTCTGGCAAATTCTTGAGCTCCACCCCAGACCAAATGAGTCAGAAAACTTGGGGGTAGGGCCCAGAAATATTTAAAAAATTTTTTTAGTGTTTATTCATTGTTTTTTTTTAAATTTTTTTTCAACGTTTTTTATTTATTTTTGGGACAGAGAGAGACAGAGCATGAACGGGGGAGGGGCAGAGAGAGAGGGAGACACAGAATCGGAAACAGGCTCCAGGCTCCGAGCCATCAGCCCAGAGCCTGACGTGGGGCTCGAACTCACAGACCGCGAGATCATGACCTGGCTGAAGTCGGACACTTAACCGACTGTGCCACCCAGGCGCCCCTAGTGTTTATTCATTGTTGAGAGAGCGTGTGAGAGACCAAGCGTGAGCAGGGTAAGGGCAAAGACAGAGGGAGACACAGAATCCAAAGCAGGCTCCAGGATCTGAGCTGTCAGCACAGAACCTGATGTGGGGCTTGAACTCCTGAACTGTGAGATCATGACCTGAGCCAAAGTCAGATGCTCAATCAACTGAGCCATCCAGGTGCCCCAGGACTATTTGTTTTCACAGTCCTTAGGTGATTCTGATGTAGAGTGTGAGACCCATTGGTATATAGCAATGAGTTTCCTTGACCTTCTGCTTCTGGTGGGAGGGAGGAAAGAGCAAGGTGAAGTAGTTATTTTTTCTCCCACTCTGTGGGTTATTTCTTTAAAAATGCATTTCTTTGAAATGCCTTAGCTCCTGTAAGGAAGCCTTCTTGGTATTGGGTTTCATTAGGTACAAAAATTCTCTCTTCTCACCCCTTTCAGGCCTAGGAATGTTCATAGATGCCAATAGGGCTTTTGAGGGTCTTGGAGGCAGAGAAGATTTGGGGAGGGCACCTGAATACTCATGATGCTTTGTTTTTGTGCTGAGAATGTGACAGCCTGAGTAGACTAATATTTTTTTTTTTACATGTATTTATTTATTTTGAGAGAGAATCCCAAGTAGGTTCCACACTGTCAGCTCAGAGCCCAACACAGGGCTCAGCCTCCTGGACCATGAGATCATGACCTGAGCTGGGATCAAGAGTTGGTGGCTTAACCAGCTGAGCTATCCAGGCTCCCCAGACTGGTACTTTTAAGTATTTCTCATAATTCTTCTTTAAGAATATTTATATAGGACCAGACATAAAAGGACAGTTATGTGGCAGAATTCTGTCTGGCTTCCATATCTGTGTGGAGGAATCACCCGCAGCCACATGTTCTGTTAGGACACCGGGGATTCAGGAAGAAGAGTCAACACCTTTTCCATCAATGTGGTGAATTCTTGGCCAGATAAATTGGCTCCTTACCATTCTGAGAAAGCCTTGCTGATAGTCCAGGCTGCGATGCCTCTACTGGGGTCCCCAGAGCCTGCTCTACTTCCCCCATCAGAAGCCTCATCACACTGTATTGTTTTTGTCTATCTGTATCTGACCCCCATGAGACCATAGGCCATTTAGGGTGAACAGGTACTGTATTTGTTTTTATTATGTCCATTATTCAATTCCCAGAGCCTTACACACTACTAGGCACATAGTAGATATTTGATTGATATTTTATATATTGAATTAAATTGATTATCAGTGGTCCTAGAGTAGAGGGTGGCAAGTGTAATAAAAGGAATTTGGGGTCAGGACTTGAAGGCCATCAAGCCTGACAAAACATTGAATTTGATGAGTGGGCAGGAGAGTGCGGGCCAGCAGAGTAAGAGAATAATAAACATCAAACTGTATTGCCTGCTCCCATCTCAGCAGAGCAATGCAGATGAATGGAATATAATTAGTAAAATCATTAGCAGGGTGATAACCAGAATCTCCTCATGCTGGGAACTGGGAGGTAACCAGGGGGTATTCTCTGCTCCCAGCTTCCATGCTTTTCAGATCACTGTTGATTTACTGCTGAGGACAGAATAAGTGATGTTCAAACCCAGCTGGCCCTGGGTCTTTTTGGAAAGGAGATGAGATCTCTGAGGGAGAGAGGGAGGAAGATAGGGAGCAGAAACAGCAAGTTGTATCCATTCATCCCAGTCTGTTGGCAGTAGATGAGCAGTCTCACTTAAGCACTGAGATTTGCAGTCTGAGTTGGGGCTTTGTTTTTGTTTTATTGTTTATTATTTTTTGAGTAGAGTTGACACCCAACATTCCATGAGTTTCAGGGGTATAACATAGCAATTCAACAAGTTTATACATCATGCTATGCTCACCACAAGTGTAGCTACTCTCACTGTACAACAATATTACAGTATCATTGGCTATATCCCCTATGCTGTATCTTTGATTCCTGTGACTTATTCATTCCATATCTGGAAGCCTGTACCTCCCACTTCCCTTCACCCATTTTGCCCATCCCCTCTACCCCTCTCCTCTCTGGCAACCATCAATTTGCTTTCTGTATTGATATGATTTTGCTGTTTGTTTTTTAGATTCCACATATAAGTGAAATCATGCTATTTGTCTTTCTCAGTTTGACTTATTTCACTTAGCATAATAGCCTACAATTCTATGTTACAAATGGCAAAAAAAAAAAAATCGCATCCTTTTTTATGGGTGAATAATATTCCCTCATATATCTATATTTCACATCTTCTTTATCCATTCATCTATTAACGGACCCTTGGATTGCTTTCCTATCTTGGCTATTGTAAATACTGCTGCAAATATATCTTTCCTAATTAGTGTTTTTATTTTCTTTAAAAAAAGCTTTTTCTTAAAAAATGCTTGTTGGGACACATGGGTGACTCGGCTAAGCATCTGACTTCAGCTCAGGTTATCTCACAGTTCACAAGTCCAAGCCCCGCACTGGGCTCTGTGCTGACAGCTCAGAGCCTGGAGCCTGCTTTGGATTCTGTGTCTCCCTCTCTCTCTGCCCCTCTGCCACTCATGCTCTGTTTGTTTCTCTCAAAAATAAACATTAAAAAGAATTAAAAATGCTTGTTTATTTTGAGAGAGAGCATCCATAAGTGGGGGAGGGACAGAGAGAGGGAGAGAGAGAATCTTAAACAGGTTCCATGCTATCTGCATGGAACCTGACATGGGGCTTGATATTACAAACCGTGAGATATTGACCTGAGCCAAAATCAAGAGTCAGACACTTCAACGACTCACATTTAGGTCTTCAATTCACGTTCAGTTTATTTTTGTTTATGGTGTTAAAAAGTGATCCAGTTTCATTATTTTGCTATGTGGCTGTCCAGTTTTCCCAGCACATTTTATTTTTTTAAATTAATTTTTAAATTTATATCCAAGTTATTTAGCATATAGTGCAACAATGATTTCAGGAGTAGATTCCTTAATTTCCTTTATCCATTTAGCCCATCTCCTCTCCCACAACCCCTCCAGCAACTCTCGGTTCTTTATATTTAAGAGTTTCTTGTGTTTTGTACCCCCCCCTCCAGTTTTATATTATTTTTGGTTCCCGTCCCATATGTTCATCTGTTTTGTATCTTAAATTCCTCATATGAGTGAAATCATATGATATTTGTCTTTCTTTGACTAATTTCACTTGGTATAATACCCTTCAGTTCCATCCACAAAGTTGCAAATAGCAAGGTTTCATTCTTTTTGATTGCTGAGTAATACCCCATTGTGTGTATGTATGTGTATATATATATACCACATCTTCTTTATCCATTCATCCATTGATGGACATTTGGGCTCTTTCCATAGTTTGGCTATTTTTGATAGTGCTGCTGCAAACATTGGTGTACATGTGCCCCTTTGAAACAGCAAACCTGTATCCCTTGGATAAATACCTAGTAGTGCAATTGATGGTTTGTAGGATAGTTCCCTTTTGAATTTTTTCAGGAAACTCCATACTGTTTTCCAGAGTGGCTGCAACAGCTAGCATTCCACCAGCTGTGCAAAAGAGATCCTCTTTCTCCACATCCTTGCCAACATCTGTTGTTGCCTGAGTTATTAATATTACCCATCCTGACAGGTGTGAGGTGATATCTGAGTGTGGTTTTGATTTGTATTTCCCTGATGATGAGTGAAGTTGAGCATTTTTAAATGTGTCAGTTGGCCATCTGGATGTCTTCCTTGGAGAAGTGTCTATTCATGTCTTTTGCCCATTTCTTCACTGGATTATTTGTTTTTTGGGTGTTGAGTTTGATAAGTTCTTTATAGATTTTGGATACTAACCCTTTCTCTGATATGTCATTTGCAAATATCTTCTCCCATTCTGTCAGTTGCCTTTTAGTTTTGCTGATTGTTTCCTTTGTTGTGCAGAAGCTTTTTATTTTGATGAGGTTCCAGTAGTTCATTTTTGCTTTTTTTTCCCTTGCCTCTGGAGATGTGTTGAGTAAGAAGTTGCTGTGGCAGAGGTCAAAGAGGTTTTTGCCTGCTTTATCCTTGGGGAATTTTTTTAAATTTTAACTTGTTTTATTTTTTAAATTTATATCCAAATTAGCATATAGTGCAACAATGATTTCAGGAGTAGATTCCTTAGTGCCCCTTACCCATTTAGCCCAACCCCCCTCCCACACCCCCTCCAGCAACCCTCAGTTTGTTCTCCATATTTAGGAGTCTCTCCTGTTTTGTTCCCCTCCTGTTTTTATATTATTTTTGTTTCCCTTCCCTTATGTTCATCTGTTTTGTCTCTTAAAGTCCTCATATGAGTGAAGTCATATGATTTTTGTCTTTGTCTAATTTCACTTAGCATAATACCCTCCAGTTCCAGCCACGTAGTTGCAAATGATAAGATTTCATTCTCTTTAATTGCTGAGTAATACTCCATTGCATATATATATATATATATATATATATATATATATATATATATATACACACACACACACACACACCACATCTTCTTTATCCATTCATCCATCGATGGACATTTGGGCTCTTTCCATACTTTGGCTATTGTTGATAATGCTGCTATAAACATGGGGGTGCATGTGCCCCTTTGAAACAACACACCTGTATCCCGTGGATAAATGCCTAGTAGTGCAATTGCTGGGTCATAAGGTAGTTCTGTTTTTAGTTTTTTTGAGGAGCCTCCATACTGTTTTCCAGAGTGGCTGCACCAGCTTGCATTCCCATCTCCTTGAGGATTTTGATGGCTTCCTGTCTTACATTTAGGTCTTTCATCCATTTTGAGTTTATTTTTGTGGAAGGTATAAAAAAGTTGTCCAGGTTCACTGTTCTGCATGTAGCTGTCCAGTTTTCCCAGCACCATTTGCTGAAAAGACTGTCTTTATTCCATTGGATATTCTTTCCTGCTTTGTCAAAGATTAGTTGGCCATATGTTTGTGGGTCCATTTCTGGGTTCTATATTCTGTTCCATTGATCTTAGTGTCTGTTTTTGAGCCATACCATACTGTCTTGATGATTACAACTTTGTAATGCATCTTGAAGCCTGGCATTGTGATGCCTCCAGCTTTGGTTTTCTTTTTCAAGATTGCTTTGGCTATTTGGCATCTTTTCTGGTTCCATACAAATTTTAGGATTATTTGTTCTAGCTCTGTGAAGAATGCTGGTATTACTTTGATAGGGATTGCATTGAATATGTAGATTGCTTTGGGTAGTATCGACATTTTAACAATGTTTGTTCTTCCAATCCAGGAACATTGAAAATTTTTCCATTTTTTTGTGTCGTCTTCAATTTCTTTCATAAGCTTTCTATAGTTTTCATGTATAGATTTTTCACCTCTTGGTTAGGTTTATTCCTAGGTATTGTATGGTTTTTGGTGCAATTGTAAATGGGATCGATTCCTTGGTTTCTCTTTCTGTTGCTTCATTGGTGGTGTATAGGAATGCAACCGATTTCTGTGCATTGATTTTATTGAATTCATGAATCAGTTCTAGCATTTTTTGGTGGAATCTTTTGGGTTTTCCATATAGAGTATCACGTTATCTGCGAAGAAAGTTTGACTTCCTCTTTGCTGACTTGGATGCCTTTTATTCCTTTGTGTTGTCTGATTGCTGAGGCTGACTTCCAACACTATGTTGAATCACCACAGTGGCAAGAGTGGACATCCCTGTCATGTTCCTGACCTTAGGGGGAAAGCCCTCGGTTTTTCCTCATTGAAGATGGTATTGGCGGTGGGTCTTTAATATATGGCTTTTATGATCTTGAGGTATGATCCTTCTATCCCTACTTTCTTGAGGGTTTTTATCAAGAAAGGATGCTGTATTTTATCAAATGCTTTCTCTGCATCTATTGAGAGGGTTATATGGTTCTTGTCCTTTCTTTTATTGATGTGGTGAGTCACATTGATTGTTTTGTGGATATGGAACCAGCCCTACATCCCAGGTATAAATCCCACTTGGTTGTGGTGAATAATTATCTCAATGTTTTGTTGGATCTGGTGGGCTAGTATCTTGTTGAGGATTTTTGCACCCATGTTCATCAGGGAAATTGGTCTGTAGTTCTCCTTTTTAGTGGGGTCTTTGTCTGGTTTTGGAATCAAGATAATGCTGCCCTTATAGAATGAGTTTGGAAGTTTTCCTCCCATTTATATTTTCTGGAACATCTTCAAAAGAATAAGTGTTAACTCTTCTTTAAATTTTTTATAGAATTCCCCTGAAAAGCCATCTGGCCTTGGACTCTAGTTTTTTGGGAGATTTTTGATTACTAATTCAATTTCTTTGCTGATTATGGGTTTGTTCAAATTTTCTATTTCTTCCTCTTTCAGTTTTGGTAGTGTATATGTTTCTAGGAATTTGTCCATTTCTTCCAGATTAGCCATTTTATTGGCATATAATTGTTCATAATATTCTCTTATTATTGTTTGTATTTCTGCTGTGTTGGTTGTGATCTCTCCTCTTTCATTCTTGATTTTATTTATTTGGGTCCTTTCCTTTTTCTTCTTGATCAAACTGGCTAGGAGTTTATTAATTTTGTTAATTCTTTCAAAGAACCAGGTTTTGGTTTCATTGATCTGTTCTACTGGTTTTTTTTTTTTTTTTTTTTGGTTTCAATAGCATTGATTTCTGTTCTAATCTTTATTTCCTGTCTTCTGCTGTTTTTGGGTGTTATTTGCTGTTCTTTTTCCAGCTCTTTAAGGTATAAGGGTAGGTTTTGTATTTTAGACCTTTCTTCCTTTTTAGGAAGGCCTGGATTGCTATATACTTTCCTCTTATGATTGCCTTTGATGTGTCCCAGAGATTTTGCTCTGGTATTATCATTATCATTGGTTTTCATGTACTTTTTAATTTCTTCTTTAACTTCTTGGTTATCCCATTCATTCTTTAGCAGGATGTTCTTTAGTCTCCGAGTACTTGTTACCTTTCCAAATTTTTACTTGTGTTTCTTAGCGTTGTGGTCTGAAAATATGCACGGAATGATCTCGATCCTTTTGCACTTGTTGAGGGCTGATTTGTGCCCCAGTATGTGATCTATTCTGGAGAATGTTCCATGTGTACTGGAGCAAAATGTGTATTCTGCTGCTTTAGGATGAAATGTTCTGAATATATCTGTTAAGTCCATCTGGTCCAGTGTGTCATTCAAAGCCATTGTTTCTTTGTTGATTTTCTGTTTAGATGATCTTTCCATTGCTGTAAGTGGGGTGTTGAAGTCCCCGACTATTATGGTATTATTATCAATGAGTTTATTTATGTTTGTGATTACTTGATTTATATATTTGGGCACTTCCATGTTTGGAGAATAAATGTTTACAATCATTAGATCTTCTTGGTGGACAGACCCCTTAATTATGAGATAATGCCCTTCTTCATCTCTTGTTAGTCTTTATTTTAAAATCTAGATTGTCTGATGTAAGTATGGCTACTCAGGCTTTCTTTGGCAACTATGAGCATGATGGGTGATTCTCATCTTCCACACTTTCAATCTGAAGGTCTAAATGGGTCTCTTGTAAATAACATATAGATGGATCTTGTTTTTTATCCATTCTATTACCCTATGTCTTTTTATTGGAACATTTAGTCCATTGCCATTTAGAGTGAGTACTGAAAGATATGAATCTATTGCCATTGTGTTGCATGTAGAGTTATAGTTTTTGGTGGTGTTCTCTGGTCCTTTCTAGTCTTTGTTGCTTTTGGTCTTTTTTTTTTTCTTCATCTTTTCTCCCCTCAGAGAGTCCCCCTTAAAATTTCTTTCAGGGTTGGTTTAGTGGTCACAAACTCCTTTAATTTTTGTTTGGGAAACTTTTAACTCTCCTATTTTGAAAGATAGCCTTGCTGGATAAAGAATTATTGCCTGCATATTTTTCTGATTCAGCACATTGAATATATCCTGCCACTCCTTTCTGGCCTGCTAAGTTTCTTTGGATAGGTCTGCTGCAAACCTGATCTGTCTTCTCTTGTGGGTTAAGGACTTTTTTCCCCTTTCTGCTTTCATGATTCTCTCCTTGCCTGAGTATTTTGTGAATTTGACTATATATGCCTTGTTGACGGTAGGTTTTTGTTGAATCTAATGGGAGTCCTCTGTGCTTCCTGGATTTTGATGTCTGTGTCTTTCCCTCGGTTGGGAAAGTTTTCTACTATGATTTACTCACATAAAACTTCTACCCCTTTTTCTCTCTCTTCATGGTCTGGGACCCCTATGATTCTGGTGTTATTTCTTTTTTTAAATTTTTTAAATATTTATTTTATTTTGTTATTATTTTTAAAAATTTTATTTTTTATTTTTTAAAATTTACATCCAAATTAGTTAGCATATAGTGAAACAATGATTTCAGGAGTAGATTCCTTAATGCCCCTTACCCATTTAGCCCATCCCCCCTCCCACAACCCCTCCAGCAACCCTCAGTTTGTTCTTCATATTTAGGAGTCTCTTCTGTTTTGCCCCCCTCCCTGTTTTTATATTATTTTTGTTTCCCTTCCCTTATGTTCATCTGTTTTGTCTCTTAAAGTCCTCATATGAGTGAAATCATATATTTGTCTTTCTCTGACTAATTTCACTTAGCATAACACCCTCCAGTTTCAGCCACGTAGTTGCAAATGGCAAGAATTCATTCTTTTTGATTGCCAAGTAATACCCCATTGTATATATATACCACATCTTCTTTATCCATTCATCCATTGATGGACATTTGGGCTCTTTCCATACTTTGGCTATTGTTGATAATGCTGCTATAAACATGGGGGTGCATGTGCCCTTTGAAACAGCATACCTGTATCCCATGGATAAATGCCTCGTAGTGCAATTGCTGGGTTGTACGGTAGTTTTATTTTTAGTTTTTTGAGGAACCTCAATACTGTTTTCCAGAGTGGCTGCACTAGCTTGCATTCCCACCAACAATGCAAAAGAGATCCTCTTTCTCCACATCCTCGCCAACATCTGTCATTGCCTGAGTTGTTAATGGTAGCCATTCTGACAGGTGTGAGGTTGTATCTCATTGTGGTTTTGATTTGTATTTCCCTGATGATGAGTGATATTGAGCATATTTTCATGTGTCGTTTGGCCATCTGGATTTCTTCCTTGGAGAAGTGTCTATTCATGTCTTTTGCCCATTTCTTCACTGGATTATTTGTTTTTTGGGTGTTGAGTTTGATAAGTTCTTTATAGGTTTTGGATACTGTTTATCTGATATGTCGTTTAACAAATATCTTCTCCCATTCTGTTGGTTGCCTTTTTAAAAAAATGTTTTTATTTATTTTTGAAGGAGAGAAAGAGACAAAGCATGAGCGGGGGAGGAGAAGAGAGAGAGGGAGACAGAAAATTTGAAGCAGGCTCCAGGCTCTAAGCTGTCAGCACAGAGCCAGGTGCAGGGCTTGAACCCACAAACTGTGAGATCATGATCTGAGCCGAAGCCAAACGCTCAACCGACTGAGCCACCCAGGCACCCCGTGGTTGCCTTTTAGTTTTGCTGATTGTTTCCTTTGCTTTGCAGAAGCTTTTTTTTTTGATGAGGTCCTAGTAGTTCATTTTTGCTTTTGTTTCCCTTGCCTCCAGAGATTTGTTGAATAAGTTGCTGAGGCCAGGATCAAAGAGGTTTTTGCCTGCTTTCTCCTCAAGGATTTTGATGGCTTCCTGTCTTACATTGAGGTCTTTCATCCACTTTGAGTTTATTTTTGTGTATGGTGTAAGAAAGTGGTCCAGGTTCATTCTTCTGCATGTCGCTGTCCAGTTTTCCCAGCACCACTTGAAGAGACTGTCTTTATTCCATTGGATATTCTTTCCTGCTTTGTCAATGATTAGTTGGCCATACATTTGTGGGCCCATTTCTGGGTTCTCTGTCCTGTTCCATTGATCTGAGTGTCTGCTCCATGCTGTCTTGGTGATTACAGCTTTGTAGTATAGCTTGAAGTCTGGGATTGTGAAGCCTCTTGCTTTGGTTTTCTTTTTCAAGATTGCTTTGGCTATTTGGGGTCTTTTCTGGTTCCATACAAATTTTAGGATCATTTGTTCTAGCTCTGTGAAGAATGCTGGTATTGCTTTGATAGGGATTGCACTGAATATGTAGATTGCTTTGGGTAATATTGACATTTTAACAATATTTGTTCTTTATCCAGGAGCATGGAATCTTTTTCCATTTTTTGGTGTCCTCTTCAATTTCTTTCATAAGCTTTCTATAGTTTTCAGTGTATAGATTTTTCACCTCTTTGGTTAGATTTATTCCTAGGTATTATATGTTTTTTTTGTGTGTGTGCAACTGTAAATGGGATCGATTCCTTGATTTCTCTTTCTGTTGCTTCATTGGTGGTGTATAGGAATGCAACTGATTTCTGTGCGTTGATTTTATATCCTGCAACTTTGCTGAATTCCTGAATCAGTTCTAGCAGTTTTTTGGTGGAATGTTTTGGGTTTTCCATATAGAGTATCATGTCATCTGTGAAGAGTGAAAGTTTGACTTCCTCCTGGATGATATGGATGCCTTTTATTTCTTTGTGTTTTCTGATTACAGAGGCTAAGACTTCCAATACTATGTTGAATAACAGTGGCAAGAGTGGACATCCCTCTCTTGTTCCTGACCTTAGAGGGAAAACTCTCAGTTTTTCCCCATTGAGGATGATATTAGCGTTGGGTTGTTCATATATGGCTTTTATGATCTCGAGGTATGATCCTTCTATCCCTACTTTCTTGTGGGTTTTTATCAGGTAAGTATGCTCTATTTTGTCAAATGCTTTCTCTGCATCTATTGAGAGGATCATATGGTTCTTGTCCTTTCTTTTATTAATGTGATGAATCACGTTGTTTTGTGGATATTGAACCAGCCCTGCATCCCAGGTATAAATCCCACTTGGTCGTGGTGAATAATTTTTTTAATGTATTGTTGGATCTGGTTGGCTAATATATTGTTGAGGATTTTTGCATCCATGTTCATCAGGGAAATTTGTCTATAATTCTCCTTTTTTGTGGGGTCTCTGTCTGGTTATGTAATCAAGGTAATGCTGGCTTCATAGAGTTTGGAAGTTTTCCTTCCATTTCTATTTTTTGGAACAGTTTCAAGAGAATAGGTGTTAACTCTTCCTTAAATGTTTGGTAGAATTCCCCAGGAAAGCCATCTGGCCCTGGACTCTTGTTTTTTTTTGGCAGATTTTTGATTACTAATTCGATTTCCTTACTGGTTATGGGTCTGTTCAAATTTTCTATCTCTTCCTGTTTCAGTTTTGGTAGTGTATATGTTTCTAGGAATTTGTCCATTTCTTCCAGATTACCCATTTTATTGGCATGTAATTATCACAATATTCTCTTATTATTTTTTTATTTCTGTTGTATTGGTTGTGATCTCTCCTCTTTCATTCTTGATTTTATTTATTTGGGTCCTTTCCTTTTTCTTCTTGATCAAACTGGCTAGTGGTTTATCAATTTTGTTAATTCTTTCAAAGAACCAGGTTCTGGTTTCATTGATCTGTTCTACTGTCTTTTTGGTTTCGATAACATTAATTTCTGCTCTAATCTTCATTATTTCCTGTCTTGTGCTGGTTTTGGGTTTTATTTGCTGTTCTTTTTCCAGCTCCTTAAAGTGTAAGGTTAGGTTGTGTATCTGAGATCTTTCTTCCTTCTTGACTGCTATATACTTTCCTCTTATGACTGCCTTTGCTGCATCCCAGAGGTTTTGGGTTGTGGTGTTATCATTTTCATTGACTTCCATATACTTTTTTTTTTTTTCAACGTTTTAAATTTATTTTTGGGACAGAGAGAGACAGAGCATGAACGGGGGAGGGGCAGAGAGAGAGGGAGACACGGAATCAGAAACAGGCTCCAGGCTCCGAGCCATCAGCCCAGAGCCCGACGCGGGGCTCGAACTCACGGACCGTGAGATCGTGACCTGGCTGAAGTCGGACGCTTAACCGACTGCGCCACCCAGGCGCCCCAACTTCCATATACTTTTTAATTTCCTCTTTAACTGCTTGGTTAGCCCATTCATTCTTTAGTAGGATGTTCTTCAGTCTCTAAGTATTTGATACCTTTCCAAATTTTTTCTTGTGGTTGATTTCGAGTTTCATAGCATTGTGGTCTGAAAATATGCACGGTATGATCTCGATCCTTTTGCACTTACTTAGGGCTGATTTGTGTCCCAGTATATGGTATATTCTGGAGAACATTCCATGTGCACTGGAGAAGAATGTATTTTCTGCTGTGTTAGGATGAAATGTTCTGAATATATCTGTTAAGTCCATCTGGTCCAGGGTGTCAATCTAAGCCATTGTTTCCTTGTTGATTTTTTGATTAGATGATCTGTCCATTGTTGTGAGTAGGGTGTTGAAGTCTCTTATTATGGTATTACTATTGATGAGTTTATTTATGTTTGTGATTAATTGATGTACATATTTGGGTGCTTTCACATTTGGCACATAAATGTTTACAATTGTTAGGTCGTCTTGGTGGATAGACCCCTTGATTATGATATAATGCCCTTCTGCATCTCTTGATATAGTCTTTATTTTAAGGTCTAGATTGTCTGATATAAGTATGGCTACTCTGGCTTTCTTTTGATGACCATTAGCATGATAGATGGTTCTCCATCCCCTTATTTTCAATCTGAAGGTGTCTTTAGGTCTAAAGTGGGTCTCTTGTAAACAGCATATAGATGGATCTTATTTTTTTATCCATTCTGTTACCCTATGTCTTTTGATAGGACAATTGAGTCCATTGATGTTTAGAGTGAATACTGAAAGATATGAATTTATTGCCATTATGATGCTTGTGGAGTTGGAGTTTCTGGTAATGTTCTCTGGTCCTTTCTAATCTTTTGTTGCTTTTGGTGTGTGTGTGTGTGTGTGTGTGTGTGTGTGTGTATACATACATACATATACATATACATATACGTATATATATATATTTTCATCTTTTCTCCCCTCAGAAAGTGCCCCTTAAAATTTCTTGCAGGGCTGGTTTAGTGGTCACAAACTCCTTTAATTTTTGTTTGGGAAACTTTTTATCTCTCCTTCTATTTTGAATGGCAGCCTTGCTGGATAAAGAATTCTTGGCTGCATATTGTTCTGATTCAGCACACTGAATATTTCCCACCACTCCTTTCTGGCCTGCCAAGTTTCTGTGGATAGGTCTGCTGCAAACCTGATCTGTCTTCCCTTGTTAAGTTAGGGACTTTTTTTCCCTTGCTGCTTTCATGATTCTCTCCTTGCATAAGTATTTTGTGAATTTGACTATGATATGCCTTGTTGATGGTCGGTTTTTGTTGAATCTAATGGGAATCCTCTGTGCTTCCTGGATTTTGATGTCTGTGTCTTTACCGAGGTTAGGAAAGTTTTCCACTATGATTTGCTCACATAATCCTTCTACCCCTATTACTCTCTCTTCCTCTTCTGGGACCCCTATGATTCTGATATTGTTCCTTTTTAATGAGTCACTGATTTCTCTAATTCTTAAATCGTGCTCTTTTGCCTTAATCTCCCTTTTTTTCTGCTTCGTTATTCTTTATAAGTTTGTCCTCTATATCGCTGATTCTCTGCTCTGCCTCATCCATCCTTGCTGCTGCTGCATCCATCTGTGATTGCAGCTTGGTTATAGCATTTTTAATTTCATTCTGGCTAGTTTTTACTTCTTTTTTATCTGCAGAAAGGATTCTAATCTATTTTCCACTCCAGCTAGTATTCTTATTATCGTGATTCTAAATTCTGGTTCAGACATCTTGCTTGTATCTGTGTTGGTTAAATCCCTGGCTGTCGTTTCTTTGTGCTCTTTCTTTTGGGGTGAATTCCTTCATTTTGTCATTTTGAAGGGAGAAAAGGAATTAATGAGTTAGAAAAATTGAAATAAATTAAAATGAAAAAATATTGACATTAAAAATTACACACACACACACACACACAAATCAAATAGATGATGCTAGATCCTAGGTGTGTTTTGGTCTGGGTGTTGACAGTGATTTGACAGATTAGAGGAAAAAAGGGAGGGGGGGAAGGAAATCGTTTGAGAATTTGAAAAATTGAATACACTGAAGTAGACTAAAATGAGATGACGGGAGTAAAATAGAATTTGAAAAAATACACATAAAAGTAAAGAATGTAGGGAGAGAAGAGGGGAAGATGGTGGCATAGGAGGACGCTGGGCTCACCGTGTCCTGCTGATCACTTAGATTCCACCTACACGTGCTTAAATAACCCAGAAAACTGCCAGAAGACTAGCAGAATGGATTCTCTGGAGCCAAGCGCAGACTTAGAGGCACACGGAAGAGGGTAGGAAGGGCGGAGAGGTGGTGCACACTACACACTTGTGTGAGGGAGCCAGGGCGGAGGGCAGCCCGCTGGCCAAGCAGAGGCCCTGGGTCTGGCTTGCAAAAGCAGAGGGGCCAGATGGAGTGTGTTCAGGCAGTAAGTGGGACTTAACATCTGGAAGTTTATAAGCTAACAGCTCTGCTTGGAGAACGGGAGGGCTGGAGGACAACAGGAGGGAGAGCTGTTGAGCCTCGGAGGACAGAGCTCAGCTTGGCGGGGAACAAAGGCACTCACCAGCGCCATCTCCCTCGCCCATCCCCCAGCCAAAATCCCAAAGGGAACCAGTTCCTGCCAGGGAACTTGCTTGCACCATGCAAACACCTAACGCTGTGCTTCTGTGGATCCGTCCCTCTGGCGGCGGGTCTGACACCCTCCCAGTGCCGCAGGGCCCCTCCCGAAGCAGATTACCGAAGGATAAGTGAGCTGAGCCTACCCCTCCACCACTGTGTACCTTGCCTAACCACCCCAGCTAATATGCCAGGTCCCCAGCACCACAAGCCTGGCAGTGTGCAAGTAGCCCTGACGGCCACGCCACCCCAGAGTGAATCCCGCCCCTAGGAGAGGGGAAGAGAAGGTACACACCAGTCTGACTGTGGCCCCAGTGGTGGGCTGGGGCAGACATCAGGTCTGACTGTGGCCCCGCCCACCAACGCAAGTTATTCAAGACAGCACAGGGGAAGTGCCCTGCAGTTCCGCACCACTCCAGGGACTATCCAAAATGACCAAATGGAAGAATTCCCCTCAAAAGAATCTCCAGGAAGTAACAACAGCTAAGGAACTGATCAAAAAGGATTTAAGCAATATAACCGAAGGTGAATTTAGAATAATAGTCATAAAATTAATCGCTGGGATTGAAAAAGTATAGAGGACAGCAGAGAATCTATTGCTACAGAGATCAAGGGACTAAGGAATAGTCAGGAGGAGCTAAAAAAATTCTATAAACGAGCTGCAAAATAAAATGGAAATGACCACAGCTTGGATTGAAGGAGCAGAGGAGAGAATAGGTGAAATAGAAGATAAAATTATGGAAAAAGAAGAAGCTGAGAAAAAGGTAAAAAAAATCCAGGAGTATGAGGGGAAAATTAGAGAACTAAGTGATGCACTAAAGAGAAATAATCTATGCATAATTCATATTCCAGAGGAGGAAGAAAGAGGGAAAGGTGCTGAAGGTGTACTTGAAGAAATAATAGCTGAGAACTTCCCTGATCTGGGGAAGGAAAAAGGCATTGAAATCCAAGAGGCACGAGAACTCCCTTCAGATGTAACTTGAATTGATCTTATGCAGGACATATCATAGTGAAACTGGCAAAATACAAGGATAAAGAGAAAATTCTGAAAGCAGCTAGGGATAAACGTGTTTTAACATATAAAGGGAGACTGGTAAGACTCATGACAGATGTCTCTATTGAAACGTGGCAGGCCAGAAAGGAATGGCAGGAAATCTTCAATGTGATGAACAGAAAAAAAATATGCAGTTGAGAATCCTTTATCCAACAAGTCTGGCATTTAGAATAGAAGGAGAGCTAAAGGTCTTCACAAACAAACAAAAACTGAAGGACTTCGTCATCACTAAACCAGCCCTACAAGAGATCCTAAGGGGGATCCTGTGAGACAAAGTACCAGAGACATCACTACAAGCATGAAACCTACAGACATCACAATGACTCTAAACCCATATCTTTCTATAATAACACTGAATGTAAATGGATTAAATGCACCAACCAAAAGACATAGGGTATCAGAATGGATTAAAAAAACAAGACCCATCTATTTGCTGTCTACAAGAGACTCATTTTAGACCTGAGGACACCCTCAGATTGAGGGGATGGAGAACTATTTATCATGCTACTGGAAGTCAAAAGAAAGCTGGAGTAGCCATACTTACATCAGACAAACTAGACTTTAAATTAAAGGCTGTAACAAGAGATGAAGAAGGGCATTTTATAATAATTACAGGGTCTATCCATCAGGAAGAGCTAACAATTATAAATGTCTATGCGCCGAATACAGGAGCCCTGAAATATATAAAACAATTACTCACAAACATAAGCAACCTTATTGATAAGAATGTGGTAATTGCAGGGGACTTTAACACTCCACTTACAGAAATGGATAGATCATCTAGACACACGGTCAATAAAGAAACAAGGATACATTGGATCAGATGGACTTGACAGATATATTTAGAACTCTGCATCCCAAAGCAACAGAATATACATTCTTCTCGAGTGCACACGGAACATCCTCCAAGCTAGATCACATACTGGGTCACAAAACAGCCTTTCATTAGTGTACAAGAATTGAGATCATACCATGCATACTTTCAGACCACAATGCTATGAAGCTTGAAATCAACCACAGGAAAAAGTCTGGAAAACCTCCAAAAGCGTGGAAGTTAAAGAACACCCTACTAAAGAATGAATGGGTCAACCAGGCAATTAGAGAAGAAATTTAAAAATATATGGAAGCAAACAAAAATGAAAATACAACAATCCAAACACTTTGGGATGCAGCAAAGGCAGTCCTGAGAGGAAAATACATTGGAATCCAGGCCTATCTCAAGAAACAAGAAAAATCCCAAATACAAAATCTAACAGCACACCTAAAGGAAATAGAAACAGAACAGCAAAGACAGCCTAACCCCAGCAGAAGAAGAGAAATAATAAAGATCAGAGCAGAAATAAACAATATAGAATCTAAAAAAAACTGTAGAGCCGATCAACAAAACCAAGAGTTGGTTTTTTGAAAAAATAAACAAAATTGATAAATCTCTAGCCAGGCTTCTCAAAAAGAAAAGGGAGATGACAGAAATAGATAACATCATGAATGAAAATGGAATTATTACAACCAATCCCTCAGAGATACAAGCAATTATCAGGGAATACTATGAAAAATTATATGCCAACAAACTGGACAACCTGGGAGAAATGGACAAATGCCTAAACACCCACACGCTTCAAAAACTCAATCCGGAGGAAATAGAAAGCTTGAACAGACCCATAACCAGCGAAGAAATTGAATCAGTCATCAAAAATCTCCCAACAAATAAAAGTCCAGGACCAGATGGCTTCCCAGGGGAGTTCTACCAGACGTTTAAAGCAGAGATAATCCCTATCCTTCTCAAGCTATTCCAAAAAGTAGAAAGGGAAGGAAAACTTCCAGACTCATTCTATGAAGCCAGTATTACTTTGATTCCTAAACCAGACAGAGACCCAGTAAAAAAAGAGAACTACAGGCCAATATCCCTGATGAATTTGGATGCAAAAATTCTCAATAAGATATTGGCAAATCGAATTTAACAGCACATAAAAAGAATTATTCACCATGATCAAGTGGGATTCATTCCTGGGATGCAGGGCTTGTTCAACATTCGCAAATCAATCAACGTGATACATCACATTAATAAAAGAAAAGATAAGAACCATATGATCCTGTCAATCGATGCAGAAAAAGCATTTGACAAAATTCAGCAACATTTCTTAATAAAAACCTCGAGAAAGTCGGGATAGAAGGAACATACTTAAAGATCATAAAAGCCATTTATGAAGAGCCCACAGCTAACATCATTGTCAATGGGGAAAAACTGAGAGCTTTTTCCCTGAGATCAGGAACACGACATGGATGTCACTCTCACCGCTGTTGTTTAACATAGTGTTGGAAGTGCTAGCATCAGCAATCAGACAACAAAAGGAAATCAAAGGCATCAAAATTGGCAAAGATGAAGTCAAGCTTTCACTTTTTGCAGATGACATGATATTATACATGGAAAATCTGATAGGCTCCACCAAAAGTCTGCTAGAACTGATACATGAATTCAGCAAAGTTGCAGGATACAAAATCAATGTACAGAAATCAGTTGCATTCTTATAAACTAGTAATGAAGCAACAGAAAGACAAATAAAGAAATTGATCCCATTCACAATTGCACCAAGAAGCATAAAATACCTAGGAATAAATCTAACCAAAGATGTAAAAGATCTGTATGCTGAAAACTATAGAAAGCTTATGAAGGAAATTGAAGAAGATATAAAGAATTGGAAAAACATTCCATGGTCATGGATTGGAAGAATAAATATTGTCAAAATGTCAATACTACCCAAAGCTATCTACACATTCAATGCAATCCCAATCAAAATTGTACCAGCATTCTTCTTTTTTTTTTTTTTTTTTTTAAATTTTTTTTTCAACGTTTTTTATTTTTTTATTTTTGGGACAGAGAGAGGGAGACACAGAATCGGAAACAGGCTCCAGGCTCCAAGCCATCAGCCCAGAGCCTGACGCGGGGGTCGAACTCATGGACCGGACCGCGAGATCGTGACCTGGCTGAAGTCGGACGCTCAACTGACTGCGCCACCCAGGCGCCCCAACACCAGCATTCTTCTTGAAACTAGAACAAGCAATCCTAAAATTCATATGGAACCATAAAAGGCCCAGAATAGTCAAAGTAATTTTGAAGAAGACCAAAGCAGTAGGCATCACAATCCCAGACTTTAGTCTCTACTACAAAGCTGTAATCATCAAGACAGCATGGTATTGGCACAAAAACAGACACATAGACCAATGGAATAGAAGAGAAACCCCAGAACTAGACCCACAAACGTATGGCCAACTCATCTTTGACAAAGCAGGAAAGAACATCCAATGGAAAAAAGACAGTCTCTTTAACAAATGGTGCTGGGAGAACTGGACAGCAACATGCAGAAGGTTGAAACTAGACCACTTTCTCACACCATTCACAAAAATAAACTCAAAATGGATAAAGGACCTGAATGTGAGACAGGAAACCATCAAAAACCTACAAGAGAAAGCAGAAGACCTCTCTCTCTGACCTCAGTCATAGCAATTTCTTGCTTGACACATCCCCAAAGGCAAGGGAATTAAAAGCAAAAATGAACTACTGAGACCTTATGAAGATAAAAAGCTTCTGCACAGCAAAGGAAACAACCAACAAAACTAAAAGGCAACCAACAGAATGGGAAAAGATATTTGCAAATGACATATCGGACAAAGGGCTAGTATCCAAAATCTATAAAGAGCTCACCAAGCTCCACACCCGAAAAACAACCCAGTGAAGAAATGGGCAAAAACATGAATAGACACTTCTCTAAAGACATCCGGATGGCCAACAGGCACATGAAAAGATGCTCAATGTCACTCCTCATCAGGGAAATACAAATCAAAGCCACACTCAGATATCACCTCACGCCAGTCAGAGTGGCCAAAATGAACAAATCAGGAGACTATAGATGCTGGCGAGGATGTGGAGAAACGGGAACCCTCTTGCACTGTTGGTGGGAATGCAAATTGGTGCAGCCACTCTTGAAAACAGTGTGGAGGTTCCTCAAAAACGTAAAAATAGACCTACCCTATGACCTAGCAGTAGCACTGCTAGGAATTTACCCAAGGGATACAGGAGTACTGATGCATAGGGGCACTTGTACCCCAATGTTTATAGCAGCACTCTCAACAATAGCCAAATTATGGAAAGAGCCTAAATGTCCATCAACTGATGAATGGATAAAGAAATTGTGGTTTATATACACAATGGAATACTACATGGCAATGAGAAAGAATGAAATATGGCCTTTTGTAGCAACGTGGATGGAACTGGAGAGTGTGATGCTAAGCGAAATATGTGATACAGAGAAAGATAGATACCATATGTTTTCACTCTTATGTGGATCCTGAGAAACTTAACAGAAACTCGTGGGGGGAGGGGAAGGAGGAAAAAAGAGGTTAGAGTGGGAGAGAGCCAAAGCATAAGAGACTCTTAAAAACTGAGAACAAACTGAGGGTTGATGGGGGGTGGGAGGGAGGGGAGGGTAGGTGATGGGTATTGAAGATGGCATCTTTTGGGATGAGCACTGGGTGTTGTATGGAAACCAATTTGACAATAAATTCCATATATTAAAAAAAATAAAAACTGAGAACAAACTGTGGTTGATGGGTGGTGAAGGGAGGGGAGGGTGGGTGATGGGTATTGAGGAGGGCACCTTTTGGGATGAGCACTGGGCGTTGTATGGAAACCAATTTGACAATAAATTTCATATATTGAAAAAAAAAATAAACTAGTTCCATCTTAAAAAAAAAAAAGGGAAGTAAATGTCCCATCTCCTTAAGGGCAGGATATTTACACAAACCACTTGGAATTCTTCTGCATAGGAGATTTGTCTTTTTTCTCCATTTTTATTTCTTAAATAATTTATTCGTATTAGTATGGCTTCCTTGGTTCCTAATCTTTCTATGACAAAGAGTTTATTTAATTTCAGTTACATATATAGGCCTTCTTCTAACTAGGAATCTTCTTTTTTTCTTTTCATGCTTTCCCCTTTAATAAAGTCTGTAGAATCATGCTCTTAAAATTTAGGCCAGTAATTTTTTTTTATCTAAGAGGACAGATATTAAATATTCTGTCCCCAAAATATTGGCTTTATTAAATAATTTGGGCCTTACGGTTTCTGTTATAACTATGTGAAGGCAGTCACAGACAACACGTTAAGAATAATTAATTGTAGCCAATAAAACTTTATTTATAGAAGCAGGTGGGGCAGATTTGGGTCAGAGGCCCTGTCTTAGAACATTAATTCAATGTCTCTAAGACCTTTACTCCCTTATCCTCTTTCTATGGTCTAATAACCTCTTTCCTGGAATAACTTCTAGTTTTGGGGATTCTTAATTGTCTTCCTTGCTAAGAGATATTTTAAATTTTTTATATGAAATTAAAAGTTAAATTTTTTATGTGTAAGAGAAGTTGGCACATAACTAAGAATGTGAATTCTGAATTCAAGAATTTGTTGAAGAAAGAGTATTGGCACTTTCTCTTTATAGACTTTGGATTAAGACAGAGCTAAACATTCTGCAGCAAGATACTTGGCTCTGTTTGTTATAAATATTTGTTTATCTTTTCCTTTAAAAATAAAGAATGTAGTATAAAAAATTAAGGAAAAATATTTTTAATAAAAATTAAAAATATATATGAATTTTTAATTTTCTGTATTTAAGAAAAAAGAAAAATGAAAAAGAGAAAGATAAAAAAAGAAAAAATCATTTGAAAATTTGAAAAAGTGAATACACTGTAGTAGACTAAAATAAAATGATGGAATTAAAATAGAATTTGAAAAAACATAACAAAAAGTATAGTAATAAAAATTAAATAAATACTTTTAATAGGAATTGAGAGTAAAAATGGAGGTTTTCTCTTTCTGCAATCAAGAAAAGCAAAAGAAATGAAAAAGGAAAAAAGAAAAAGAAAGAAAAAAAGAAAAAAGGAAATTGAGAATTTGAAAAGGTGAGTACACTGAAGTAGACTAATATAAAATGATGGAAGTAAAGTAGAATTTGACAAAAATTTACACAAAAGTATAAAAAGTATAGTAATAAAAATTAGATATTTTTAATGAAAATTGAAAATAAAAATGAATTTTTTCTCTTTATTCAAGAAAACGAAAAGAATTGTAAAGAGGAAAAGGAAAATGAAGAAAGAAAGAAAATTGAATAGATGAACTTGCTAATAGATTGAAGTAGGACTGAAATTGTTTTGTTTTCCCCCAGAAGTCAGTCTATGTAGCTCTTTAGAGTCCATAAATTAAGATGGCAGTGAGACTTGTGTGCTTGAAGAGCGAAGTTAGCCTGGTTGGGCGGTTGTCAGTGTAACAGCTCTGCTCTCCACTAGCTGGTGCTGCTAGCCTACTGGGGTGGATTGTTGCGGGCTCATAGGTGTGTATGTGCATGCGTGGGAGCAGTGAAAATGGTGCCACCCAGGTACCCATTCTGTTCTCTCTGATCAGCAATTATATACCCTCTGTCTTCAGCTCTTGTCCACTCCCAGCTTCTTCACTCTCCATGACCTGGCCCCAGGCAGCACCTCTCTCCAAAACCTTTTCTCAGATACGGCTGTTTTCCCCGACTCCCTACTTCCGAAGGACTGTGGCTTTGACCCGTTCTGCCCCTCTGCAGGAGGGTCTCACCAAGAAATGGCCAAATGAGCAATGGCCAAATATCGCCTGCACCCAGGTACGCCCGCTGGACCCTGTTGTTGCCGGTGCCCTGAGACTGCGGCTAGGTGCCAGCCCATCCCAGAAAATGTTCGCGAGACAGTGTAGCAGCCCCGTCTCAGGGATTATGGAAAATCACAACACACACCTGGCACCAGGCTTCACCCTTAACAACCTTGCCCCAGACCAGTGAACTTGGCTGCCTTCTGGGGTCTGCTGGAACCAGGTGGCTTCAACAGTCTCTACCAAATGTCATTCTAGCAGTGGAATCGCTTTTCCCCATGTGGCCCTGGCATCTCCCAGATCCCACTCCGTTCATGGGGATTTACCCTTCTCACCAGAGCACCACCAGGTATGAAGCTGCAGAATTGCAGCCTTTGAGCTCCCCTTGTTTACAGTCTTAATGGAATTTAAACCCTTGCCTTTCTCCTTTCTCCCTTTTTAGTTTAGCCCTGTGGCTGTTTCTAATTTTCCACTTTCTTTCCAGCTGCTTTTGGGGAGGGGTGATTTTCCCATTTTCTACCCCCCTCCCCAGTCTCCATCCTCTCTCCACCCGCAAATTGGTTCCCTACCTTTCAGGGCTTCTTGCTCCCAAAGTTCAGCTCTCCACACCACGTACCTGCTGAATTCAGTGGTTCAGGTTGTGCAGATTGTTGTGTTAATCCTCCAATCAGTTTTCTAGGTATGTAGGATGGTTCAGTGTTGGTCTGGTTGTATTTTATGGATGTGAGACACACAAAAAGCTTCCATGCTCTTCCACCATCTTGGCTCCTCTCTCTGTCATTCCTTTTTAATGAGTCACTGAGTTCTCTAATTCTTATATTGTGCTCTTTTGCCTTAGTCTCCCTCTTTTTTCCTGCTTCATTATTCTCCAGAAGTTTGTCTTGTATATTGCTGATTTGCTGCTCTGCTTCATCCATCCTTGTCACTGTAGTATCCATTCGATATTGCAGCTCAGTTATAACATTTTTTATTTCATCCTGACTAGCTTTTATTTCTTTTATCTCTGCAGAAAGGGATTCTTCTAATCTATTTTCAACCCCGCTAGTATTCTTATTATCCTGATTCTGAATTCTGGTTCAGGCATCTTGCTTGTATCTGTGTTGATTAAATCACTGCCTGTCATTTCTTCCTGTTCTTTCCTTTGGGGTGAATTCCTTTCTTTCATCATCTTGAAGGAAGAAAAGGAATTAATAAAGTAAAATAATAAAAATTAAAAAATTAAAAAATTAAAAACAACACAAAAAATAAAGGGTGCTAGATCCTAGGTATGTTTTGGTCTGGTTGTTGAAAGAAGCTTGGTAGATTAAGAAAAAAAAAGGGAAAGATAGGAAAAAAAAAGGAAAAGGAAACGTTTGAAAATTTGAAAAAATAAATACAATAAAATAGAATAAAATGAAATGATGAAAGTAAATTAGAATTTAAAAATTAAAAAGTGAAGGAATAGAGTAGAAGAAAATTAAAAATCTTTTTAATAAATATGGAAAAAAAATTCTCTTCCTGTATTTGAATGAGAAAAGAAAAGAAAAAGAGAAAAAAAGTTAGATAGATGGACCAACAAACAGAATTAAATATGATTAAAATTACATCTGGTTTCCCCTAGAAGTCAAACTATGAAGCACTTTATAGCCTGTAAACTAAGCAGGTGGAGAGACTTGTGGTGTTTCTCAAGAGAAGTTGAGCTGCTCTTGGCCCAGTTGGGTGGGGTGTAGTGTAACGGCTTCGTTCTCCACTAGATTGCAATGCTTAGCTTACTTGGGTGGATTGTTGTGGCATGTGTAGGCATATATGTGCACGTGTGGGAGAGGTGAAAATGGCGTCACCCAGTTACACAGTCTCTAGTATTGGAACTCTCTGTTCTCCCCTACTGGCAACCAAGCATCCCTCCATTGTTTCCTGCTTTTGTCTACTCCCTGCTTCTACACTGTCCCTGATCAAGTCGTCAGGCCACCAGGCATTACCTCCCTCCTGAGTTTTATCTCAGATGGGGCTGTGTTTCCCAACCCCCAACTTCTGAGGGACTGTGCCTTTGACCTGCTCAGACCCTCTGGGGGAGGGTCTCTGGCCCATCCCCAGGAATGTTTATGAGACTGTGCTGCTGCTAATGCCCAGTGACTGTGGCTAGGTGCCAGCCCACCCCAGAAAAAGTTCATGCAATTGTGTAGCAGCAGCTTTTCAGGAATTATGGTAAATCACAACATACATCTGGCACCAGGCTTCACCCTTAACATCCTTGGTCTAAGTGGTTGTTCTCCAGGGTCTGCTGGGACCTTTGTGTGGAGGCTGTACATCCTCTACCAAATGTCTTCCCAGCAAGGGAACCACCACTCCACATGTGGCCCTAAGACCCCTTGGACCTTGCTCTCCGCTCCTGGGGATTCGCCCTTCCCACCAGAGCACCGCCAGGTATCAAGCTGTGGAGTTTCAGACTCTGATCTCCCCGTCTATAGAGTCGAAAGGGAATTTAAACCCTCTCCTTTCTCCTTTTTCTCTTCTTTGTTCAGTCCCTTGTCCACTCTTCCACTTTCTTTCCAGCTGATTTTGAGGCAGGGGTGATTTTCCCATACTCCCTCCCACCCTCCACCCATCTCTGTCCTCTCTCTGAAAGCAAAAACAGTTCCCTGTCCTCTGTGGCTTCTCTCTCCCCCAGTTCACCTTTCTGTGCCACGTACCTGCCGAGTTCTGTGGTCCAGGTTGTGCAGATTGTTGTGTTAATCCTCAAATCAGTTTTCTAGGTGTGCAAGATGGTTTAGTGTTGATCTGCTTGAATTGCAGGGTTGACAGAGCTGAAAAACTTTCATGATGTTCTGCCATCTTGGCCCCTCCCCCAAGCACCATTTATTTTTTATTTAATTAAATTTTTTTTTTGAATTGTGCACTTTATTTTTTATTTTTTTTATATAACTTATTGTCAAGTCAGCTAACAGTGTAAAACTGTGCTCTTGGCTTTAGAAGTAGATTCCCATGATTCATCACTTACATACCACACCCAGTGCTCATCCCAACAGGTGCCCTCCTCAATGCCCATGACCTATTTTCCCCATCCCCCTACCTCCACCCCCTCAACCCTCAGTTTGTTCTCTGTATTTAAGAGTCTCTTATAGTTTGCCTCCCTCTCTGTAGCTATTTTTTTTCTTTTCATTCCCCCATGGTCTTCTGTTAAATTTCTCCACTTTCACGTATAAGTGAAAACATATATCTGTCTTTATCTGACTGAGGTATTTCACTTAGCATAATACCTTCCAGTTCCATCCACATTGTTGCAAATGGCAATATTTCATTCTTTTTCATTGCCGAGTAGTATTCCATTGTATAGGTATATACCACATCTTCTTTATCCATTCATCACTTGATGGACATTTAGACTTTTTCCATATTTGGCTATTGTTTACAGCACTTCTATAAACATCGGGGTACATGTGCTTCTGTGAATCAGTACTCCTGTATTCTTTGGATAAATTTATAGTAGTGCTATTGCTGGGTTATAGCAATAGGTTAATTTTTTGAGGAATCTCCACAGTTTTCCAGAGTGCCTGCACCAGTTTGCATTCCCACCAACAATCCAAGAGGGTTTCCCTGTTTTCACATCCTCACCAATATCTGTTGTTTCCTGAGTTGTTCATTTTAGCCACTCTGACTAGCCCAGCACCATTTATTGAAGATACTGTCTTTTCCCCATTGCATACTTTTGCCTCCTTTGTCATAGACTAATTAACCATGTAAGCATGGGTTTCTTTCTGGGTTATCTATTCTGTGCCATATATGTGTCTATTTTTGTCCAGTACCATACTGTTTTGATTACTATAGCTTTGTAGTACAATTTGAAATCTGAGAGCACGATACTTCCAGCTTTGTTCTTTCTCAAGATTGCTCTGACTGTTCAGGGTCTTTTGTGGTTCCACCTAAATTTTAGGAGTATTAGTTCTGGTTCTACACAAAATCCTATTGATATGTGGTAGGAATTGCACTGAATCTGTAGACTGCTTTGGGTAGTATGGACATTTTAACAAAATTCCTCTAATTGATGAACATGGTATACTTTTCCATTTATTTGTGTCATCAGCAATTTCTCTCATCAAAGTCTTATAGTTTTCAGAGTGAAGGTCTTTAACTTCCTTGGTTAAATTTATTCCTAGGCATTTTATTCTTTTTCATGCAGTTGTAAGTGGGATTGTGTTCTTAATTTCTCTTTTTGCTACTTTATTATTTGTGTATAGAAATGTTACAGATTTATGTGTATTAATTTCATTTCCTGAAATTTTATTGAATTCATTTATTCTCATAGTTTTTTGGTACAGTCTTTAGGGTTTTCTCTATATAGTATCCTGTCATCTACAAGCAGTGATAGTTTTATTTCTTCCTTACCAGTTGGGATATTTTAAATTTCTTTTTATCGTGTGCTTACTGAGCTAGGATTCTAGTACTATGTTGAATAGTAGTGGTAGGAGTGGGCATCCTTGCCTTGTTCCTGATTTTAGAGGAAAAACTTTCAGCTTTTTACTGTTGAGTATGATGTTAGCTGTGAGTTTGTTATATATGGCCTTTATTATGTTGACATATGTTCCCTGTATATTCACTTAGTTGAGAATCTTTATACAAATGGATGTTGCATTTGGTCAACTGCTTTTTTTTTCTTTTTCTTTTTTTTTTTTTTTGCATCTATTGATATGACCATATAATTTTTATTCTTCATTTTGTTTACCATGTTAATTGATTTGCAGATATCAAAACATCCTTGCATACCTACAATAAATCCCACTTGATTGTAGTAAATGCTCCTTTTAATGCATTGCTGAATTTGGCTTACTAATATTTTGTTGAGAATTTTTGTACCTGTATTCGTCAGGGATATTGGCCTGTAATTTTCTTTTTTGTAGTATCTTCATCTGGTTTTGAGATCAGGGAATGCTGGCCTCCTAGAATGATTTGGAAGTGTTTCTTTCTCTTCAATTTTTTTTGGAATAGTTTGAGACGGATAAATATTAACTCTTCTTTAAATGTTTGGTAGAATTTACCTGGGAAGACATCTGGTCCTGGACTTGGATGGGAGTTTTTTTTATTACTTATTCATTATGTCATTACTAGTGATTTGTCTTTTCAGATTTTCTACTTCTTGATTCAGTCTTGGGAGATAGTATGTTTCAAGGAATTTATTCACTTATTCTAGGTTGTCCGATTTGTTGACATAAATTTTTGTCATAGTCTCATAATCCTTTATATTTCTGTGGTGTTAGTCATAACCTCTCCCCTTTAATTTATGATTTTATTTATTTGAGCCCTCTCTCTTTTTCTTGAGGGGTGTGTCTAAAGGTTTACCAATTTCGTTAATATTTTCAAAGGACAAGCTCTTCATTTTATTGATTTTTTAAAAAAATTCAAAGTTTATTTATTTTGAGTGAGTAGAGTGAGGGAATGAGGGAGAGGCAGAGAGAGAGGGAGAGAGAATCCCAAGAATTCCCTGCACTATTAGCATGGAGCCCGATGTGGGGTTCGAACCCAAGAACCCTGAGCCAAGTTCAAGAGTTAGACACTTAACTGAGCCACCCAGGTGCCCATTTTCTACTTTTTTCTTAGTTTTGATTTAATTTATTTCCACTCTGATCTTTATTATTGCCTTCTTTATGCTAACTTTGAACTTTGTTCTTCTTTTTCTAGTTCCTTTGGGTATAAAGTTAGATTGTTAGAGATTTTTCTTGTTTCTTGAAGTAGTCCTGTATTATTATAAGTTGACCTTTTAGAAATGATTTTGCAATATCCTGAAGATTTTGGAACACTATGTTTCTATTTTCATTTGTCTCTATATTTTTTATTATCTTTTTTGATTTCTTCCTTGACCTATTCGTTGTTTGATATGTTGTTTTGTCTTCATGTGCCTGTTTCCCCCTCCCCCCCCCCCCGTTTTTATCTTGTAATTAATTTATGGTTTCATGCCATTGTTGGGAAAGTTGCTTGATATGATTTCAATCTTCTTAAATTTGTTGAGGCTTGTTTTGTGGCCTAACGTGATCTATTTTGGAGAATGTTCCCTGCAAATTTGAAAAGAATGTGTATTTTGTTTTTTTTCTGGATGGAATTTTCTGTATGTATCTGTTAAGTCCATCTGCTCTATTGTGTCATTTGAACCCACTGTCTGGATGATCTATTCATTGATGTAAATGGGGTGTTAAGCTCCCCTACTATTATCATATTCTCTCTTAACGTCAATTTCTCTTTATGTCTGTTAATACATAACAGACATATGTCTGTTGGGTACATACATATTTATAATTGTTACATCCTCTTGTTGGATTGATCCCTTTATCATTCTCTAATGCCTTTCTTTGTCTGTTATAGTCTTTGTTTTAAAGTTTATTTTGCTTGATATAAGTATTGCTATCCCAACTTATTTTTTTGCTTCCATTTGCATGGAGTATCTTTTTCTGTCTCTTTACTTTCAGTTTGTATGTGTCTTTAGATGTGAAGTAAGTCTCCTGTAGGTAGTATGTATGTGTGTGTACACACACACACACACACACACACACACACACATCCATATGTATACTGGTGGTATTTTTTTTAAAAATCAATTCAGTCACTATATGTCTTTTAATTGGAGCATTTAGTCCTTTACATTTAAAGTAATTATTGATAGGCATGTACTTATTGACATTTTGTTAATTGTTTCCTTATTGTTTTTGTAGTTATTCTCTATTCCTTCTCTTGCTCTCTTTCCTTGTGATTTGATAATTATCTTTAGTGTTATGCTTGGATTCCTTTCTCTTTCTTTTTTTTATGTATCTAATATAGGTTTTTGGTTTGTGGTTACCATGAAGTTCATACATAACACCCTATGTACATAGCAGTATATTTTAAAGTGATGATCACTGAAATTTGAACACATTCTAAAAGAACTATATTTTTACTCCTCCCTAACTTTTTATGTATGTGATGTCACATTTTAATATTCTTATTTTGTGTTTCCTTTACTAATTTTTATAGATAGAATTAAACATTTTTAAAAAGTAATACAATTATTTATTTTGAGAGAGAGAGCATGTGTGTGATTGGGGGAGAGGCAGAGAGAGAGGGAGAGAGAATCCCAAGGAGGCTCTGCACTGTCATCACAGAGCCCAATGCAGGGCTGGTCCCATGAACAGTGAGATCATGACCTGAGCCAAGATCAAGAGTTGGATGCTTAACCAACCAACTGAGCGACCCAGTTGCCCCTAACTTTACTACTTTTGTTCTTCAACCATCATACTAGCTTTATAAGTGATTGAGCTACTCTCTTTACTATACGTTTGCTTTTACCAGTGAAATTTTATCTTTCATAATTTTCTTCTAGCTATGGCAATTTCTTTTCTGTTTAAGTTTCTTTAACATTTCTTGTAAGGCTGGGTTAGTGGTGGCAAACTTTTTAAACTTTTGTTTGGGAAACTCTTTATCTTTCTTTCTTTTTTTTAAAGTTTATTTATTGTGAGAAAGAGATTATGTGAGCTGGGGGGGGTGCTGAGAGAGAGGAAGAGAGAGAATCCCAAGCAAGTTCCACACTGTCAGCTCAGAGCCCAATGCAGGGCTTGATCCCATGAACTGTGAAATCATGACCTGAGCCAAAATCAAGAGTCAGACGTTTAACTTACTGAGCCACCTAGTGCCCCATATCTTTCTTTTAAATCTGAATATTACCTTTGCTGGGTAGAGGTCTTTTTGGTTGTAGGTTTTTTCCTTTTAGTACTTTGAACGTATCATTCCACTTCCTTTTGTCCTGCAAGTTTTTGCTGAAAAATCAGCTGATAATCTTATGGATGTTCCCTTGTAGATAACTAGTTGTGTTTCTCTTGTTGCTTTTAAGACTATTTCTTTATCTTTAAATTTTTTACATTTAAATTATTTTGTGTCTTGGTGTAGACATCTTTGGGTCCATCTTGTTTGGGGCTTTCTTTGATTCCTGGACCTGGATATCTGTTTCTTTTCCCAAATAGGGAACTTTTCACCTATTTTTTCTTCAGCTAAAATTTCTCCCTCCCCCCTTCTCTCTCTTCTTCTGTTGTCCCAGAGGTCCCTTAACCTAGCCTTATTTTTGTTAAATTGTTTTTTTCTTTTTTGCAGTTCAGTTTAGATAATTTCTATTATGTGTCTTCTGGATCACTGACCTATTCTCTTGCATCCTTTAATCTGTTGATTCCTTTTAGTGTATTTTTCATTTCAGCAATTATATTCTTCAGCTCAGATTGGTTTTATGTATGGATGTATGTATGTATGTATGTATGTATGTTTCTGTTGAAATTCTCATTGAGTTTATTCATTCTTTTCCCATGTTCAATGAGCATCTTTATTACTATTACTTTGAACTATTTATCAGGTAGATTGCTTACCACCATTTCATTTAGTTCTTTTTATGTGATTTTTGTCTTGTTCTTTTGTTTAGAACATATTCCTCTGTCTCCTCATTTTATCTCTCTCTGTTTGTTTCTATGTATTAGGTAGATTATCTATGTCTCCTGGTCTTGAAGGGAGTGGTGTCATATAGAAAGTGTCCTGTGGGACCCAGAAATGCAATCCCTCTTGGTCATGAAAACCAGGTACCCCAGGGGTACTCCTGTGTGGGCTGCATGTGTCCTCCTGTTAATGACTGGGCTGTAAGTGATGCAAGCACAATGGTGGGCATGACTGGCTGAGAGACATGCTGTAGCTACTATAGATGTTTGGGTGGGTGGGACTGGCTCCTACCCTCCTTGGGGCAGAAGTCACTTTGAAGGTACATGGTTCTGATCAAGGCTGCCTGTTGCGTGCTATAGGAAGGGAGGTGCTTTGGAAGGGTGCCTGCTAAGAAAGGTGTTAGGGGCAGGGTCGGCCCACATGGGAACACTGGGGCATAGTAATTGGTGTTCAAGAAGTAGATGGAGAGTGTCAGAACTAGTGCCTACTAGAATTGGTCAGTTAGGCTGAAGGAAGGCAAGAAAAATGGAACCTTTTAGTATTTCTTTTTCCAGGAAAAGTTCCCACAGATCCCTGGCCTTCTGGCACATGCCCTAAAATTAGTCAATAAATCTTCCTGTATGGCCCAGGGCTTTTCAAACTATTGACTCTGCTGGATCTTAGAATAAGTGAGATTGTGTGTATGCCCTTTAAAAGTGGAGTCTCAGTTTCCTATAGCCCTGTGCAACTCTCAGTTAAGCTCCATTGATTTTTCAAAGCCAAATGTTATGGGAGCTCATTTTCATGGTGCACCAAACCATGTGGTTTGCTGTGTTAGGGATTTGATTTTGACCAGATCACATGTATGCTCCTCCTACCATTGATTTTTTTTTTTTTTATGTGTGGAAGAGTTGTTTTACTAGTCTTCAGATCATTCTCAGAGGGAGTTGCTTTATATGTAGCTGCTGCCTTGGTGTGTTCATGGGAAGAGGTGAGTTCAGGATCTTCCTGCTTCACCATATTCCCATTGCTATTTCTGAGCCATTCTGAGGTTCTTTGACTTTATCCTGGTTTCTCACCCTGTAGGTCCTTTGCAGAGAGAGGAAAGATGATATCTAATCTATTTACCACTCCTTCATTTCTTTTCCATTTTCTTTAGTTTCATTGACCCCTCCCTTTTGCATCTATTTCTTTCCGTGTCTTATTGTTCTTGAGGTTTTAGACTTTCTCCTTCCTTAACTCATATTCTAATGGGATTTTATAAAATAATGGAGAAAAATGTGTATGTCAATCCATCACATTTAAGTGGAAATTGAGCTGATTATTTCTTTTTATTTTTCAGAAGTTAACTTTGCTATTGTTGGTTATTTGAGTTTGCCAGGCTTTCATTAACTAGAGACATTTGGTTTCATCTTGGAAGATTTGTATTTTTTTTAAGCTTAAGAATTTGTCTTCAGAAGATTTTTTTCAAGTTGCTGATATCTTCCCAAATTTCAAAGCTTGTATGACTGAGCAATACATCCATTCAAGAGAAGGGGTAGAAAGTCTTAACAATCTGGACTTACCAACGTGGACCCAGGGGCCTTTCACATATCCAATAAATCTGCCATAGAATATTGCTGAGCTATATTAGTTACTAAAAAGTCTACGTATCTCTCAGACATAGCACATGTCTCCTGTGCTCCGTGTTTATGTATCTATAGTCATTAGTATCATCTCTGAGTGTTTTCTGCACTTTGCTGAGATTCTGTGTTAATTTGCTGCTGCTTCTGTCTACCTCCTATATTTCTTTGGCCACAAAATATACTCATACAGCTGCTTCTGTACTAGCATGGTGTATTCCTTGTACCATTTCAGTTCTTACTACTTCATAGACCCTGTAGGTATGAAAGATTTTAGAAATCATCTAGTGGCTTCAAACTTGTATTCTACAGATTAAAAATGCTTTTTAAAAAAAAGAATCTTAGCGAAAAGGCTGGCATATGAAACAGGATGAGAGCTTCTCTGGGTAATGTAGGGAAGGGAATTTGACTATATCCATCTCAGAGAGATAGTTTAAATACCACTGATCCTTTTTAACTCTCATTTTAAACACAAGTGTCTGAGTCCCTGAGAGGGAAAGAATTTGCACAAGGTCATCCAGTAGATTAGTCCAGGATTTGAATTAAGGCTTCCTTATACTATACCAGTTGCTCTAGATGCACAAATCATGACACTTGAAGGGAAATTGTGGAGACTCTAAAGTTAATAGTCAAACAGTGGCCTATTAGCTGGGCTACCCCCTTTTTTGGATGCCTCATAACCTTGCACTCCATCTTTAGTCTTGTATGAAAAATTATAAATAATAATTCTTCCTGAAACAGCCTCCTTCCTGCCCCAGTATTTGTGTACTGCTGGCTTGTTAATTTTAGTTTGTGAGACCTAGTTCAGTTTCAGAGACTTAGTGATGACCACTATCATGCCAGGCTTCTTTGCTGTTCAATAGATGCTAATAAAGCATAATCTGCCATCCTAACAATCGCTGCTGCCTGAACCAAAATGCAAGGGCAAAGATTACGTTGGTCTGAATTGGATTTGAAAAGGCTGAAAGAACAGGCTTTGAGTGCGCAGTGGAAATGCCAGTTGAATATTAATTATAGCAGCACTGCTGGTCTGTGGAAGGTTCAGCAATGAGCACTAGAGAGGGATTATCGAATGCATGCAAGATGCTTCTGCATGTGGAATCCAGGAGTGTGGCTTCAAACAGAGTCCAGGGAGCCTCGGGTGGTTTTCTGCAACTTTCCTGGTGTTCAAGGTCTTTTTGGCCTTCTAATTTGCTCTTTTTATTTACTTCTCAAAATCACCAGGATGAGTTGGCCAGGAGCTATCTTAGGGGCAGGTTTTAATTAGTGGCTTGGGGATTCAGAAAGTGGCAGTGAGGTAGATTGGGGTTCCATAACCTCTCTGCCCCACTGATTATTTCCCACGTTTTAGGAATGAAATACTCTTGTCTACCATGATCCACACACGTAATTACAACCAGTCTCTTTACTTAGTGGTTATCTACACACAAACACAGAACATTAATAGCATAGGGTGGGGGTGGGCGGGGATAGTGGTTTGCTTATGGATGTACCAAGCTGTAGGCAAGTAATAATTTCCATATACCTCAACCCCTGGCAAACTTTTAAATTATGTACATTGAATAATTTCCTACAGATCTAACTGCCTGATAGATTGTGTGACTAATTGTTTCTTTCCACTTAAAATGGGAGCCTCCTGGTAGGCTGTATGTTTTGGTGCAATTATGTCGCCCAGACCAGGGCTGAGGCCATTTTAGCCCCCTGAAGAGTGTGCTAATTGTTCTGAAGTATGTTGCCTGGTGTGTGCCTCATTGCTGTAGTGGTTTTAATGGAACTTCTAATTAAAAATAAGAAGAGAGGCAGGGCTGGGTACATTCCTCCCTCATCAGGGGTTCAGGCAGGGCCCCTTTGAGCATGGCAATGTGAGCCTTCCCATGGTGGGAGCCAGCTGGGGCAGAAATTAATGTGCTTCTGGTATGGTTTGTCTGCTAGGCACAGACAGGCTGTTGGAGCTGTAATTAGAGCTAGGCCAATGTCATCATGTCTTCCAGGGTGCCAGTCCTTCTCCTAGGCTCTGTGTCAGTGTTTGGAAGGTGTGTCTATGGAGAAACTGGGAGGGAAAGAGGGTGGAAAGCTTAAGTGGCTGGAGGTACAGACAAGACCCTGAGGGAGTTTGTGAGACAGAACTGTGGAAAATTACATGATGTGCTATTTACCAAACACCAGGCTTTCTGTTAGTTACAGTGGGCTGGGAATCTGGTCTAGGTTTGGAATACTATTCCTGCCTCTTATTAATAGTGCATTTTTGTATAAGGTATCTAACTTTTCTGAGTCTGTTTGCTTACTTATAAAATGGGAATAAAAATACCAATTAAAATTTTGATGCTATTTTGGTGTCATGGACATAGAATACAAGAATGTGGGCATCTTACATGAATAGTCACTTTGTCTCTCCTCTGTGGGCCTCCAGTTTCCCATTGCTCTACTTCCTTCTCCCCAGACTAGTACTACCAGAGTCATTAGAAGAATGGAAACAGAAATAGTTTATTAACAACTGAGCCCATGGCCCAAAGTATAAGAGGGAAAAGGGAGTAAAAGAGAGGTTGGCCTTCCCTGTGGGGTGAATCTTAGCTTAGTTGTGCCGTTTGACCTCATGGAAGGAGGAAACAGAAGAGAGAGAAGAGCCAAGGATGTATCTGGAACCATTTTAAGATTAGGCCCTCAAGAACCACTGATTTTCCTGGAACATTGACCATTGTATCATCTTCTGGTCTTTGCCTTTAGGAAGAGAAGAAGGAGGAGGCCAAGGCAGAGACCTCCTGGGATGGGGAGAGGTAGATGAAATGCCTCTCCCTACCCCTGCCCCCTGGATTTGTAGTCAGGAGTAGATGAGAAAACATTTTTTTTTTCTTAAGAACATTCTTATGAGCTAGTCCCCTACTATCATTGGCCAAGCCTTGGTCTAGCCCTAGGATGAATCATTTAGGACCTGTTACTTCAGGCTCTGTCATTCTAGAAGGAATGATTTAAAAAAGAAAGAAAGAAAAAGATCTGAGTAACTAGATGTGTCTGTATTGAGTTCTGTAAGTTATGTGCAGAGAGCTTTGGGAGGTCAGCAACTAGGGATAGCTTTATGGAAGAAGTGGTCTGTAGAGGGCTATATTTGAGATTCAGGCTTTGAGCAGGCATTTTAGGTAGAGGAGATGGCTCAAACCAAAGGCACAGAGGTGGGAAAGTATAAAATGTAGTTATATAATGGGAGCAATTATGTTTCCTTGAACATGGGCTCTGAGCCTGGCAAGGTAGATCAGGGCCAAGTAATGGAGGTCCAGTGTATACCTGGCTCAGGAGCTGGGAAATAAGTAGAGCACACAACTCTTATTTCCTTTGGGAGTTATCTTCATATCCTTCAGATTTCTTCCCTAACACCTGCTTACTCCTCCTGCTCACCTCCCCAAGCTGTATTTGTGATTTGCTTAGCCAGTCAGCAGGTCTTCAGTTGACCTACTAGTGCCTTTAATTATCCTTTACAAGAGCTGATTAGTCTGGTTTCTAACACATCTACTTGAAAAAAGATTTCTTATTGATAGGTTGAGTGAAAGCTTCAAGGGCATTTATGAGTAAACGGAGTATGTGTTCTTACAGGTGAGAATCATGAATTCAGAAAAATCTGGGGTCCTTAGAAGTCTCTGACCAATCCCCTAATTTTACAGATGGAGAAAGAAAGGGGAAGAAAACTTTCACAATAAGAAACTTGTAGATTTGGGGGTCTGGATCTCCCAACTCTAAATTCAGTCAGGGCTCTTTTCTATTCTATGTAAGTATATAGCCTAGTGGTTAATATTTTGGGCCCTGAAGTTGGGCAACTTGGGGTTGAATTTCTGTCTCAGCCATAAATTTGCCTGTTGACTTTGGGTAAGTTATCAAACATCAGTTTGCTTCTCTATATAATGGAACAAGGAAACCAAGTGGAAAAACACATTAGCATTTGCAGGGGACAAAAAAAGGAGGTATATTCTCTATTTGTCCTATTGCAAGAGCTGTCTGATGTGTAGGCCATCACTTCCAGGGGGTGAAGCAAGGGATTTCTAAAGAAAGGGTCTTCTGGAGAGTTCCGGAAGATGGCGGCGTAGGAGGACGCTAGGCTCACCGCGCGTCCTGCTGATCACTTAGATTCCACCTATACCTGCCTAAATAACCCAGAAAACCGCCAGAGGATTAGCAGAACGGAGTCTCCGGAGCCAAGCGCAGACGAGAGGCCCACGGAAGAGGGTAGGAAGGGCGGCGAGGCGGTGCGCGCTCCACGGACTGGCGGGAGGGAGCCGGGGCGGAGGGGCGGCTCGCCGGCCAAGCAGAGCCCCCGAGTCGGGCTGGCAAAAGCGGAGGGGCCGGACGGACTGTGTTCCGACAGCAAGCTCGACTTAGCGACTGGGAGGTCAGAAGTTAACAGCTCTGCTCAGAAAGCAGGAAGGCTGGAGGACAAAGGGAGGGAGAGCTGCTGAGCCCCCGGACGGCAGAGCTCAGCTTGGCGGGGAACAAAGGCGCTCGCCAGCACCATCTCCCCCGCCCATCCCCCAGCCAAAATCCCAAAGAGAACCAGTTCCTGCCAGGGAACTTGCTCGCTCCGCGCAAACACCCAACTCTGTGCTTCTGCGGAGCCAAACCTCCGGCAGCGGATCTGACTCCCTTCCGCTGCCACAGGGCCCCTCCTGAAGTGGATCACCTAAGGAGAAGCGAGCTAAGCCTGCCCCTCCTGCCCCCGTGCACCTTGCCTACCCACCCCAGCTAATACGCCAGATCCCCAGCACCACAAGCCTGGCAGTGTGCAAGTAGCCCAGACGGGCCACGCCACCCCACAGTGAATCCCGCCCCTAGGAGAGGGGAAGAGAAGGCACACACCAGTCTGACCGTGGCCCCAGCGGTGGGCTGGGGGCAGACATCAGGTCGGACTGCGGCCCCTCCCACCAACTCCAGTTATACACCACAGCACAGGGGAAGTGCCCTGCAGGTCCTCACCACTCCAGGGACTGTCCAAAATGACCAAACGGAAGAATTCCCCTCAGAAGAATCTCCAGGAAATAACAACAGCTAATGAACTGATCAAAAAGGATTTAAATAATATAACAGAAAGTGAATTTAGAATAATAGTCATAAAATTAATCGCTGGGCTTGAAAACAGTATACAGGACAGCAGAGAATCTCTTGCTACAGAGATCAAGGGACTAAGGCACAGTCACGAGGAGCTGAAAAACGCTTTAAACGAAATGCAAAACAAAATGGAAACCACGACGGCTCGGATTGAAGAGGCAGAGGAGAGAATAGGTGAACTAGAAGATAAAGTTATGGAGAAAGAGGAAGCTGAAAGAAAGAGAGATAAAAAAATCCAGGAGTATGAGGGGAAAATTAGAGAACTAAGTGATACACTAAAAAGAAATAATATACGCATAATTGGTATCCCAGAGGAGGAAGAGAGAGGGAAAGGTGCTGAAGGGGTACTTGAAGAAATTATAGCTGAGAACTTCCCTGAACTGGGGAAGGAAAAAGGCATTGAAATCCAAGAGGCACAGAGAACTCCCTTCAGACGTAACTTGAATCGATCTTCTGCACGACATATCATAGTGAAACTGGCAAAATACAAGGATAAAGAGAAAATTCTGAAAGCAGCAAGGGATAAACGTGCCCTCACATATAAAGGGAGACCTATAAGACTCGTGACTGATCTCTCCTTTGAAACTTGGCAGGCCAGAAAGGCTTGGCACGATATCTTCAGTGTGCTAAACAGAAAAAATATGCAGCCGAGAATCCTTTATCCAGCAAGTCTGTCATTTAGAATAGAAGGAGAGATAAAGGTCTTCCCAAACAAACAAAAACTGAAGGAATTTGTCACCACGAAACCAGCCCTACAAGAGATCCTAAGGGGGATCCTGTGAGACAAAGTACCAGAGACATCACTACAAGCATAAAACATACAGACATCACAATGACTCTAAACCCGTATCTTTCTATAATAACACTGAATGTAAATGGATTAAATGCACCAACCAAAAGACATAGGGTATCAGAATGGATAAAAAAACAAGACCCATCTATTTGCTGTCTACAAGAGACTCATTTGAGATCTGAGGACACCTTTAGATTGAGAGTGAGGGGATGGAGAACTATTTATCATGCTACTGGAAGCCAAAAGAAAGCTGGAGTAGCCATACTTATATCAGACAAACTAGACTTTAAATTAAAGGCTGTAACAAGAGATGAAGAAGGGCATTATATAATAATTACAGGGTCTATCCATCAGGAAGAGCTAACAATTATAAATGTCTATGCGCCAAATACCGGAGCCCCCAGATATATAAAACAGTTACTCATAAACATAAGCAACCTTATTGATAAGAATGTGGTCATTGCAGGGGACTTTAACACCCCACTTACAGAAATGGATAGATCATCTAGACACACAGTCAATAAAGAAACAAGGGCCCTGAATGATACATTGGATCAGATGGACTTGACAGATATATTTAGAACTCTGCATCCCAAAGCAACAGAATATACTTTCTTCTCGAGTGCACATGGAACATTCTCCAAGATAGATCATATACTGGGTCACAAAACAGCCCTTCATAAGTTTACAAGAATTGAAATTATACCATGCATACTTTCAGACCACAATGCTATGAAGCTTGAAATCAACCACAGGAAAAAGTCTGGAAAACCTCCAAAAGCATGGAGGTTAAAGAACACCCTACTAACGAATGAGTGGGTCAACCAGGCAATTAGAGAAGAAATTAAAAAATATATGGAAACAAACGAAAATGAAAATACAACAATCCAAACGCTTTGGGATGCAGCGAAGGCAGTCCTGAGAGGAAAATACATTGCAATCCAGGCCTATCTCAAGAAACAAGAAAAATCCCAAATACAAAATCTAACAGCACACCTAAAGGAAATAGAAGCAGAACAGCAAAGGCAGCCTAAACCCAGCAGAAGAAGAGAAATCATAAAGATCAGAGCAGAAATAAACAATATAGAATCTAAACAAACTGTAGAGCAGATCAACGAAACCAAGAGTTGGTTTTTTGAAAAAATAAACAAAATTGACAAACCTCTAGCCAGGCTTCTCAAAAAGAAAAGGGAGATGACCCAAATAGATAAAATCATGAATGAAAATGGAATTATTACAACCAATCCCTCAGAGATACAAACAATTATCAGGGAATACTATGAAAAATTATATGCCAACAAATTGGACAACCTTGAAGAAATGGACAAATTCCTAAACACCCACACTCTTCCAAAACTCAATCAGGAGGAAATAGAAAGCTTGAACAGACCCATAACCAGCGAAGAAATTGAATCGGTTATCAAAAATCTCCCAACAAATAAGAGTCCAGGACCAGATGGCTTCCCAGGGGAGTTCTACCAGACGTTTAAAGCAGAGATAATACCTATCCTTCTCAAGCTATTCCAAGAAATAGAAAGGGAAGGAAAACTTCCAGACTCATTCTATGAAGCCAGTATTACTTTGATTCCTAAACCAGACAGAGACCCAGTAAAAAAAGAGAACTACAGGCCAATATCCCTGATGAATATGGATGCAAAAATTCTCAATAAGATACTAGCAAATCGAATTCAACAGCATATAAAAAGGATTATTCACCATGATCAAGTGGGATTCATTCCTGGGATGCAGGGCTGGTTCAACATTCGCAAATCGATCAACGTGATACATCACATTAACAAAAAAAAAGATAAGAACCATATGATCCTGTCAATCGATGCAGAAAAGGCCTTTGACAAAATCCAGCACCCTTTCTTAATAAAAACCCTTGAGAAAGTCGGGATAGAAGGAACATACTTAAAGATCATAAAAGCCATTTATGAAAAGCCCACAGCTAACATCATCCTCAATGGGGAAAAACTGGGAGCTTTTTCCCTGAGATCAGGAACACGACAGGGATGCCCACTCTCACCGCTGTTGTTTAATATAGTGCTGGAAGTTCTAGCATCAGCAATCAGACAACAAAAGGAAATCAAAGGCATCCAAATTGGCAAAGATGAAGTCAAGCTTTCGCTTTTTGCAGATGACATGATATTATACATGGAAAATCCGATAGACTCCACCAAAAGTCTGCTAGAACTGATACATGAATTCAGCAAAGTTGCAGGATACAAAATCAATGTACAGAAATCAGTTGCATTCTTATACACTAACAATGAAGCCACAGAAAGACAAATAAAGAAACTAATCCCATTCACAATTGCACCAAGAAGCATAAAATACCTAGGAATAAATCTAACCAAAGATGTAAAAGATCTGTATGCTGAAAACTATAGAAAGCTTATGCAGGTAATTGAAGAAGATATAAAGAAATGGAAAGACATTCCCTGCTCATGGATTGGAAGAATAAATATTGTCAAAATGTCAATACTACCCAAAGCTATCTACACATTCAATGCAATCCCAATCAAAATTGCACCAGCATTCTTCTTGAAACTAGAACAAGCCATCCTAAAATTCATATGGAACCACAAAAGGCCCCGAATAGCCAAAGTAATTTTGAAGAAGAAGACCAAAGCAGGAGGCATCACAATCCCAGACTTTAGCCTCTACTACAAAGCTGTCATCATCAAGACAGCATGGTATTGGCATAAAAACAGACACATAGACCAATGGAATCGAATAGAAACCCCAGAACTAGACCCACAAACCTATGGCCAACTCATTTTTGACAAAGCAGGAAAGAACATCCAATGGAAAAAAGACAGTCTCTTTAACAAATGGTGCTGGGAGAACTGGACAGCAACATGCAGAAGGTTGAAACTAGACCACTTTCTCACACCATTCACAAAAATAAACTCAAAATGGATAAAGGACCTGAATGTGAGACAGGAAACCATCAAAACCTTAGAGGAGAAAGCAGGAAAAGACCTCTCTGACCTCAGCCGTAGCAATCTCTTACTCGGCACATCCCCAAAGGCAAGGGAATTAAAAGCAAAAGTGAATTACTGGGACCTTATGAAGATAAAAAGCTTCTGCACAGCAAAGGAAACAACCAACAAAACTAAAAGGCAACCAACGGAATGGGAAAAGATATTTGCAAATGACACATCGGACAAAGGGCTAGTATCCAAAATCTATAAAGAGCTCATCAAACTCCACACCCGAAAAACAAATAACCCAGTGAAGAAATGGGCAGAAAACATGAATAGACACTTCTCTAAAGAAGACATCCGGATGGCCAACAGGCACATGAAAAGATGTTCAACGTCGCTCCTCATCAGGGAAATACAAATCAAAACCACACTCAGATACCACCTCACGCCAGTCAGAGTGGCCAAAATGAAGAAATCAGGAGACTATAGATGCTGGAGAGGATGTGGAGAAATGGGAACCCTCTTGCACTGTTGGTGGGAATGCAAATTGGTGCAGCCGCTCTGGAAAGCAGTGTGGAGGTTCCTCAGAAAATTAAAAATAGACCTACCCTATGACCCAGCAATAGCACTGCTAGGAATTTATCCAAGGGATACAGGAGTACTGATGCATAGGGGCACTTGTACCCCAATGTTTATAGCAGCACTCTCAACAATAGCCAAATTATGGAAAGAGCCTAAATGTCCATCAACTGATGAATGGATAAAGAAATTGTGGTTTATATACACAATGGAATATTACGTGGCAATGAGAAAAAATGAAATATGGCCTTTTGTAGCAACGTGGATGGAACTGGAGAGTGTGATGCTAAGTGAAATAAGCCATACAGAGAAAGACAGATACCATATGGTTTCACTCTTATGTGGATCCTGAGAAACGTAACAGAAACCCATGGGGGAGGGGAAGGGAAAAAAAAAAAAAAAAGAGGTTAGAGTGGGAGAGAGCCAAAGCATAAGAGACTGTTAAAAACTGAGAACAAACTGAGGGTTGATGGGGGGTGGGAGGGAGGGCAGGGTGGGTGATGGGTATTGAGGAGGGCACCTTTTGGGATGAGCACTGGGTGTTGTATGGAAACCAATTTGACAGTAAATTTCATATATTAAAAAAAATAAATAAATAAAAAAAAAAATAAAAAAAAAATAAAAAAAAAAAAAAAAAAAAAAATAAAGAAAGGGTCTTCTGGTCAAAGGTGTATATCCCCTACCCCTCTTCTCTGGCCTGCCACCCTGCCTGAACTCCTGCTTATTCTTTGTGATGAAGTACCCCAAACTGCTGTTAAAATAGATGAGTTACCAAAATCTCACATTAGGTCATGATATTAAGACCATGGCCCGAAAGACATCCTCTGATTATCCAGAACCAATTGATTGAATGGGTCTATTTGGTAAAAGCACCTATTAAGGGTATCCCATAAGTTTTATTTTCAACATAGAATGTATCTTCTAAATTACTGTCTTTCAGCCACCTGGGGCAAGCTCATGAAATATCTGAGGGTAGCAGAGGTGATTCTCATTCTCTGGCAAGTTCACCCTCTTATCTGGGCCTTGCATTGCCTCTTTGGTTCCTTGCTCTTCAAAAAGAGAAATGGTTGTCTAGAAGCATAGCAAATGTTAAGCTGCCCTAGGTTCTTGTACTTCCCTCTTGAAAGAGAGCTCTCAAATAAAATAAAAAAAAAAATAAATAAAATAAAAAAAAAAAAAAAAAAAAAAAAGAAAGAGAGCTCTCACTGCCCAACATACTGGTCTGTTACAAATGGGGAAAGCAATAGGATGTTTCTTTTAAACATTTGTTTTTGTAAAAGGGACAAAAGCATAATACAGTCCTTCCTTCCCTCTTTCTTTTTCTTTTTTCCCCTCTCTTTTCTTTTCCTTCTTTCTTCAGAAAAAGGTGGGTTGTTTTGAAGGCAGAATCGGAGGCTCAGAAGCAGCAGTTGATGGGGCTTCAGAATTCATTTCTGCCCCTGCAGATGGGAGAAGAGAATTTGGCTTACTGGTATAATCCCCTTCTTCAACCCTAGGCTGCCCATTGGCAAAGAGGGTGATATGAGGAGTTCTGGAAGGATTCCATAGTTAAACAGGTCTACCCTGACTCACCTGCCATGTGGCCTGATATTTTGAAAATTTTACTCCTTTTCATTAATATTCTGATGTTTAAATGTCCAATCAGCCCTGGAAAGGATTGCCAGTTAATCTCTGGCTGACAAGATAGTTGAAAAGCCCTCACTGAATGGTTAGGAGACCCCAATTCCAGTCTCAGTTCTAATTCTAAATTACCTGGTAATCCTTGGACTCATATCTGTTATCTGAGTTTTGTCATCTGCATCTGCAGGAATATCTTTCACCACATCTTGTGGGATAGAGGTTAGTTGGGGTAGGAAAAGCCTATAATACTGGGGGAAAAACATTTTTCCTTAAAGTTCAGTTAAGTGTCTGGTCAGCCAGCTTCCCTCTGTTGAACTGGGTTTGAAGGCAGGCACTGAGGATAATGTCACCTCCCAGGTGGTCTTGGTTCTTGAGATGCCTGGGATTCTCTTTCCTCAGGCCTGACCTCTGAGGGGCTGGCTTCTCTTGAAGACAGACTGAGAGGGCAAAAATGGTGGCAGTTTAATTTTTTTTTAAGCTTATTTATTTTAAGAGAGAGCACAAGTGGAGGAGGGGCAGAGACAGAGAATCCCAAGCAGAAAATCCCCTGCACTGACAGCATGGGGACTGAAGCTGGGCTTGAATCTGTGAAACAGGAGATCATTGCGTGAGCTGAAATCAAGAATCAGATGTGTACCTGACTGAGCTACCCAGGAGCCCAGTGATAGTTTAAATATCAGCAGAGGAGGGGCTTAGGGGCAGTGATATGCATGGAAGGGGCTACTGGAGACTCAACTTGGTGCTTTAATTATAGAGAAAGCAGTTGTGTTTAAGGGGAGGTGGAGGTATTGATGGAGGTCATAGGAGACTAAATCTGCTCTTCCCCACTCCTTAGACTCCTCAGCACCTTGAGTTAGCCTATGGCCTGTTTGAGGGAAAGAGGTGTTCTAGCTCTGGTTTCCCTCATGAGAGCTGGAGATAGTGGCTGTCCTGGACCTGCTTTAGGTATTTGCCGCTTACTATTCACTGAGGTGAAAAAGGCAACGAGGGACCTCAAAAAGGCTTAAGGGGTTCATTATCTTCTCAAATAGTGTTGCTCTTCTCCTGCCTGCTATACTCCGAGACCAGACCCCATCAATGAGTTTCTTCAACAGCAAGACTCACAACATTGTTGAACCCTGCCATTTGCTAAGCATTTGGAACATAACAGAGAACAAGATTGCAGGGTCTCTCCCTCATGGGATCTTCCACCATGTGTGTGCATGACAGAGAATCAGACAGCTGCACAGATACTAAACTAAAGGCTTTGATTGCACAGGGGCATTCCTGCACTGTAATCTCCCCCAAATAGCTCTTAGAACAACAGAATGTTAGAACCAGTCCTGTTCCCACCTTGAGCATTTGAGAAAAACCAAAAGAACCTCAGTTTGAGGTTGAAACCTGGTGAAGGGATTTGTCCAGAGTCACAGTGGATACCACTGGCAGAGTGGACTTAAAATCTAGGCTCCCGGTTCCTGGCTCAGTTCTCTTCTGTCTTGTTTACCTTGCTCTAGCTACAGAAGAGTCCTCAGAAGCGGCAGCTCTTCCACTGATGCTAGGTGGCACCAGAACGCCTTTGAACAAAAAGGCTCTTGTCTCAGCTCCTGTCTGACAATGCCCAGATCCTCCTTGTGGGAGGCCTAAAATTGGGATGGGCAAGATTCCTTCTGTAGTGCTCTCAAAAGGCCTACTTGCCCCAGCTCACAATCCCCATCCTTCTTTTTTTTTTTTTAAGTTTGTTTATTTTTGAGAGAGAGAGAGAGTGCAAACGAGCAGGGAGGGGCAGAGAGGGAGAGAGAGAATCCCAAGTAGGCTCTGTGCTGTCAGAGCTCGACAAGGGGCTCTGACTTATTAACCATGAGATCATGACCTGACACGAAACCAAGAGTCTGACGCTTAATCATTGAGCCACCCAGGCACCCCATCCCCACCTTCCTTATCAGTGAAATCCTGCCTGGGTTAGAGGTAGGTGTGTGTGTGTTTGTGTTCTCTAATTTCCTGGGAGAATTTGCTCCTGTATGATTGATTTCTCCTAGGACTCTCAGTGCAGGATAGAAAGTTCTGGCTAGGTGATCAGCTCACTGGAAGATATTTTAGGGATGTGCAGGCATGAGTTATAGTTCTTCTTAGCTATTAGTATTTTCTGAGACTTTTGTGTGGGTGCTCAATCCAGCTGAACATGGTGTGGTCTTTCTCCGGGTCACATTGCCAGTCTGTGACAGAGTTGTGGTGGAATTCTAGCTAACTAACTACTGAACTACCTTGCCTCTCAGGAAAATGGAAAAAACCAGACCCTCTGTTATCTGGTTCCTATCTGCCCCTTCAGCCCCATCTTGTAGTTGTGTAGCTTTGTGGCTAGGAGTATAGGCTCTGGTTTCAGACTCTTGAATGCTGCTGCCCCACGGGTTGTGAGACTGTGTCCTATTTATGCAACTTGACTTTACCTCAGTTTCTCCTTTTGTAATCGAATGTAATGTGATGGATTGCAAATGACCTCAAATTTCTTTGTAGATCCTACTATTAAAGGTAGAGGATATTTTCCCAACCCCTTGAAACTGGGCTGGCCTTATGATTTGTTTGATAGAATACAAATCAGCGGCACTGATGATGTGTGAGTTCTGAGCCTAGGTCTCAAGAGGCTTTGTAGATTATGTTCTCACTCCCAGAACATTGCTGACATGTGACACTGTTGGTTGATGATTTTAAGGACGGGAGATCCCAGCCATCCCACCTCAAATAGAATTGTGAAAACATAAGTAATTGTATTAGTTCACTAAATTTTGCGGGGAAGGGGAGTGGTTTGTTATGTCACAGAAACTAACTGAAATAGTAGAAAATAACAGTCCCTATCTCGGAGGGTTGCTTTGAGGTTTACATGATGATATGCACTTAGTCTAGTGTGTAGCACACAGTGAGCTAGTACAGTTGTTCCTATAAGCATTATCACAGGGTCACTATCTCTTTTTTATTTGTGTTCTAGTCATGCTGACCTTTCCTTTTTTTTTTCTCCTCCTCCTCCTTCTGTATACCAAACTTGTCCTTTTTAGGACTTTTGTAATTAATTCTCTCCATTTGGAATGGCCCGGTCTTATTTTCATGGTTGAAGTCTCCTCTCCTCCCCTCCATGGGAAGACCTTTTCCTGATCACCTTGGGAACCACCCGGTCCCTTCTTCTCCATTCTTCTTTCTCCTCATGGAGTACAATGATCCCATTTATTTACTTGATTATTGCCTCTCTTCCCTTTTAGGTTGTAAATTCCTTGGGAGGAGATGGCCCTGTTTTGTTTCCTATTTTATCCTTACTGCCTAATACGGTGCTGTGTATAGCAGGCACTCGATATTTTCTGAATGAGTGACTGAAAAGAGGCACCTGTATCAATCTGGAATTGAGGCTAGTGTCAGGATTCCAGCAAGAGGAGAGTAGCCAGGTTAGAGTTTCAGACAGAGGAGACTCTCTGTGCTGCTGCTTCTAATTCCTACAGCCATTTTGGCTTGTGTCACACTCTCATGTTGGATCAAATATGTTCCTGATAGTCTGTCTGACAAAGTGTGAGTTTAAGACTGAGTCTTAAGACTGAGTCTCTGTCTTAAACTCACAGCCCCTAGCACATCACAAGGCATCTAGTAGGGGCTTAACAGAAGTTTATTGGATAGATAAATGGATGGACAGATGACTAGAATAAATGAATGAGTGTGAAGAAGGATGGGTGAACAAATGAGATGGTGCCCAGAACTGCCGGCAATTGTGGAAAACAATATTTATTTCTTTTTTTCTAATAAAGAATAGCACATTTCCAGTCAATCAGTAAAAGAAAAAGTATAAAAATTACTAAGTACAGTCATTAGCATAATGTTATAGGAAAAATCATAACCTTTTCCCCTAAATGGCATGTTGGGTGGTCACAGTTGCTTTGGTTTCAAAGGGGGGCAAGAGTAGGTAATCAGCTATCTCAGGTGGCCCAGGACTGAGGAAATTTTCAGTATAAAACTTGGAAAACCCCAGGCAAACTGGGATGGTTGGTCATGCAAGAAAGAGTGCGACATCACAATGTTGGGTATGGCTTGGCATTTAGGTACAGTGGTCTGACATCTGCATGACTTTCCTATTACCTTGTTTCCTCTTAGCTCTGAAATAAAAATTCCTGTGTTATTGTTGAGGGTGTTACAACTTTCAAAGGGTTTTCACGTCCCTTATGTAATTTTGACTTGATCCTCAGGCCAAGTCCAGGAGGTAGGCCAGTTCTAACCTAATTTGCAGGTGTGGCATCTTGTTTCAAGGCTCCTAGAGAGTACAGTAGCAATGACTCAATCCAGATTTCCTGAAGCCAGTGTTCTTTCCACTATTCTCTTCCTCTCTGAAACATCCCACCTGTCTCAATATGGCTTACAGGAGTGGGCAGGAATCAAATGGGGGAAAGGGAGGACCTTGAGATCCAAGTTTTGGCTCAATCTTCTCATTTGGAACAATTCATATCATTACTGCTTTGCCTCTCTAACAATCTCCATGTAGGATTCTCCTGTTGGCCATTATTAGTAACATCATGTGGCACAGTCAGTAAAAGAGATACAGCATACTGACTCCAGGATAATGCTTCAAATGGTCCCTCCAGTTAGGTTTGTTAGCAGAATGGTCAGTGGATGCGCTCAGTTTGCCATTTGCCAACTTGATTGTTGAGATCTTTTTGTTCATCTTTGCTGAAAAGTTACTCAAGTGTTAAGTCAACTTGTGTGTGGGGGGTGCTATGACTCTTAGGCTCAAAGACTTATCACAACATTGCATCCATCCCCTAATATACAGGGATTTTGCTGAATATATAGGTACTATCTTAAAGAGGAGAGGGTTCAGTAGCCTTCTCTGGCTTATCTTAACAACTAGGGACAGGCTATCCTTGCCCATAGTATACCTTAATTCTCTTGATAGCCTCTTAGAATTCTATCAGTCATTTTTAAAATTTCAATACTTTTTTGAGTTCTTTTACATTTTGGCACTTATAACCCTATGGATAAGAAGTTGTGTAATCCTTTTACCTCTACAGTGAGACTTACTCTGATTCTCCCTAAAATAATTGAAGCATGGGTTGGTGTCTTCCAGGTCTTTAAGGTGTAATTGTTTGGGCTCAGTGTTGCTCTCATACATACTATTCCGGGTGCAGATGTATTAAAGTCTACCAATCTTAGAGCTGAATGAGGATGTGTACTTGTATTTTAAAAATGAATAAATAGCTTTAAAAAAGAATACTGCTCCTATCCTCTTGGTACAGATTGTGGACATATGGTCTATTAGCTAAAGCTTGGGGTTTCCAGTGCATCCATTTGCTTTAGCATGTTCCTTCTGCCTCTTACACTAGGTGTGGACCTATAATTCTCAAAAGTCTCTGTGACACTGAGTTAAAATCTAGTTTTAATCTTTAGATATGGTTTTCTTTGGGTTAGAGACAAAAACAACCCAATTCTTGATGAATGAAAGAATTCATATACTCAAGAATTCATATACTCAAGATAAAGTACCTGTGTGTATGGGTTTCTTTTGAAGCTTTAACTCTTGGCACAACGAAGTGATGTGATGGCTTGACAAGCCCAGAAACTTCCATACCTTGAGAAATTGCCTGGGTAGATAGATCTCTTAGAATATTGGAAAAGTATGGCCTAGTTGCATTGGCCACTGGCTATACTTATCTAAAGGGCCACAGGAATGTCTCTGGGCTAAAAAAAATTAAAACTCAATGCATGAGAAACATACCTTCCTTATAAAAATTCTGTTTGCATGATCTGCTACCTGGCAGCAGGAGAAAGGTAGAGGGTGACTGGTTTCCAGTCTTTTTATGTCAAAGCTCTTGGGGCCAGCACTTTCTTCAAGGAAGTCAAACCTGGTCAGGAGAAAAGAACAAGAATGACACATCCTTTCCTCCATGAAGAGGAAGAGTCATGGGTTAATTAGGCCATTGATTGGGTGGTTTCTTCTGAGTTTATACAGATTTCTGCAGGCTATTCATATGGTCAGTGAACTCTGGGATCAGCGATGACTGCTCCTGCTTGAGGGCCGGTACTCAGCAATCTGTCCACTTGAGTAGGTTCCAGAAGCCATTGTCCTACTAGACCCAGAAGAAGGTATTCCCTGGATTAGAGTTTAGCTGAGGAGTCCTCTGGGCATGGGTCATTCCTCAGATGGTCTCTACTGCATTTCTCTCCATGCAGCACCCAGTCCTTCTTTCACTTGTACTTGGAAGGGCTAGAGCTCTTTGGGCTGTTGGCTCTGAAGTCCTGTTCTGGGAAAGGTGGCACTGGATGGTGGGTATGCTGAGCCTCTTCAGGAATGGGGGCAGGCCTCTGTCTGTTTCTCCAACTCTGGATTTCTAGATCTCTTTTGTCCATAGGGAGTTTGTCGATTTTCTGAGCTTTTAAGATCAAAGACTTCCCATAAGTCCCTTGTAGAGATAGGAAAAAGTACCTGGTATGAAATAAAAGAATAAAGGCATTTTGATTTTTGTTGACTTCTTGAATTTTAGCATTGAAAAGGACCTTAGAATCTAACTCCCCACACAGGGCAAGATCCTCTTTGTTACACTCCTGTTGGCTATCAAATCTATGTCTAGGCATCTCTGGAATTGGGGAGTTCAACAATAACAAAATATAATAGCTAACATTTATTATCTACCAGGGCTATCCTAAGTGATTTAGGCATTAACTTCATTCTTCCAACAATCCCATGAAGTTGTACTTTCGTTTCCCTGTATGTACAGATGAGGAAACTGAGGCACCAAGAGATTAGTGATTTGTCCAGGGGAGCCACACAGTGATGGAGTGGTGATCAGAACCAAGCACTCTGGATCCTAAGGCTTTTATCCACCATGTACAAGGTGGTGCATTCTATTTCTGGGCAATTCTAAATCAGGAAAATGTACTTCCTTTGTAATGTCAATGCTTTGTCTAACTTATTAATGTTTAAGTAGTTTCTAAATACATGTTCTTTCCCTGAATCTGTGGGTTGACTTGACAGCATCACTATATTATCACTATTTGCTAGATGAGGAAACTGAGTCCCTAAGTGATAAGAAGGGTTTCCCAAGATTTCTAGAGAAGTTAATTGACCTCCCTGAATGGTTAACTCAGGTGTTTCTTTCCCCCTGCCAAGTTGAAGGTAGTGGACTCTGGATTTGGGAGTCTCCATCTGTGTTTAGAATCTAAGCTTAGGGAAAAAAGGAATGAGAAGGTGAATAAAACCATGTGGTATATGGAGAAAAAAATCACACCATTACATCATTTTGTGATATTGGGCAATTCATGTTCCCTCTTTTGATGTCAGTTTCTTAACCTAAAGTGTAATTCAGTTACTCAGGATACCTGTGATCTTTTCCAAAAATAATCCTTTAAAAGTTTTTATTTCTAAAGCCTTATAGAAAGACTCCATCCTTCCACTATTGTCTAAAAACTTTAGGGTGACATTACAGTGGCCAAAGGGTTTCTGAAGGCAACAGTAGTTTCCATGGAATCAGATAAACTTTCCCTCATTCTTTCTCTTCTCACCCAGTGAGGCAGTACTGGTGACCATATATATGTTTCAGGAAATACTAACTTTCTTGCTTGGAAATTTGAATTTTCTCAGTTTAAGCCTTTCCTCCAAGCTATCACTTTCCTTCTTCCAGCCATTTATTTAACAAATATTTGTAGAGTCCCTACAATGGGCCAGGCCCCAAGGGATTAAAGTGTGAACAAGACAAGGTTCTTGCTCTCATGTAGCACGTACGTAGACTTCTAAATGCAGAGAGCACAGAGAGTGTCAAACACCTGATCTAGTTTGAGAGAACTTCCTTGAGAAGGAAACATTTGAGGACTGAGAGATGCATAGGAGGTAGCCAGGCAAAGAGGGGGTGAGAGAACAAAATCCTGAGCATGATGGCTGAAGTATGGATAGTGAGGACAGAGTGTGGAAATATGACACAGAAGGTGTTGGTAAGGCCAGAACAGGCAAGGTCTGGGGGCCATATCTTGGTTTTTGTGCTTTATTGTGATGACCTTGGGAAGCTCTTGGGAGGGACATACACGGATGACACGATTACACTTTGACACAATAATAATAGGTTAGAGAAAACCCAATAGGAGACTACTGAAGTAATTTGGGGTAAAAAGATTAGAAATAGAAAGAGCAGATGGATATGAGAAATAGGTACAAGACAAAACTGTCAGGTCTTGGTGACAAGCCAGATATGAGGTGGTGAGTAGTATCAAGGATAACTCCCAGGGGTCTGTCCTGGTCCTGTGTGGGTAGCATTTGAGAGAACTCTGGAGGAGACCCAAGTTTCTTTGATGGTGGTGCTGACAGAGGATGGATTATGAATTAAATTATAGAGGTCTCTCAGTTTCCTCAGACCTAACATGCCTAGTGGAGGTGATGATTGGTATCTAGAAAGATGTATCTAGAATTCAGAAGAGAGGTCTGGACTGGGAATTTATATTGGAGATTTGTCTGTTAAAAATGATATTTAACTTCACAATAGTGGTTGGTATGTATATGGTGAGAACATAAAGTCAGAAGACAGAAGAACCCAAGACTAAGACTAGACATCAACTATGTCAAGGACATGAAGCAGCAAGGAAAATAAAGGAGAATTAGGAGAAAGATGAAGAGAATGTTGTGTGATTTAAGCCAAGGAAAGAGTGTTCAAGGACTGTTATCCTCTCTTGTAGCTAATTAAGATACTGCTTTGTGTTGTAAAGTTAGTGTGTTATTTCTTTTGTCTTATCTGTAAAATAATTTACATATTCCTAGTTTAAGAGACTCAGTACAGTTCTTTAATATTGCTTGAATTAATTAGACCAAGATAAGTGAGGTCACAGCTAGTGGGCTAGTTATCACAAGCTTGGTGAGTGAGATCAATCTCCATTATGATAAATATAGCTTATAACTTCAAGTGAACAAATAGTTTTCGGTGAACATTCGATTATGTAGATTTAAGAAACATTTATTGTTCCAAAGTTATAAGTCCACAGTCCTTGGAACTATTAAAATAATTGTTTCTCTATCAGAGGAAACCTCTGCCTTTCTTAGTAAACAACATTAAGCAGAAATCCAACTTTATGATGATAATAAAGAATAGCAGAGATTTAACTTCTGTGTTATTGGTAACTAGCAAGTAAATATTTTCCAGCTTTCCCCTAATTTGTCCCTCATCTGTTTTAATAATCTATAACACTGAAGGTTCGTCTTGTCAACAGTCTTCATTCTTTCCAAGGATCATCATCAAACTGGTTGCTGTTGGCTCTAAGTGTTTTCTAGCCAAGGGTAAGCAAAGAATGTATGATAATTTTCTTTCCATATCCTAAATCTGATACAGAACAGGGAGCTCAGTCCTTGGGTAATGGTGATCATAACTGTGTGTAACCCAAAAGTGTGGACAAAAATACTTAACCCATATATTTGATGCTTTTTTTCCAATGAGAGCACAATCTTCTTTGTCTCCCCCAAGGGTTTGGGCTGAAGAAGGTGTGGGGTGGGCAATATTTCCTCTGAGGTTTGTACTTGTTCTTAATTGCTTCCTGCTCTTCACTCAGGGCCCTCTATCAATACTAGTCACTTTCACCTGTATTATGGTCACAGTTGTGTCTGAATCGTATACTGAGTTGCAGTTTTCTTGAGAACAAGGGCTCTGTTTTATTCACCTTTCTGTTCTTCTAACATCTATTGCTCGTTTATCTCAGAGTGCAGCATATGTGATAGGAACCGTGCTAAATGCTGGTTATATAATAGTAAGAAGGATACCTTCTATCCAGGAGTTAATGGTCAGAGACAGACAACAAATGGCTAAAGGCAGTGACAGGGTTACACCAAGGGGATGGGAACACATAGGAGAGGGGGATGTATTTCCAGGTAGGAAGGTAGGCAAAGTCACAGAAGGGTTGGAATTGATGCCTGAAATGATGTCAGAGAATGAGGAGGTTTGGTAATAGGAAGTGTATTCCAAGTAGAAGAAATTGCATGAATAAGGGCAGGAAGGTGAGAAGGCATGGGCCTTCAGGGGAGCACAGGAAGCCTGGTGGTGTTGAATCCAAACTTTGAAGCAGGGAGGTGGGAGAGGACTGATGCTGCAGACACCAGCAAGGGACAAGGAGGGAGGCATTGCACATAGAGCATACTTAGAACTCAACTGGTATTTATGTTTGCCATTTAGGTATCTTCAGCCTTTATGCATCAGAGGTCAAGGCTCTGAGTTGGCTTAGGACAAGGAAATGGAAACCAACCTAGGTTAAGCAAGGTGCCACATTTATTAAAGGAAGTAAGGTCTGCTATAGTTCTACCTAATTTTGGATTAGAAAAAGTTCTGTGCAATGTTGAGATAGTCTGTTTACTATAGCTTATAATGGTAGGGAGGCTGAATTTTGATGTTTAGAGTGGAAAGATCTTAAGAATGGAGAGGGGCTAAGTCTTGCCCATGGGGTACATCATTGTGAAGTTCACTGACTGCTCTGACTAGAGTGTGGGCTGCAGAATAGAACACTGGCCATTGAATTGGGAGAATCCAGCTTCCACTGTTATGTGTGGTGGACTTGTGGACACATTATGTTCTTTCTTGGGACTTAGCTGTCCCATGAGCAAGTGGGACTAGAACCATAGCTCTGTTTAACTTCTAGGTGATGGCAAAAGCAAAATGAAGTGCTAGGTAGCATGTGGTAAGAGTGAGCTTCAAGGAAATATAAGGTATTATTGTTGCTGTTTTTCTGGATAAGGCAAATGCAGAAGGTTTAGGCTAGAAATGTTAGAAATAGTCCCTGGGCATAAATGATTTATTTGGCTAATAAAGGTTGTGGGTGTGTGTGTGTTAAACAAATTTGAGTAACATTAAAAAGTTGACTATTTCATGCAAAATTTGGATTTATGAAAAAAAATCTAAAGCTCTGGAATGCTAAGACTTGATCTTTCCTGGTGGCAATGATAGGGTGAAGCTGAGAAGGTCTTTTTCCCCACGTCTGTACTTCACCTGGTTTGTTGCAGTTGCTTGTCTGTCCCTGTAGATATTTGAGTATGAGACTCCTTGGCTAGTAAGTAAATGATCCCTTATGTACAACAAAATTTGTAAGGCAGGAGGGCAGGAATTATTACTCATTTTACAGATACCACAACTGAGGCCAAGCCAGTTGGGGACTTTGCTACTCTGTGGCTGACCTGGGACCACGCTCTGTGTTATTTGCTTTTTAGTTTATTGTTCTCTCTGTCCTAGTACCCTGTCTTTGAAACTGTAGTCTCAAGGTTCCTATCAGGAATCAAACTCCTGACTCTTGGATTAATAAGTGGGCATTGGTAGTTCTATGAAGACGACAGCCCCTGTGCTCAAACCTTGGCAGAAGAGCTGTGACTGGTGTGACGAAGCAGATGAGGTAGAAAGTGGGGTCTGAGAGCTGGCCTTCCATCACCCAATAGGGATTGGTGGGACTGTTGCAGTTGATGCAGATGGCATTGTAAACAAGGGACACCACAAAGTACATCAGGAAGCTGCCTGCCAGAACAAGTCCGTGGATAATGGTCTGTGGAAGGAAAGGAGAAGTAAACACTGTTAAAAGTATAGCTTAGATCGGGAGGCAGTACAATCATGGCACTTGGCTAACTTTGTTGTAAACATTTTTTTGGGGGAAATAAAAAATTAAAAAAAAAACATGCAGCTTAATGGATCATTATAAAGTGAACACCCATGTTGCTATAATCCAGAATTTGAACACACCTACCCAAAGAGCCCTGAAAGATTCTGTCTCACCCTTGACTTTGGTGATAATTTCCAAGCCATCCTTTGTCGTTTCACTGCCTATCTACTGTTTCTAAATGTTAGGTAAATAGAATCCTATTTGGTGTGATGAATCCATTTTTTTCACATGTGGCTGCAGTTTATTATTTTCAAAGCAGACAGTATTCTGTTGTCTGATCTTATTCTGTTTTGTGTTTCTTTCCCCATTCTTATCCTCTTTTAACTTACTATTTTGTACAATTTCATTTTCTCCCTTTACTGGTTTGAAAGTTATACACTCCATTTCTATTCTTTCAGTGATTACTCAATAAACAATAATAAGCAATCTTAAATTACCACAGTCTAAAATATGTAACTACTTTTCCCTCCTCCTGAATTATACAAGGACTTTAGAGCACTTTAACTCTTAACCTCTCTCCTGACTTATCGCTACTGCATTTTTTTCTGATTTTTTTAAAAAAATTCAAGTTAGTTAACATACAGTGTTGTCCTGGTTTTAGGAGTAGAACCCAGTGATTTATCTCTTACATATGACACACCCAGTGCTCATCCCAAGAAGTGCCCTCCTTAATGCCCATCACCCATTTAGCCCATCCCCACACCACTTCCCCTCTAGCAATCCTGTTTGTTCCTTGTATTTAAGCATCTTTAATGGTTTGCCTCCTTATAGTTGAATATTGTCAATATTCATAAAATTCAGTTACATGTTGACTACTGTTTATGACTTCATTCCTTCTTGCATCTTGGACCGTCCATCTGAGATTTTTTTCCTTTTGCTTTGTACCTCCTTTAGAATTGCCCTTAGTGGGAATCTGCTGGTGATCTATTCTGATGTTTCATTTCATTCTCATACTTGAAGGATATTTTTGACAGATAACAGAATTCTTGTTTGGCAGTTCTTTTTTTCTTTGCATATTTAAAATAGCATTCCATTGTTTTTGGCTTATGTTTTTGCTACTGAGATGTCTGTTACTTTTGTTTCTAAGAATGAAATCTTTATGTCTTAAGATCTGGCTATTTTTATGGTTTTTGTCTTTAGTATTCTATAATTTCTTTATGGTAAGTATGTGTTTCTTTTATCTTGGGTTTTGTTGAATTTGAATTTGTGGATAGACGTTTTTCATTTTTGCAAAATTCTTAAGTAACCATCTTTTTTTGTGTGTGTTTTACATTTTATTTATTTTTTTAATATATGAAATTTAGTAACCATCTTTTAAACTTACTGCCTATCTCATTTTCTCTCTCCTTTCCTTAGACTCTGATCAAATGTATGTAGACCTGTTCAGATGCCACACTATCCTCTATACATTTTGTACCTTTTCCATAAGTTTTATTTTTCTTCTGTTTTATATTTTGCATAATTTCTCTTGACAAATTCAATAAATCTCCCTTTCAATTTTTTCTGATTTTTTGTTAAGCCAGCCACTGTATTTTATTTCTAAATGTTTTATTTGGTTTCTTTTTAAATTTGCTAGGTTGCTTTATATAGTTTACCAATCCTTGCAGATATTTTAAAGCTTATTCTTTACTTCTTTAAACATAGTAAACATAATTTTCTATAATATATATCTGATAATACCAACATCTGAAATATATTTTTTTCTTTAATTTATTTATTTTGGAGAGAGAGTGCATAAGCAGGGGAGTAGCCTAAGCAGGCTCCAATCTGTGTAGAGCCCAGTGTGTGGTTCTATCTCATGAACTGTGAGATCATGACCTAAGTTGAAATCAAGAGTCAGCTGCTTAACTGAATGAGCCATCCAGGTGCCCCTGATGCTTGTTTTTTTTTGATCCTCACCAATTGGTTTTTGTTTCTTTGAGAGTTGGTTACTTTGGATTATGTGATGCTCATTGCCCTTAAAGTTGTTAGGAACAGTTTGAGGCATAGGATGAGATACCTTTCTCTAGAGAGGGTGTATGTGTTTATTTTGCAATGTCCTTGGCAACTGTCAGTCTTGAATTCACTTTAAACTGAATTGATATGTCAAAATTTGGCTCAACAAAGTACTAGAAACTTGGGCTGCAAATATGTCTGAGGCCAGCCCATGGTTCTTTTCCTAGGACAGGTCTTTTTTACAGATTCTCCAAGCCCTGTTCACAATGAGAATGATTCCTACAGTACCTGCTGGGGAGATTGAATAGGTAGGTCCATTTTTTGGGTGTACCGTTACCCTGAGGTATAACTTTGGGGTCCTAATTTATTTATTTTTAAGAATTAAACATTTATTTGCCTTCTAAAAAGATGGAAGCAATAAATCATAAAAACTTCTTTGAAAAAAAGTCTTTGAAAATAACTTTTCATGGCTTCCAGGGGAAGAAAATCCATCACCTGGTTAGCATCAAGTGGTATCAGTAGTTGATTGATGTTTTTCTTTTTCTTTTCTCTCTTTTTTAAAAATTTACATCCAAGTTAGTTGGCATATAGTGCAACGATGATTTCAGGAGGAGATTCCTTAATTCCTCTTACCCATTTAGCCCATCTCCCCTCCCACAACCCCTCCAGTAACCCTGTGTGTTCTCCATATTTAAGAATCTCTTGTCTCTCCCCTCCCCTGTTTTTATATTATTTTTGCTTCCCTTCTCTTATATTCATTTTTAAAAATTTACATCCAAATTAGCATAGAGTGCAACAATGATTTCAGGAGTAGATTCCTTAGTGTCCCTTACCCATTTAGCCCATCCCCCCTCCCACAACCTTTCCATTAACCCTCAGTTTGTTCTCCATATTTATGAGTCTCCTCTGTTTTGTCCTCCTTCCTGTTTTTATATTATTTTTGTTTCCCTTCCCTTATGTTCATCTGTTGTCTCTTAAAGTCCTCATATGAGTGAAGTCATATGATTTTTGTCTTTCTCTGACTAATTTCACTTAGCATAATAGCCTCTAGTTCCATCCATGTAGTTGTAAATGGAAAGATTTCATTCTTTTTGATTGCCGAGTAATTCTCCATTGGATATATATGTACCACATCTTCTTTATCCATTCATCCATCGATGGATATTTGGGCTCTTTCCATAGTTTGGCTATTGTTGATAGTGCTGCTATAAACATTGGGGTGCATGTGCCTGTTTGAAACAGCATACCTGTATCCCGTGGATAAATGCCTAGTAGTGCAATTGCTGGGTCGTAGGGTCGTTCTATTTTTAATTTTTTGAGGAGCCTCCATACTGTTTTCCAGAGTGCTGCACCAGTTTGCTTTCTTTGGGGGTCCTAATTTAATGTGGGCTCTTATTAGACTCTTGCCTTGGGTGGCTGGGTTTGATTTCTGAACTTTTTGCTCAGTCAAGGTGCCAGAAACAAAGTTCTTTTTGAGCAGGGTTGCAAATACCCTCAAGGAAACAGGATTTGGGTCTTTGTCTAGAATCCCCCCTTCTCAAAGGTTTTTGTTACTATCCTGTTAGCTTTTTTATGATTTTGAAGAGTTTTTTTTTAATTATTCATTTTTAGTTTTCAGTAGGAGAGATGATCTGAATACTCCAGCCCCTGTTCGTGAAGAAGAAAGCAGTTAGCTATTTGTTGTTGTTGTTGTTATTTAGTTAGTTTTATTAGGTAGCAGTTAGCTGCTTTGGTGGGAACTGTGGAAACTGACAGTTATTCAAATTCATGTTAGATTTCTATCTGGGAAAACAAAGAGACTGTCCTTCTGCTTCAGGTACTTTCAAAAGAGAAATGCGTTTTTTCATAATGATTCCAATAGCTGACTCCTTTGCCAAGAGCACTGGAAATTGCCAGTAACCACTGGGTTAGCTAGTCTAGAGATGCATTCGGTGAGTTAATAATGCTGAATGGTGAGTGAAAGGAACAGGTACCCTCTTTGAAAGCAGCCAGATGCAGTGCTGTGAGAAAGTGGGCTGAGTGACCAGTTAGGATATAGAATCTTTAGTCTCATCACCCATATAATATATGGTTGAGGACTGCTTATGCATTTCAAGGCATTTTGAAAAGTTAAAAGAGAGTAGAATTCTTCTTGGGAAATATCTTGGGCTAGTTTTTTAAAAAATGGAATTAAATTGTGAAATACTTCAAGCATACAGATAGTACACCTCATATAGCCAGCACCTAGCTTTATCAGTTTTAACTTTGTCATATTTGCCTCCAATTTTTATTAAAAAATTAAGTTTAACATATACAATTAAAGCACCCATAATACCCTGCAAATGTTTTCTCCTTAGTCTAGAACATAAATTCAGTGTTCTCATCACTCTCAGACACATTTTATACCTACATGTTTATGAATACTTTTTTACTTTATCATGTATATGTATCCTTCAACTTTTTTTTCACTAGACCTTATCCTTTTGGAGTTTCATCCATGTTGATAGGTATGGCTTTAGTTAGTTATTTTACCTGTTCTATTGTATGAATATGCCACAATTTATTTTCCTATTGATGAACACTTATGCTTTTTCTTTTCTTTTTTTTTTTCTATTAAGAATGATTAATTCTTGAACATGTTTCTGTATATACACATGCAAGAGTAATTTTCAGGATGCATCATACTTAGAAGTGGAATTGTGTCATAGCAGATGAGTACTTAAACTCCTCCAGCTATTTTCAAATTGCTCTCCAGAGTGATGGGATTAGCTTATATTTTGTAGTCTACTACCAGGATATAAAAGTTCTTTGGTTGGGACTTATTATCTTTAACACACTGCTGAGTCGATTTGCCATTCATTTATTTTGAGAGAGAGAGAGAGAGAGAGAACTCCAGCAGGGGAGGGGCAGGGAGAGAGGGAGAAAGAATTCTAAGCAGGCTCTGTGCTGTGAGCACAGACCCCAATGCAGCGTTCCATCTCAAGAACTGAGAGATCATGACCTGGGTCCAAATCAAGAGGGGGACACTTAACAGACTGAGCTACCCAGGCACCCTGCCAATAATTTATTTAGAAGTTTTATATCTCTGTTTGTTATGGTCTATGATTTTCTTTCCTTGTGACCTGTGCTTATTTCGGTATCAGGATTATTTTAGCTAATTTCTGTAATGGTGACTAGTTTATTCAGGTTTGCTGACTGACCTCGGTTATGTTTTGGTAAATTTTAAAGAAATTATCAACTTGGTTTAAATTTTCAAAAAATATTAAAAAAATGATTATAGCTATGTTTATCAGTCTTTTTCATCTTGTTTTTGTGGTCTTTGTGTATGTCTGTGTGTGTGTGTGTGTCTTCTCCTGGATCAGTTTTGCCAGAGATTAGTTTTAATTAAAATTCCAGTTTGGGGGTTCCTGGGTGGCTATCAGCATGGAGCCTGCTTGGGATTCTCTCTCTCTCTCACAATAAATAAATAAACTTTAAAATAAAATTCCAGTTAGTTCACATACAGTGTACTATTAGTTTCAGGTGTACAATATAGTGATTCAACACTTCCATATAACACCCTGTACTCATCACAAGTGCAATCCTTAATCCCCATTACCTATTTAACTCATCCCTCCACCCACCTCCCCTCTGGTAACCCTCTATTCTCTATAGCTAAGAGTTTGTTTCTTGGTTTGCCTTTCTCTCTTTTTGCCTTTGCTTGTTTATTTTATTTCTTAAATTCCACATGAGTCAAATCATATGGTATTTTTCTTACTTCACTTAGCATAATACTCTCTAGCTCCATCCATGTCATTGCAAATGGCAAGATTTTATTCTTTTTTATGGCTGAGTAACACAGATTAGTTTTTATTAGGGTTTTGAGGAACTCCATTATTGTTCTTACTGATCCTTTCAATTGTTTCCTTGATTTTTCTGTTTAGGTTCTTGAATTGAATTCTTTTTTTTTTTTTTAAATAATAAATGCATTAGATGCATCCCATAAGTTTGCATATATGGTACTTTTATAGGCATTTAGCAATAATTTCCATCATGATATATGCTGGACCTTGTGAATTATTTAGAAGTACATTTTGAAATTTCCAAGCATGTTAAGTTTGTTTGGCTCTCTTTTTATTGCTCATTTTTAATCTAAATGTGTTGTCAGAAAATCTGTTTATGATTCTTTCAAATTCCTTTGTGAGAATTTGGTCTTTTAATTTTTGGTATATCATCTGTGTTTGAAAGATACATGTTTGGTATTTGTTTGGAACAGGATTTTATATATTATGTGATAATTTATTCAAGGCTTCTATATTGTTTTTGTTTGATCCATTTCTGATAGAATTATATAAATCTCACAGTTCTCACAGTATAATTGTGAATTTGTCTATTTCCCCTTATATTTGCTGGACAAAAATATCCAATTTGATAATTTTTGGTTTTAACAGGTGAATTAAATCTATTTACATTATTATGGGTATTGATATATTTGGGTTTCTCTTGAACATCTTGTGTTTTATTTTGGGGGGCAATCATTTTTCTTTGCTCTTAATTTTTTTATCTTTCCTATATCCTGCAGAATTGATAGTTTTCTATTTTCCTCTTATTTATTTCCATTCCTTTATGGTTAACCTTAAGTTTTTAAGCTACATTTTCAAGTATTAAGATACCTTACATCTTTAGACACACTAAATAGGGACTTTTATGGAAAAATTGATAGTTAAATGCCTATTTCTATCTTCCTCCCATTAATGACAAAGGCTGTAGCATAAATTGTCTATTGAATAGCTCTTTTTTTTTTTTTTAATGTTTCTTTATTTATTTTTGAGACAGAGAGAGACAGAGCACGAATGGGGCAGGGGCAGACAGAGAGGGAGACACAGAATCGGAAGCAGGCTCCAGGCTCTGAGCCAGCATCAGCACAGAGCCAGACGTGGGGCTCGAACTCATGGACTGTGAGATTGTGACCTGAGATGAAGTCGGACACTCAACCGACTGAGCCACCCAGGCGCCCCTTGAATAGCTCTTTCTTACCGTTATGTTGTTTCTTACAGTTTTAGCTTTCATGTTCTTGCAGAAGTATGTTTCTACTTTTGTTTCAGTATCTGAAAATGTCATTTATTTTGCCCTGGTCTTACGTGATGTGCAACTCTTTATTTCCCCTCAGGTCTTTGAAGATGATTACTCCACTGTTTTCTAGCTTCTATTATTTGTCAGTTTAACTGCTATTCCTTTTCAAGTAAGTTGTCCATAGTCTTTGGTAGACTTTAAGATCGTCTCTTGTACATTGTATAGTTTCGCTATGATATATCCAGATTTATATTAATTTTCTTTTTCAATGATTATCTTTTCAGATATTGCTTCTCTACCATTCTTCTTCTAGCCATTATTCCTTTGAATTACTTTTTTCATATTTGTGTGGCATTCCAGATGTGTTCCTAGTAATATCTTCCAATTTGGTAGTTTACTCCTTGCCAGTGTCTGATCTAGAGTGGATCCCATGAATTGAATTTTTAATTTCAATGACAAAATTTTCATTTTGAAGAGTTCTAAATGTTTCCCTAGCTTGCTTCAGTTCCCAGGATTAAAGTTGTCTCTTTGATTCTTAACCACCTTCCTCATGGCTTCTGATAAAACTGGAATTCCAAATAGCATGTCAACTTTTCTTCAGCTTGCTTTCTTGAGTGGGGAATTTCAGCCCAGACCCTGGACCTAGCAGTAAACAGGGCTCCAGTCTTGCTTAACCCATAGGAACAAGACGCTCCTCTGCCACAGTTTCCTGTCCTGGATTCCAGAAAGCCTTCAGTTTGGGCCAGCCCAGTACCTCTTCCTCCCCTGTCCCATTGTTTTTCAGTCTCTCCTCATGCTGGTGCTTCTTGAGGAAATTTATCCTGTACTTGGCTCTGCTATACATTTTTTGGGTTTATCACTTTATTCTATTTATCTTTGGTATGAATTGGAACAGGGGGTCTGTGATCTGAAGTTTCCTTGGGTGGCTCTTACTAGCTACTGCACATCATGTCAGGGGCTGATCTGGTTTAGTTAACATCCATTATATCACAATATATGTATGTCAAGTGATTATCCTGTACACCTTAAACTTATACAGTGCTATATAAGTCAATTATACCTCAGTAAGACTGACACTGACCCCCCCACCCACCAACAAAGGTCTCTAGGGGGTTAAATGAGATAATACACTAAAAATCATATAAATAGGTACCTGGTAAATAATTTTAAGCTCTTTGTTGTTATTACCATTGTTTAGAAGAATTTAATGAGAAAGCTGGCATTGCCGTTTTTAGATACTGAAATGTGATATTTAGACATGCTTGTGATGTGCTTACCCTGAAATTAAATGGAGAGAACAGACCCTCCCTAACACAGCCTCAAGTATAGTCAGGCTACAATTTTCCTCATCTCTGAAACATCCTCGATTTTTTAAATCAAAAATACAGATTTGAAGGGGGTACATGCACCCTAATGTTTCTAGCAGCATTATCAACAATAGCCAAACTATGTAAAGAACCCAAGCATCCATTTACTAATGGGTGGATAAAGATATGGTGTATATATACATACACACAATGGAGTGTTACTCAGCCATGAAAAGAATAAAATCTTGCCATTTGCAATAACATGGATGGAGCTAGAGTGTATTATGCTAAGTGAAGTAAGTTGGTAAGAAAAAGACAAATATTATATGATTTCACTCATATGTGGAATTTAGGAAACAAAGCAGATGAACATATGGGAAGGGAAAAAAAAAAGGGAAGCAAACTATAACAAAGTCTCAACTATAGAGAACAAACCGAGGATTGATGGAGGGAGGTGGGTCAGAGGATGTGTTAAATGCGTGATGGGCATTAAGGAGTGCACTTGTTGTAATGAGTACTGGGTATTATATGTAAGTGATGAATCACTAAATTCTCCTGAAACCAACATTACACTGTATGTTAACTAACTAGAATTTATATAAAAATTTGGAAAATACATTCTATTTTTGCAAAAAATTGTCTCATTATTTTATAGGTCTTAGTTTTATCATTCTGGATAGATAATAAGCAAGTTGAGGCTGGGGACTTTATCTTTTATACCTCCCTCATTCCTGTACAAATGGGACACAGTGTAGGAGTTCAGCAGTTAGTTATTGATTAGATCAATGATACAGAGTAAAATGAATGAAAATTTTCAGGTCAAAGGGGCTCTTGGGTGCTTACCCAGGTCTTCATTTCCATTGCCTGGTGCAAGAGAATTGTGGCAAGGGAGATGGTGTTGATGGGTGTCCCAAAGGTAAAGACATCAATATCAGAGTCTTTGTAGGTCTGCAGAGGAGGAAAAAACAGGCACTGTCAGATGTATCCTTGGATTCAAGGCCTTGGTTTTGACACAGTGATGATAAAGCATCAGTGAAGGCAGGTATCATGGGAGGGGAAGGAATGAGAAGATACTCAGCTGCCATCCCTGGGGAACTGACCCAAGGAACAGACAAGATGAGGAGTGAGTTAATATGGTTAAATTCTTTGGAAACATATTTGTAGCAGAAGCCATGATGGGTATTCCAGAACATTGCAGAATGGATGAACAAGGAATTTATTGAGCAACCAGCAGGCACAATGCCAACTGCTGAAGATGCTTCTGTGTACCTTCAAGGAGTCTATAGTCTACTAGGCAGGGAAAATATAGTACAATTTAAGGTAGCAAATGATACAATGGTACCAGGTATACAAAGTACCCCAGGGGGTACAGAAGAGAATATATATCATAATCAGAGGAGTTAATCTCTTGAAAAGAGAGGAAAGGCAGACCAGGGAAAAGTGAGAACTTGATGCTGAAAAGTTCAAAAAGGTCCCAGATGGTCCATTAGTTGAGCACATAGTAGGGGAAAAAAATGAAGTAGGAAAGATAAGCAGAGTCCTAGAGAAGGAAGGTATTGTAAGCTAGGGAAATTCAAATGAAGCACAAAATCACTCGACCCATCTTGTTGCTGACTGCAAAAGGATGTGAGGCAGGGTAGACACCACAGTTTAGCACTTGACCCATATTCTGTTTTCCCCGTCCAGGAGAAATACAGATTATATTCTGCTATCTTTGTTCCCAGTCTTCAAACTGGGAACCAAATTGAGATGGGGCTGGTATCCCTTGCTATCTGTATTCTTGCTTTTATTTCAGATAATGTAGTATCCTTTATTATCAGAACTTATTTCCTGAATGTGTGCGGCCTTGACCTTGAAAGCAGAAACCTAAATATAAATCAAGGGTTGTAAATTCAAATACCTTCAATATTCAAGTAAGAAATAGTAAATGAGTGAAGAAAGCTAGGTATAAGACAAAATGTAGTGGTAGGGACTATGGCAAACTGAAGAACATGCACCCCATCTAAGCAGGGCTGTGAATCAATTCTGGATTTTTGCCACGTGGCAAAAATGACCCAGTGTAATGACAGTTTCCAGTTTTTTAAAAGGTGGCAGAAATTAAGATGTTTTGGAAAAAATTCTGATTTTTCAAATACCCTGAGTTGGATATAGTCTGCAGACCACCTGTTTGGATCCTCTGTGCTGCATCATCCAGAAAGATACTACTAGTCTAGGATTCATGTTTACAGTACCAGTTGCAATCCACTCTGTGATTTGTATGATTAGAAAGGGACTATACGACTTACCAGGTAAGGAATGAAGAAACAGACAAGGCTCTGATAGAATGCATCCACTATGCAAATCCAGAAAGTCATAGAGTTATAGCACTGCCAGAAAAGAACACATCAACCACCATCAAAGCAAGCCTTTGTAAGGAATGTTCTTGTGCTATCTGGGGCAAACAATAGGGTATTTAGAATGTTTTTTATCTTAGAGGCAATAGAATGAGACCATTAAGAACACAGACCTGGGGGTGACAGACCTTAGTTCAAGTCTCAGCTCTGCCCGAACCTTACAACCTTGTGAAACTCACTAAACCGCTTTGATAATTGCTTCTTCTTCCATAAAAAAGGATGAAAACACCAACTATCTCCTTGGGTTTCAAGAAATCTAAATGTGGTTGTGCTGTAGTACCTAGTAAGTGCTCAGTTATCAATAACTGTCATTCATTAGCACCATGCTAGCGCTAATACACAATGGGTAAGTTTAGAGATTCTAAGGTTTCTATATAGCCTCTGAAAGGGAGCTCTCCATCACAGCCCAGGATCACAGATTCCCAAGAGACAGGGCTCAGTGGCTTCAGAGACCAGTGTTCTCATTTTGTGCTTCACTGCCCATGGTCTGGCTTCTCCAAATCACTAAGGGTGTCCGTGTGACCTCTGTCTTCCAGGAAACCATCCTGATGGTTTCCCAGGCCTTCTTTAGTCTACTGGCTACCAGCAAATTCTAGACCATGTATAATCTTGTGTTCTAAGCTTTGTATTCCCCAACATGAGTAGAAGCCCTTATTTATCACCCAGTGATGAGCAAACTAGCTTTTAATCCCAGGGGTTCCCAAACCAAGCCTTGGGGGTTCTGTCAAAGGCCTGGAAAAGGGGCCAGTTGAGGGCAATGGGATCTCTGTGCATGTCCTCTCCGCATTCAACTAGGGCAGTCCCATGTTACTTAATTAACAAATAACTAAAAAAGAAAAATACCCACTGGTCTGGTCCATCGTCCTCAACAGCAAATGCGAAACAGACCAGGAACAGGGAGTGGAGCTACTGGGTCACAAAGGAGATAAGAGGCTGGGTAGTGACCAGAGTGTAGGGCCCCTAACCCCAGGCCAGTGCTCTTTCTCTGACACCTGCAGGGAGGATTCAGAGACAGGGAGGAGTTGAGGCCCCTCCAGCTTACCTCAGAGTTTTGGCCACTCTTGTACAGCTCTGGCAATGCCAGGAGTGTTTCTGCAGAGATGTCTTTATCGAGGACTCCAAAGATAAGAGGAGGCAAGGAGGTGAAGAAGAGATTAAAGAATATCATCTGCCAATAATCGATCATGGTGGAGCCAGAGAAACCACAGAAAAACTGGTACCAGAAGAGCAGGTTGACATAACACTGCAGGCAGAAAGAGTGGCCTTGTGAGTGAGGACCCATGGGCAGTAGTCAACAACTGTTGCTTAGAAGCCTCTGGCCAAGTCACTATGCTGACTTGGAGCTTCCATTTTCTCATTTGTGACATGCAGGGTTGTGTAAGCATCAGAGATAACTAATCTATAGAGCTGCTGCTGCTACAACTATTACTATTACTGCTCTTCGGGACCTGAAGGGAATTGCACCAACTTGTTAAGGTAAGTGTAATGGGGTGGTTAAGAGCACAGGTTATGGAGGCAGAAAAGGCTGGTTTGGAATGATTACATCTGTTATTTACTAGCTGTGTGAGCTTGAGCAAATCACTTAACCTTTCTGAACATCATTTTGGCATCTTTCAGATGGGAATAGTAGCATCTTAGACCATGGCACAGGATATCAAAAGGCAGTAGTTACGATTAGTAGTGTGGGAAGAGAAGGGGGTGTCCCAGGGAAGGGATGATAGAAAGACCAGATACTGGGCAGAAAGCCTGGTGGGAAGATGATTTCATGAGATTTTCCTCACAATATATTCCTAATGGTGATGCAACTCAGACAGGTGAGGAAGAATATCTTCTCCTTAACTGTTGCTTTATGGTTTCTGAAGCTGTTTTCCACTCAGGACTGCCCACCTGAGAATGCAAACTGGTGCAGCCACTCTAGAAAACAAAAAATTAAAAATAGAACTATCCTGTGATCCAGCAATTGTTCTACTAGGTATTTGTCCAAAGGACACAAAAATGCTGATTGAAAGGGGTAATGCACCCCAATGTTTATAGCAGCACTATTGACAATAGCCAAAGTATGGAAAGAGCCCAAATGTCATCAACTTATGAATGGAAAAAGATGTTATGTGTATATACGTATGTACATATGTATATGTATATATATATACACACACACACACATATACATAAAATGGAATATTGACTATCAAAAAGAAAACCTTTCTGTTTGCAACAACACGGATGGAGCTGTAACATACACTAATTGAAATAAGTCAGAGAAAGACTAATACCATATGATTTCACTCCTATGTGGAATTTAAAAAACAAGACAGATGAACATAGGGGAAAGGAAGCAAAATAAGATAAAAACAGAGAAAGAGAGACAAATTATAAGAGACTGTTAAATACAGAGAACAGAGTTGCTGGTGGAGTGTTGGGTGGGGGATGGGCTAAATGGGCAATGGGCATTAAGGAGGATACTTGTTGGGATGAGCACTGGGTATTACATGTAAGTGATGAATCACTAAATTATATTCTTAAAATCATTATTATACTATATGTTAACTAACTTGGATTTAAATAAAAACATTTTTTTTAATTAAAAAAAAAAAGACTGCCCACCTGAGATGGGCTGGGATCACTAGTATTGTTTACCCCCCTGCGATGTGTGGCTTGGTGACTTGACCAAAGTCATCACTTAAGCTGCTGCTCCCAGTGCTGGGACCAGAATGTCCTGTGTGGCTGAGGCACACAGGGTAAAAAGTATAGTAAGAAATTGTTCCTTAGGTTTGTGTACAAACTATAACGCCCATAACCTAACTGCCAGACTAGTGTTATTTTGAAAAGGATGTAATAATATGGGCATGTTAATGTTATTAGTGACACCAATGATTATACTGGAGCTTCTATTTGTGCCAGGTGTGTGATATATATTATAGCATATTACTATATAGTATATTAGATGTGCAATAGACCTTATAATTTGTCCCGTGTTGAAAGATTATTGCTAAAGATAGTACATATTATATTAGTGTTATATCTCAATGATAATATTATTAGCCCCACTCTACAGATAAGGAACTTAAGGCTCTAAGATACTCAGTTACTTCCTGCCTAAGTTCAGAGCCAGAAAATCACACAACCAGCATCTGAGTTTCAAGCCTTCCTCTTTGACCATTCCTAAACTTTCTCAATCTCCTTTTGGATTCTACAATAACAATGCTGACTGAGAGGCTTCTAGCCAAAGAGCTCCATCCTTTGGCTTTTCTGGTGACCAGTGGGAAGTTTTCTGGTTCTGAAAGAGATCCTGATGCCCTGAGATTTCCTGGATCTTGCATCTTTGTGTCCAAAGAAGGGAGAAGGCTCAGTCTGTTTACTGAGCTACAGGTAGGTTTGAAATGCACTATGGGAAGACTTTGAGACTCCAGATCGACAGCAGCCACTTGTGCACTTGATGTGGTGGGTTTAAGAAGAACTGAAGTTCCCTTGATACTATCATTCAGCAGCTGTTATGAAGCTTTGACTTTCTTTCCCCTTTGAGAATCTTGTCTCGCTTCTCCCTCCTCAGCTAAATGGGAAAAATAGTAACTCTTCTCTCTCTTACACATGGGTAGGTCAAGTGGCTCAGATGAGCTAAGTGACCACACCAAATGTCCTTGGCCACTTGGGGCTGGAACTGTGACTTGAGGCTGTAGTAGCCTAGGATACCAGAGCTGGAAGGGACACCATCTTACAGATGAGGCCAATAATAGCAACAACAGCAAATAACAACAGCAACAAAGACACATAAAGCACATACTATATGCTAAGCTATGTTCTGACCCATTGAATCTACCTAGCAGCCCTTTGAGGTAGTGATTACTACTCTCATTTTACAATTTAGGAAACTGAGCCTCAGAGAGGGGTCAAGTCATTGGGCTGGGGGTATAGAGCTAGTAAGTAACAAAATTGGAGTTCAAATCCAGAGGTTCTGGATTTCATTTCACAGATGCAGAATCCATCCTCATGAACTTGATGTGGGAAGTGGATGCACTTGTTAAAGTGAATTCAAGGTCGGAGATCAAAGTTCAGTCTCCGGCACTAATGTCCAGAATCCTTGATTCTACACTATGAGAGGCCAGTAGGATCCATTTTAAAGTGCTAGAAGTGGGGAAAGTACTGGACACAGAATGCTGTGATTGGCAGTTTCTTCCAGGGATGCCAAGGGAGGAAGTTTGCCAGTTATAGGCCATGCTCTGATAGTTGCAATGTAGATTTGGTCCTTCTGACTCTAAGCCTCAGTCTTTCCTCTCCATCAACTTCATCTTGCCAAATTCCAGCTTTTAATTTGTGCATTCTTATCTGGTGGATGCTGTGATGCTTGACCCAGTTTTCACCCAGGCCTCAGACGTAGGCTAAAGCCAAGGGAGGAAGAGAGCAGTAACCTGGCTGGTGTCGGAGGCTGTTTAAAGCTCTGTGTCCAAGTGTGATGATCTCATCACATGATATTTCTTGAACAATTTGTGTTGAGACACAGTGCTAGAGATGCTTGGACAGTGGACAACACACAACATGGATCAGAGTGATCTCTGCCTTCAAAGAGTTTGGCAACCACTGGAGAACAGGCTTCTTAGACCTCTAGGAGGCACTGAGTGCCATGGTAGTGAGGGCATTCAGTCTGGGGAATTTGGAGTACAGTAGAACTAGGTCCAATCCCGATTCTGTGATGTACTTAGTTATGTGACCTGGGTAACCCCTCTGGCTCTCAGCAACCAGATCTATAGAGAGATAACTGTCCCCATCTCACAGGGTTGTTAGCACCTGCTGCCATCATCATCATCATCCTAGTTTAATCTGGACAAATGATGCATTTATTATGTACCTCACACATGTAAACTCATTTATGCACACAATAACCCTGTGAATTAGGTAGTATCTCCCTTTTACAGATGAAAACACTGAGACACAGAGCTTAAGTAAATTACTGAGGCCATATTGCTGCTGAGTAGCAGAGTGGGGCTGGGATTTGAACCCAGCCTTGTTCTAGCACATACACTCTTAACCCCTATATTACACTTGTCTCTCATAGTTACATACATACATAAAGTTCTTAGCACAGTGTCTGGTATGTGGTAGGTTCCCTGTAGATGATGGTGGATGTTAATGTTAATAATACTATGCCAAACAGTACCAAGTTGTACTAAGTACCAAAAAAACTACAGGAATCAAGGGTGGCATGGGGAACGTTGGTGACCTGGGTGTTGGAGGACTAGCATTTACTGAACTTGTCTTACACTACACACACTGCAGTATTAAAGGGCTTTAAGCCCTAGTCAAAGCAATAAAACACTGCTTGGATATCACTTGCTCATTTTTCCATAGAAATACTCTTACTGAATTATAATTTAATATTGATTTTTATTAAGGGTTGTTAGAGAAAAAGAGTGGCCATATGGAGGTTAATTTTCATTTCCTACAAAAATGCCACTGAAGACAGTTTCCTGAAGGCTTTTGTGTGACCTTTTTCTAAGGATTTCCTTGAATAATTGATCTCTACATTTAAAGCAAAGAGAGGGTATTCCTCATGAAGAACTGGTCTGCTTGTTTTAACCAAACATTTAATACTTAGCATCTTATCCGAAGTTTCTGGTGCAAACTACCTCTTCTCTTTCTATGGTTCTGGTCTGTACTCTTATAAATTTCTCTTGTAACTTCCCTATTGCTTTGTGTTCTTACTGTAAGTCATGTACATCTCGTTTTGGAATTAGATATAGCATATGACATAAAATTGTAAAGACTCAGGTTGTTAAGCCTCTTTTTCTTGGCAGGGAAACTGGCAAATTCTTCTTTTAGGTCATAGCTTAAACGTTGTTGTCTTTCTAATTTATTTGGTCAAGAATCTCCTGGTGATATGTCCATAGCACCCTGACCTTCTTTGAGGGAGATGTGCCTAAGAAAATGTTTGTAAAACTTTAATCTCCTTCCCCTATACCAGCGCTTCTCAATCTTTAAGGTTCATACAAATCATCCAGGACTCTTACTAAAAGTGCTGATTCTGAGGTAGGAGGCCTGGGATGCAGTCTGAGGATCTGCATTTCTAATAAGCATCCAGGTGATGCAAATGTGCTGGTCCAGGAGCCACATTTTGAGAAGCAAGATTTATTAAGATGAGGAGATGACAAACTACTTCCTGGAGGCTGAATCAAGCCATAAATAAGGTTTTATTGGGACACAGCCACATGGATTCATTTGCATGCTGTCTTATAGCTGCTTTCATGTGGCCGCAGCAGAGTTGAGTAGGTACAATGGGCTATATGGCCCACAAAACTAAAAATATTATCTGGCTCTTTGCAGAATAAGCTTACTGAGCCCTGATTTAGACTGTCAGCCTCATGAGGCAGGGACCATGTCTGTCTAATTCTCTATATCCAGTGTCTGATAAGGTTCCAGACACAGCTGTTCAATGATGATTTGAATAAATGAAATAAATCTTTGCTGTTCTATTGTCCCAATACCCACCCTGGAGTTTAACACTGAAATGTTTCCTTCCTCCGCAGGCTCTGTTAGGACCTTGTTTGCTTCCACTTCCTCTGGTTGGAATCTTTGCGCCTCTGAGGGCACCCACTGAACCTGGTGACAGCCTCACGGAGACTGGGGCCTGCGTTTTCCTCCCAAGTGGCTACAGTGCAGTAATTAATTCATTGTTCAAATTTCAGAGCATGCAGGGTTTTAATCCCCTCTGAAATTGGTTTTGGATGTGGAAGTCATAGTTCTCCACCCTCTAATTGCAATGGGGAGATAATGCCGCATCAGTATCACAATTTCGAGCACGGCATTGGGCTGGAAATAAATACCATTTAAGCTTTGAAAGCATGGCTGGCTGGAAACGTTTCCTTTTCTATTTCACAAATTTAATGCAGAGAAGAGGTTGTGCTTATTCAAAAGAACGGCTCCTTTGGAGGCAAGAAAAAAAATTAAATGGGCATTTTGAATTCTAAGTAAACAGTTTTTCATGCTCAGAGTGAGTTTCAAGTTAAATAGAGTGACTTGTTTGCATAGACTTGCTGAATATTACCATCCAGTTTATCGAATTTACATTATTTTTTGTCATGCTGTTTATTTACATACACATTGAACTTTGCACAAAAATGCTCACTCTTGAGCAAGGGCAACTGTGACATGCCTAAATCAGGACTGGGAGAGTGGAATAAGGGGACACAATGCAATTTCATAGCTGCTACTTGGCTAATGCATTTTTCTTCTACCACCCTGCTCTTAATCCTCCCTTTTTCCTTATGCAAACAGGAATCAGATTCTATTTGCAGACTCCTGGGGATTATTCAAAGGTCCTTGAACTAGGTAATGAAAACTCAGTTCCCCTGTCCCTCCCCACCTCCCCTTAGTACAGCAATATTCTGGCTTCTTCTAATTCCCATTGTTAATCAAGGACTTTTCAGACAAAAGCTGCTGACAGTTTTAATGCCTCAGTTGGTGTGTGCCTGCTTTGGGCCCTTACCAATAAGACAAAAATGAACTATTTTTCAGGAGAAACAATGGTATCTTCCTAGGATTGTATTTTATAGTGTTACATACTTTCCTGAGCTCTGACTCTAAAGCTTCTTAAATAATACTTCTAGGGAAGAGGGAGTCATAGTGTCTCCATATTACTGATGAGGAAACCAAGGCTCAGAGTGGTTAAGTGACTCTTCCAAGTTCACACAGCATGCTAGAGTCAGGCAAAACTAAAATCCAGATGATCTCCCCCTTTAAAACATTTTTGCTAATAGATATTTTATTTAAATATCCTGACCTCTGTGAATTCTCTGCTGGGAAGGCTGGCAAAGTTGAAGTGATACACAGAGTCTCAGGTGGAAGCTAGGAGACTGGTCTTAACCTGTACAAGGGATAGGCTATAGCTCCCAAGGGATAGGCTATAGCTCTTGCATTGGGGTGGCTCTATAGGGAGAGAAAAATCTCAGATACATGTCAGGCTAGTTATTCGAGTTTTTTCTTCCTTGCAGTCAGAAAATAAATCTCATTTATGGAGCCCATCTAAGAGTAATGACAATAGTAACAATAATAAAAAATAATGGCTAACTTTATAAGGTGATTACTATGTGCCAATCACTTTATATACAAGCTCCCATTTAATCCTTGTAGCAAATATACAAGAAAGGTACTCTTATCATCCCCACTTTACAGCTGGTGAAACTAAGGTATAAGGTCATTATCAAATGTAAGAGCATAGATTTGAGCCAAATAAGATTGACGCAAGAGTCTGTGCTTGTAACCACTCATACTGCCTTCTGTGTGCCAGGTGTTTTCCATACAGTATTGCTAATGCTCACAATAACTTCACACAATAGTCTTAGCCCATTTACCAAAGAAGAAATTGAGGCTCAGAGAAATGAATTACATTGCTCAAGTTCACAGAGCTAGTAGGAGACAGTCTCAGGATTCAAAATCCAGGCCACCCTGACTTACTCCCTTATGCTGAAAAGGTTTGTCTACCACTGTGGTGGGAGCTGGGTCCCTGGCTGGGCCTCCCAAGGCCTGGGTGGGAGGTTGCTATAGGGCTACTCACCACATTCTTGTAGAAGTAGTACACCACCATCCTGGATAGGCGTGAGTAACACCAGTGGCCGTGCACAAGCAGCAGCTTCTTGAGGTGTCTGAAGCGGGAGATGGCAAAGTCACTGGACATGACAGCCTGAGAGGGCAGAACAGAGACATCAGCCTCTATCCACAGCTGCCAGTGAACCACAGAGACTCTCTCAAGGGCCATGCTTTGTTCTAGGTCCACAGCTGGTAGGGCCGAAAAGACCCTTTGTAATTATGTGGCACCCTTGGGTAGTTCACCCCATCTTCTCTTCTGGAAAAGCCAAACCTTACTAGAATCCAAGAAAGGCAGCTCATAAGGGACCACTGGTCTAGTCTGGCCCTTCGTCTCCTTCTGTTTATCCAATAAACAGTAACTATGGCCTAAAATGTGTTGGCACCATGCTAGGGATACGATGGCTAACCAGAGAGTAGGGGCTTCTGTGCAAGTAATTCTCAAACCTCTCAACTCCCTTGGTCACCTCCTGTGGCAGACCATTTGATCCATTCTTAGATGGAGCTGATGGTTGGATAGTTCTTCCTTTACATGGAGCTGAAATATGTCTTCTGCCCTTAGGATTGCTTAGAACAAGACATAGCTCTTAGTACTCTTTTAAGAGTATAAAATTGAAATATGCCTGGTTATAAATCCTGGTGTGAGTCTTGGTCAGACTGTTTAACCTCTCCCAGACTAAGTTTCATTTGAAAGAACAAATGGAGTAATAATCCCTAACACTTGGGGTTGTGATTGTTCATGTTAATTGGAGTATCAAGTGAGGTGCCTAGTAGAGTGCTGGCATATGGTAGATACTCAAAAGGTAACTGTGTTCTTTCATCCTTATCAACAAACTTAGGCAATACCTATTATATGCACCAGAGGTGGGAATATGATTGTTAATAGTTCAGAATGATAAGGTGGGGTTTGTTTTAATGGGAGACATTAGTAGCTCAAGTTATATGCTTGTCCCAAGCTGAATTTTGACTTAGGTATGTCTATTAAAGTGTACCAAACAATTTATAGGTCAATCTAGCCATCAAGACTAAAATGGCAATTGAAATGTGTTTTCAAATGTTCTTATATCTGTCACTGCTCATGGAGGGCACTATACCCTTGGATGTGGGTATAGGCTACAGGGAGGAAATATGGAGTCAGAGGAAGGCTTAGCCCTACCTGAATGGTTAAGCACTCTTTGGCTTTAGAATACAGGTATTGCCAGCTGTCTATAAAAAGCCAAGCATCCTATTTTTCTCTGTACCAGAGGGACTGGGCAGCAGGGGTATAGTGATGGAGGTTATGTAAGAGGAAGTAAGTTACATAAGAAGGAAGCCCCCCCACCCCCCAACTCTAAGATGATAATTCTGCAAAGCTCTTGGGGAGAGATTCCTCCAACACTGTGGGGAATTCCATAACTCTCCAATAAGGAGAGTTAGGGTAGAAAGGAAAAGAATGGAGGGGAACAATACCTGCAGGCCTTCCTGTCCAGATATTCCAATTCCAATGTCGGCAGCATGAATCATGCTTACATCGTTTGCTCCATCACCTGAAAGAAGAGAGGTCATGAGGTATCTTTATTGCTGGTCTAACTGCTGCATGACCATGAAAAGGGTGTTACATGAGTGGCTCTAACATGTCCCCATTTGTATATAATCGAATCCTTTTACAATGCTCTGATTAGTCCTATAGGAAAAGTCATTGCTATTTGGCCTGAGAGAGGTTTTCTCTTTTTTGACAAGAAGCTCTATTATTCAACAAATGTTTATTGTGTCTTTTTTTCTAGGCACATGAGGTGTTGGGAATACAGTAGTGACTGAGACTTGAGCAGTGCTTTACAGTTTACAAAAAAGGCCTTCACAAATGTTACAGTGGACTTTACTAATGACTAAATGGAGAATTTGAGCAAAGTAGAGATTTAGCAAGGGTAATACAGCTAGGGAAAAGGCCCAGGAGCATTGGCACTAAGATCTTTCTGATAACTTTCCAAACTCAGTATAACTTAAAATACTGACCATATTAAGACTGCTAGAATGTCTGGACAGCTAAATCATCAAAGATTGTCAGTAGTGTCCAGGGACAGGGATGGTATTCAGTTTTGTTTCTGAATATAGGAAAATAGGATCAACTGGGTTTTTTTGGTTGAGGAACATTTAATCACACTGAATTCCCATTTAATGAACGAAGTTGTTTCAGAAAATTGGAGGTTAGGGCATGGAAATACACATATACACATAGCTTCCAGCACTGTCAAATAGCTTTTTCTGTGATAATGGAAATGTGCTATATCTTTACAGTCAAAGAGGGAAACCACTAGCCCCATGTGACCATTGAAATGCAGCTGGTGAAATTGTGTTTGATTTTAAATTTCCATACCTATGCAGAGCTGGGTGTCAACCATTTTGGACAGCACAGCTCTATACAATTGAGGCTTTCCTTACAAACCTGGCTTTTCCCAGAGCTTTATCTTTCAGAATAGAGTTTAGCAAACTTTTTCTGTAAGGGGCCAGATAGTAAATATTTTAAGCTCTGTGGCCAAGAAGCAAAATTGAACAACTGTTCTTGCTGAGAGGCAGTCTTTTACACGTTTTACATTTAAAAACATAAAAATCGTTCTTAGTATCCCTGCAAAAACATGTAGTGGGCTGGATTCATCCTGGTGGACTGGTTTGTGGACTGCATTGCCTTTATTCTCCTCCTGGCCACACCTCTTTTTCCAGTAAGTTCTCATAATAATATGTAATTAAATTTATATTAGATACCATAGAGACTATGGGATTGGGAGAATTTTCTTCCCTTAATTATTTGGCAATGAAATTTGTTAATATTAACAATTTTCTCACTATAAGTAGCCATTATTTTTGTAATGATTACTTTTTTTTCATGATAGCATAACAGGACATAATTTTTATCTTCCCCATGGCAAACAAGTCCACCCTTTAACCTCTTCTGTTAGCAAACTACTGGAAGTAGAGGTGTGGAATCATGCCATTGCTTACCCTGCTGTTTTTATTTCTGCCTCTATGGCAGCAGAACCAATTTCTTACCTCAGGGAGTCAGTCCTGGGCTGTTGCCTTGTGTGTGTCTAAAGTTTTGAAGAGGGCAATTCAGGGAATAAAATTAGGATGCAGTTGCTAAAGTTTTGCTCCCTGTATCCTGTCTACCCACTCCTCCCCTCCCCTTTTTGTTTTGAACTGCTTTTACCTGAAGAATGGGAGAAAAAACCAATATATAATACAGACTTATTTGAAATGTCAGGAAGGAAAATCTCTTTCCATGTCTGTGTAGGAAGGATAGAACCTGGAACCATCTGCAAGAATATCCTTAAATGAATGCAATATTTACTATGTGCTTGGAGTGTGCAGAGCATGGGATGAAATGGTATGAATGATATGGTCCCTCTATTCAAGGAACTCATGGTCTACTGAGCAGGCCCTCACAGAAGGCAAACCAGTGCTCTGCAGCTCTGAGGGCTGTGTGCTGTGGGAGTTCTCAGAGATAAGGAAAGTTAGGTGGGATTAGAAGAAGGGGTGTTTTATAGAGGAAATAGCTTGTACAAAGGCCTGGGAGTGAGAGAGATAGGACAAACCTCATGGAGAATGGAGGCAGTTCCATTTGACTGGAGCATGGAGTTCAAATGTTGGGGACAGGGGTTTCTGTGGTTAAGGACATGACTGGAGGGTTAGCAGAGACTACATCATGAAGATTCCTGCAAACCAGGTTTGCTTGTTGATGTAGGTACAGTTTTTATTTCTCTGCCTTAACCATGATTAAAGTTTAGTCTCTTATGAGAAATTTTTTCATCAACCAAGAGGCTAGCATTTGTTGAGAATGTGCTTTGTGCTGGGCTTTGTATTTAGGAATGAACATATGTGAAAGTCTCAGCTTCTAAAATCTCCCCACCAGCCGTCAATACGCAGAATATCAAATCCACAAACATCTTAGGTTTATGTTATTATGCCATGTGTTAAGTATCGAAAGGGAAATGGTCTGCATCCCAGAACTGATTGGCCTGAGTGTACATTATTGAGTTATGTGAATGTTCTAAATTTGAGGTCTCTTTTGGCTTTGACCTCCATCCAAGCCCTGTTTTCCTTTGTGACCTGCTAATCCTCAGAGCTGTGAATCACTTTCTCACTCTACTTAGCCTCTGTTTCATCTCCAGCTGCCACGTATTGATTGTCACTTTGAACTCTCTCAGTCTGAGAAAATGATCCTCAGCCTGGCTGTCTCGACTTTGATATGTGACCTCCCACCTCTGGCCCAGGACTTTTGTCAGATCAGCCTTACAAGCTGCAACCACATCTCAGCATGATGGGTACCTATGGAAAGGGTCATGACGCTCAACTTGTCTCGCACCAGCTTGACTATCATACTCTTCTGGAGAGGGGTAGAACGGCAGCATAGGACAGACCGGCAATACTGAGTCAGCTCTAAAAATTTCATCTCCAGCTTTCCCTGGAAAATGGCATTCAATGTCTTCCCATTGATGACCAATCCAACTTCTGGAACTGCAGCTCTTGAGGTAGGAGGTGGTGTCTCAGAAGGTAGGCAGAGCCCAAAGAGCTTGCGGTTTGGCTTCTGTGGTCCATGAAATTGCTTCACTTCTTCCAGTGCATAGTTAAGGATGGATTCACAGGTTTCCTATAGAGTCAGAATAACAAATATGGTATTAGTAAACAACACAGAAATGTAGGTTAAAGATCTCACTTTATCTTTTAGTAAAATAGTTATGAAATTCTACCACCATAGAGATTACCCAGGAATCATTTTCTGATTCTTACATTTCTCTTCAACCTTTCAAAAAGCATCAAAGCAATATTAATTTGGAAGCAAATTAATGGCAAAATAGGAGAGACTGCTAGGCAATGGGAGTGGAAATAGCTCAGCAAGATGGGGAATGATACAGCGACGGTATAAGCTAATAAATATGAATGTGATGGTAAATAATGATAATATGTCATGATAATACAGTGCTTCTTATTTCTTACAAATCATTTTGGTTCTCCTGAGGAAACTGAGTGATGAAGTTGAAACAGTGAAATCTTTAGTAACTTGCACTAGCTCATCCAACTTACTAGTGGAGGCAGATCATCACTGCTTGAATTATCGCTTCCCAATTGAAAAAATACACTGCGTGTTTACCTGTTGATATGAATGTGTTGCTCATACATGTTAAAACTGACTATGAATGTGAACATTTTACTGATGTAAAGAAACGTATTTTTTCTGACATTTACCTCGAAACATAGTGAAGCATTCATTTCCTCTTTTACTTTTGATTATATCAGAGATCAAGTCAGATTTTGGTTCTAAATATATCCTTAGTACCTTATTAGATTTTGCAACATTACTTTCAAATAAAGTTGTGGCAGTCAGTAGTATTACTGATTTTGATAGCATTGTTTTGTTCACATGATCTTTATTTAGCAGTGTTCTTTTATCCATGGCAAGGATGATGGTTTTCATTTAGTATAGTCCTAAAAAATTATTCTAAAAATAAATTTAAAAGTGTTCAAAGTGAGTCAATTTAAATGAATTCATTACTGGAAAAAAAAGTACAGGTAATATGTGGATTTAAGCAAAAATTGTGAAGATTTTTCTGATATGACAGGTTTGGGGACCATTGATCTAGAAGCTTCTGAGATTATTTGGGATACTTTCTTCTGGAGTGAGCAGAACTGCAGTTAATCATTCCCGAGTCTTCCCTTAGGGGATACTAAATTGAGTGTTGCAAGCAGTAGGGTATGCCCAGAACCTAGAGGGGTGAGAGGAAGCTGTGCCAGGGGTGGGTGGTTATGCCTGAGGCACTTATCTGGGAAAGAGATCAAGATAGTCCTTGCTGGGAGTTGGGGCCAGCATAAATTATATAAATTCCTCCAACGCAGGACTGCAGGAAGTCACTGGAGATATGTTTCAAAATAAAATTTCTGAATTTGCTTATTTCAAAGTATGATGTAATAACCACAATAGTTACCATTCATTTAACCTTTAGTGTATGCCGGGTACTGTGGTAGGCAGCCTCCAAGATGGTTCTCAATGATCTCTGCCATCCTGGGATGCATGCCCCTGTGCAATCCCTCCCCTTGGTTATGAGCCACACCTAGCAATTCCTTTCTAATGTAGAGAATTCTGCAAAAGTGATAGGATGTCACTTTCCAGATTAGCTTATAAAAAGACTTGTGGCTTCCAATTTGGCACTCTTTTCCCTCTCTCTTGGATGGCTTGCTGTGGGAGAAAGCAGCTGCCACGTTGTGAAACAGCTCTATGGAGAGACCCATGTGGTAAGGAAATCAAGTTTGCCAGCAATCATGTCTGTAAGCTTTGATCTTCATTCCCAAACAACCCACTAGTTGGGGCCTTTAGATGAGCCCACAGACCTGACAGGTTGAATTCACCCTTCAGAGAGACTTTGAACCAGAGGTACCCAGCTAAGCTGACCCTGGACTCCTAACCCACAGAAACTGTGGGATAATAAATGTTGGTTGTTTTCAGCCACTGAATTTTGGAGTGTGTTAAATACTGTGCTAATAAGTATTTTTCTTCTATGATCTTATTTAATCCTCCCAATAGCCTCTGAAATAAATCTTTCTAATCCCTATTTTACATATGATGAGGGTGAAGTTTAGGGAGGTATGATATCTGGACCATATTAAGCTTTCAATATATGCTACTAATAATGACAATAATCATTTCTGTTATTGGTTTCTAATGCTCTAGTTCCTTCTAAATTCCTTGACAGACCAGCACTTCTGATGATGATAGTAATTCTCTCATTTTATGAAAAAGAACCTTGAGGTCTAGAGAGGTCCCATAACCTGCTTACAGCTTTAAGATACATAACAAAGAAACAGTAGCCCTAAATCAATTTATAATGAATTAGGCAGATTAAAACCCTTGGAGGAAATATCCACTGAATACATAATTATATTAAACTAAGGTTTAAATAAATCTGAGATTTGGAATGGATTTCCTGTTTTTGGCTTAACATTTCCATGTACCCACCACTTTTTCTCAGGTAGAAAGACTAATCTTACAGGTTTAAAGGACTCAGGGCATGGGCTGGTCCTAACATTCAGGTACCATCAGGGTCCCAAACATCTTTGAATGATTCAACAGTGACTGAACCAAACATGAAATGTGACACGCTATTCCTTAGGAACATTGGATAATTAATTGTTAAACATCTTCAGCTTCCTATAGGAATGCATTGTATTTAACAGAAACCACAGAAGCCCACTCTATCCCCCTTGGACTGGCTGACTCACAAGTTTGCCCATGTCCTCCTCCTGGAATTACCTGAAGTGAAATGATCATTGCAAACAGAATTTCCATTGTGAGTAGGGCAGGCAGACATCAACGCTATTACAGGGATCAAGTACTCAAGCAAGCAGCAAATTACTTTCTTTCCTAAGCATAATATTAATGCCAAAGATTTCCCCAAGATTATTTGGGGAAGATCATTGGAGTTTAATATAATCAGAGCATAATCTGTGCACCTGACAAGAAAGTGATTTTTCCAATTCATCTAAAGGGCCTCAGGCACTTTTCATAGTATACACTACTGTTTAAAAAGTATGTGATGTGGATTTGTTACGGAATAAAAACCAGAGTTAAATCTTCCGAACTTCTATTCTGGGTCCATATCTGTTTTAAGCAAAACCAAAAGAGGTTCCAGCACCGTCCCTGTATCCTGTTTTTGTGCTGTTCTTTCCCATGTTCCTCCCTCTTCTCCATCCTTTCTCCCATGGTGTGTCTAGGTCTCCCTTCCAGTGCCCTGCTCCCACTGCCCTTCCAGGACAATGTTTTCCTGCTTCCTTTTGGAAGCATACATCTCAATGCCTACTTCCCATATTCATCAACCAAGGTGTTAAAATTTCACTTTCTGTGGTTTGCATTGTGAAAATAGATTTTTTCTCCTAAATATAAAATTGTATTATAACTTTGAATACTCTTCTCCAGATTTTACACAGCCCTTTCTCCAAACCCCATCCCCTGCCACCCACAACCTACTGGGGTTTAAAATTGCAGTTTTAGGACTTTGCTTCTCTCTCTCCTATCCTGTCAAAATTTACTGGTCTCATGAATCATTTCCTTCAGGTTTTATTCTGTGGCAAACCAATCTGACATACAAATTGGAGCTGCAGTTTTAAACTCATAATCATTTCAATTTAGTTGGGGCTTTTTCAATGGAAGAGTTAGTCCAAAGTATAAGAAACTAACAACTGGGGTTCTGTGAGCAAACAATGTGGTATAATGAAGATAGCACTGGCCTGGCAGAGAACGGTGTTCTAGACTTAGTTCTATTAGAAACTATCAGGGTGACCCTGGGCAAGTGACTTAGTCTCAAAGGTCTTTAGTTTCCTTATTTGTAAAATGAGGTGATTGGGCCAAAGGTGAAATCTGGAAGATCAAAACTCTCTAACATGTACTACTAGATGTAATATAATCAAACTGGTCAGCCATGCATGGGGATGAGGTGGATGATTTCTGGGGACCTCTGAGCCCCAAGGTTCAGTGATATTTTAAGGGTAGGGGTGCTTCCCCTCTGCACCCAAATCCCTCCCATAACCCTATCTCTTGTTGGTCTAGGGGCTGTTCTGCACTTGGACATGTGGTCCCTACTTTGGCCTCACCTGATTTTCTGTATTAATGGAGTAAACAGTGTCAGTCTGATCTAACAATCTGCAGGAATAGGCGATATTAACTGCTGTCTCCTGCTTATCTCCAGTCAAGACCCAGAGCTGGATCCCAGCTTCCCGCAGAGCAGCAATTGTGTCTGGAACCCCTTCTTGCAGCTGGTCTTCAATCCCAGTGGCTCCTGGAGTGATCAAAGACACCAGAGCTTACATTTAGAGTGAAAAAGTAGCTGTTTAATTTCCCCAAAGCCCTATCAAGTCAGACAATGATTACTAAATATCTCCAATGTTCTAGGCTCTGCTAAGCACCCAAGATACAGCAGTGAAATGGAGCTGGTCCCTCTTGCAGCTGAAAAGATTATTGAAAAAGAATTTATAACTGAACTATATGAGGGGCAAAGCCCAGGATGCCAGGTGAACACATACTAGAAGACCTGAACTTCATCTAGATAGTCAGGGAAGGCCTTGCTAGGAAGTGCTACTTAAGCTCAGACCTGGAAGATAAGGCCAAGAAGTGGCAAAGGAGGAGAATTCCAGGTAGAGTGATGAGCATGTATGAAGGCTCAGAGGCCAGAGTAGATGAAGGTGAAGAAAGGGAGGCAGAATGGGGTGAAAGATGGGGCCAGGAAGGGAGGTAAGGCTGTTGGATCATGCAGAGCCTTGTCAGAGCATTAAAGGATTTGGAATTTATTTGGTAGACAAGAAAGCTATTAAAGGGAGTTAAGTTGGAGAGTGACAGGATCAGTTTTGAGTTTTAAGAAGATCATTCTAGGGAACAGATTGGGAAGCAGGATGAGATTAGAGGTTTAGCAGAGTTGTGGAGGAGTAGCCCCTGTGGGCCTACCAGCAATGGGAGTGGAGAGAAGTAGAGAGACTGAGACCTTTGCTCTCTAACAGTTCACAGCAAAATAAGGACTCAGGTTTTTGATGATAATCTTGGAATTAAACATGCAGATTCCATAATTTTTGAATGATCTCAAGCTTTGCACCAACCCTGATGAATATATACCCAAATATCAAATAGTTACTAACTGATTAGGCAAAAATCTGTATTTAAATTGAGATTCTTTTCAGACCACAGACTAATGGCTACCCACTTCACTCTGGGCAGGAGCAAGGCATTTCATTTCTTTTAACAATCCCTACTGACAATAGGTTGGCAAAGCAGTTACACTGGATGGATACTGAAAAGACCATTTCATAGTGTGGGACTCAGTGTAAATGCAAATGTAGTATTAGTGACAGGGCAGATTCTTGGTGGTAAGATGAAATCTCTTCCCAGTCCCAGTCCTCTCCTTCCAAAGCCACCTTGAGGGAACAAAAATGATGACTCTATCCTGATAAGTGCCTCTTTTGTATTGCAGGCTCAGATGTGCAGGTAAACAACCCCATGATAAGTGTTGCTTCAATCCTTGTCTTTCTCTCCAAGGGTTAGCCTGGAAGGTGAGATTCTGAAGCTGATTTATACTATAGGGAGACAGAGTGAAGGAGGAGAGAGGAAAAACACATTTATTTGTGTGAAAGAAAAAATGAAACAGAGAGGTGGTGAAAGTCTTTCCAGCAAGGGAAGCCAACAGATCTTGACAAGCACGTTCTCTTTCTTGCCGAACCAGCTGAGGAGCACCTCTCACTGACTGAAACTAGAACCCTCCCCTGAAACAAAAGCAGCCTCAGGCAGGTGAGGAAGGAGTCACATGCCCTAATGGGATGACATCCTGTGGCCTCGTGTGGTGGATAGAGCTGTCTGGCCTGGCTACCCTCTGGTTTCTGTTAAAATAAGTTCTCATGGCCAGCTTTCAGAGGGGTTTTGGGAGGCAATAGGCAAAGGTCCTGGAATCAAAACACGGGAACAAAAATAAGGCAGAAGGAGGTGGGGAACAAATGGTCTCCCCTTGCTTGCCACTCTTCCTGCCAAATCCTGTTGCTATATTTAGTATGTAAAGGCATCACCATCTTCTTTCAGCAACCCTAGGTCTGTCGCCTTGCACCCCTGCGTGGCTGAGAGCTTGGAGCAGTATGGTTTATACAGAAGAGAAACTAAAGCTCAGGGGGGGGGGGGTTGTATATAGCACAAGGCCAAGATTTGGCCCTCATCCCCAGTTCAGCATTGCCTCCCAAGATGAAAGAAGGCTTTAGCCATGTGGCCAGTGGCAGGGTGCTGTCACACGTTGCCTTTTTCAGATCTTGCTCCTGAGCTGTGAGGTAATTAACCCTGATTAAATAAAGCTTCCTCCTTCTACTTGGGTAAATGCTTTTCCTCCCACAGAAACACAATACTACAGTCTTAGCTGGTCTCCCTGCTTCTTGTCTTCCCTCAGTGTATCAATCGAACTTCCATACAGCAGCAGCCAGAGTAATTTTTGTAAAGCATGAACCTGTCCCTGCTTTTACTCCCTTCTCTCTAAACTGTTAGCATATGATTTAAGTGCCTTCATAACCTGGGTCATACTGACCTTTCCCACCTCACATCATTTCTCCCCCCAACTCTGTGGTCCAGTCTTAGCAGACCTTGGAGTTCCTAGCCTCTTGGGTCTGTCTCACCTCTATCTCTTCATTCTGTCCCCTCCCTCTGCCTGAAAATTCTTCCTCTTTGCCTGACTAGCTCCATTGCTCGGCTCAGTTCTTACCTTCCTGCACTCTCCTTGGCCCCAGTCTAGATTGTGGTCCCATACAACCAGGCATGTCTTCCAGCCCAACCCTCATCACACTCACTTGAAATTCCTTGTTGAATCATCCAGTTTCCTTGCTAGATTGAGCTCTGAGAAGATAGGGCCTGTGGCTCTTGTTCCCTAGTCCCAATGCCTAGCATGCACCTTGGCATATAGTAGGTGCTCAATAAGCATTTGAAAAAATGGAGAAGCAACCAAGCTCCTGGGTTTTGTCCAACAGAAAGTGTAGGAATGCTCCTGGGCATCCTCAGGAAGTGGTGTGTGGAGTCTGGGTTGGATACTGGCACCATTTGTGCCAAATACCTGGAAGGGCACTCCAGGGAAGGTTCCTAATTGAGACACATCTGTAGCAGTGTCAGAGTCGGGCCAAGAACTCCCTTTCCAGCTTGTAGCATTTTTTTTTTTAATTTAATGATGACTTATTTTTAGCTACCGAGTAAGGTGAGTTGATTCTCCAGATGTTGTGCCGTCTCCATTAGAAGCTCATCTCGGTTGTCGAGGGATGCCTCCGCCTCACACCGGAAACTGGCCCATCGTCGGAAGTCATCTTCACTTATGACCTACGGAACAGGAAGAGGCTCTTTCACAATGCTGGGTGAATACTGGCCAATTCAGATGTGCCTGGCCTGTCTGAGCTTCCCTACACAATTATTTCTCCTCAATGTTTTTTTGTTTGTTTGTTTGTTTTGAATGCATGAATCAATGAAGGATTGATCCTCATGTTCCATTATCACCAAACATCCATTGAGCCCCTGCTCCTGCTATGCTCTGGGCACTGGAGGTATAGCAGTGATTAAGACAGACAAGATTCCTGGGCTTATGGGGTAGTGGAGGGTGAGAGATATTAATCCATGTAAATTATTTAAAAGAACAGATAATTTTAGGAAAATAAAGAGTGACATGATAGAATGTGACTGGATAGGGTGATAGCTGTGGGAAGAAGGATTATTTCATTTGGATTTTTAGTTTTCTTAGACAAAGTGAAGTCCAAGTTGAGATACACTGATAAGAAGGGGTCAGTCACAGGGAGGGGCAAATGCAAGCAATGGACTTGGCTTTCTTTCTGTTCCTTGAAGACATCAGTTGAAGGATGGAGAGCCAGGTAGAGAGGTGGCAGCAATTGGAGTACCCAATAGCTGGAAGAACCAAACTAGAGGGCATCTCTTCCTCCTTTGGAGTCCACAGCACATTTATATCCCTCTGTTAGCATTACATGCATACTGTCTCTTATTACAATAAATTATTCTTTTGTCCAACATGGAATTATAAGGAAAACCAAGGGGACACAATAGGCCTTTGCTTTTGAGGAATTCACAGTCTTATTAGAGGAGGCAAAGTAGGCACAAATAATTTCAGGGGAAAATAGAAGGTGGTAAGGGTATAATTATAATCTGTGGAGTAGTAAGCACTGGTCACTGTCTCAGGCACTACACATGTGTTATTTCAGTAATCTCTATTACAACTGTTTGAGGTAGGAGGCATTAGTATATTTTACAGATAAGAAAATCCCAAACTCAGAGAGGTGAAGAAACTTTCCCAAGGTCACACACCAGGTAAGTGGTGAGATTGGAACTTGTACCCAGGTAGGCCTGACTTTAAAGTGGATGCTCTTAAACTTTGCTGCACTAAGCACCATAAAAGATGAAGAGCTCTGAGGATCTGCAGAGAAGAAACTACTTTTAGCCATCTAGCAGTGGATGTCATCATAGTTCCGCATCTGACTTTAGGTGCCTCATTAGATGCCTCTAATCTGATATTCATCTCTCTTTGCCTGCCTTCCTTGCAGGTGTTGCAAAGTCAAAAGGCCTGCAGGGTGAGAGGTGGGTAAATACATGACTATACCTGAGCCAAGGACAATGCAACAGGGAAGTTAGGGGCTGTGACCAATTACAGAACACAGGAGAATATATCCCTCATCAAAGGGATCAGCTACTACTTGGTTCTAGCTATTAGCTGCCTTTCAAGAATGTCGACCCCATTCATCAGATGCTCTACATTTATAAGAGAAATCAGAAATCTAGAATTTTATGTGATCACATAGTATCTCTTGAATTTCAAATCTAGGCAAATAATGCAAAATTTAAAAGGATACTTTGAAGGTAAAATTATAACAGTAAAAATTATTTTATGAGTAATGGGTTACCAATTATATGTATAACTAATGAAAAATGGGGAACAACAAAGCCATGCTAATATGGAATCTTGCCATCCAGAGTTTTGTCCCAGAATAATTATCAAAATCCTTGGTCTTTGTGGTGAGTCAGAATTTGGAATGTTTGAAATAGCTAATTTTGAAAATATTAAAACAACCACTATTAAGGGCCTTCTAAAATGGAATAGAAATGACCAACTCAGTGTTGAGACCTTAAAGCCACTAAAGGAGAAATTTATTTTTTTACCTTTTTGGCGATGCACAGTGTTCGAAGGCCATCTCTTGCATACAAGTCTAGGTGCTTCTGGGTCCTGGCTCGGATTTTCCTCACCTTCTTTTCCACATCAGAATCAGTTGCTGTAAAATAGTCATTGTCCTCCATGAGTGAGGAGGAATCCCATTATAACCCATCCCAGAAACATAGAAGATCTCTCTTGGCTGTCAGGAAGTCCCAAAAGGTGATGACTCCAGGAGTCTTTAAATTCTCTGCCTTCTGTATCTGACCAAAAAGGCCTAGCTGAGAAAAGTTCTATTTAGGGAAGGTAGGTCATTTTAGGTATTGTTCCCAAACACTTGTTTGCATTAGAATCACCTGGGAACTTAAACAAATAATAGAGATTCCCAGGTCCAGTTGAAGTCCTTCTGAATCAGGGGATGGACCAGAAGTCTGAATCTTTGTTATTACCTCAGGTGTTTTCCAGGTAGCCAGTTTATCCCTGGATAAACTGTTTGCTAAGTCTTAGACATATCATCCATCATCCCCTGTGTCATCTATTTCAGTCTTTATATCAAGTTAGATCCCAAGACAGCCACAGATCTGAATCTCATTGTTAAGTTCTTCACCACATAGGGGGGTGTTTTTCTGAGTTAGGCTTTCTTTCTATAATAGGAAATGGCCTTAGAAAAAATATTTTTTGCATTTCCTATAACTCCAGTATAAAAATATTTCATTGTGTTGCTCAAAGTCCCCTTTAGGAAGTCTTACATGTTTCTTTCAGAAGAAATTTATCTTTTTCTCCTGCAATTACAGTACTTTTATCTATCAGATAAAAATAATTTTTCAGCCTGGGTTGGTGGGTATGGGGCAGGATTGATGCCATCACCACCTCCTTTATCTAAGATGTCACAGACATCACTAATCAGGTGCAGCACTGTGTAAAAGTCAGCTGGGAGAAAGCTTCAGAATCCTTCTTTACCAGGGCTGGATTGCAATCTTTGGAGGCCAGAAGTAGCAAGCAGATTTTATGTACCTCATCTACTCCCTTCATATAATGCAAAAATTAAACATACAATTCTTTACGGTAAAATAATTATAAGGAAATCCAACAAATCTCTGATTTTTCCCATGGTATTATTCCAAGGATATTTTATGCAATATAAAAATCCTTTTAAAGATTATCTTCTCATTTTTCAGGTTCTACTTTTCCCCTAGTGCCTGAAGCACAATCTTTGTGCCTATTGAGCACTACTGTCTTATTGAGCACTATCTACAATATTTTATTTTCAAAGACATCAGCTCCCCAAGATGAAACCCTTTTGCCTTCTACCTGTGTGCCCTGGAGTGTTCACTTTTTTTTCTCAGGCTACTAGGAACCTCAGGGTCAAGTTGAATGTTCAAACACTGTAAATATATTACATCTCGGGTTATTTTCTTCCCTGCTTTTCAAAGCTTTGACTCTCAGTTTTAATAGTAATATTGTGTACGTGTCTTTTATTGGAAGCCTCTCTAATCTATTTTTGAATCAGGTGAGGGACAAATAAAAAAAATATCTCCAGGGCAGCTTGGATGGCTGTTGCCCAGGGATAGAGTACCGTGGTTCCCTTGACTCAGGAACACTGAATTCACTTGTCTGCCAGAGTCTGGGGATGAAGAGACCTAATTAGCTCCCTTCCCATTCTAAATACTCATCAATCCCCATGAACCTCTTGGCTTTAATCCATAGCTGATAATGCAGGAGGCACAGGGCTGCCTGGGCAATTCTAAAGCTTGGCTGGAATCTACTATCCTGGGAGAATCACAGCCCCATAACTGTCTTCTTGTTAGCAATCAGGAAGCGGCTGCACACTAATTCATGCTGCAAAATTGGACACTGATATGTAGGGACTTTGGAACATTTTTCTGGCTTGGAGCAAGTTTATGAAAATCCATTTGGGGGAGGCTGGGGAAAAGGATGATAAAGGGGGACACCTGAGGCTTCCCAGAGAGACCTGAGCCTGGTGTAGAATTCTGGTGGCATAGAAAGAACTCTGAACTGAGATTCAATATACCTAGGCCTAGGCTTTACCACTGGTTAGCTGTGCCACCTCTATTAAGTCACTTCCTTCTCTGGGTTCAGCTGGCTTCTCTCCACAAGTAAGAGGACCACAGTGTGTTCTAGGTTATGTTAATGACTGTCCTGGTAGAAAAAAATTGTGTGTGGATAATCCATGTTTAAAAAATGAGTTTGGAAAACCAGAAACTGGGATAAATAAAGAAGTTTCTTCAGTATAAGACTATAATAAGCTCATGAGCACTGTAATAATCCAGGGTGAGGAGATGCAGAATGCAGCATGATTTAAGAGAACTCCTTTGGGGTGCCTGGGTGGCTCAGTCGGTTGAGCATCCGACTTCAGCTCAGGTCACGATCTCGCGGTCCGTGAGTTCAAGCCCTGCGTCAGGCTCTGGGCTGATGGCTCAGAGCCTGGAGCCTGCTTCCGATTCTGTGTCTCCCTCTCTCTCTGCCCCTCCCCCGTTCATGCTCTGTCTTTGTCTCAAAAATAAATAAATGTTAAAAAAAAAAAAAAAAAAAAAAAAGAGAACTCCTTTGAAGAAAGCATCTTGTGGCCTCTGTTCCAGCTGAGACCTGCTGGACTAAATGACACTATGACTCCAGCTCCTCATTACTGTTCCATACTGCCTCCTAAACCAAGGACCCCTCTTCCTGGAGCCCTGGTGAGGTGGGACTCACCACAGGCCGGGTCTTCCAGCAGGTCCATGATAACTGAGTCTGCGCCTTTGGTGTAGACGATGATCTCACCCGTCAGTGGGTGCCTCACAACCACAGACATTCTCTTCCTGACAGAGTCAAAGCCCAGGGTGCAGAGGACATCGAAGGTGAGGCAGGTGCCCTGGGGCAAGCGCACGGTCACCTGCTCTGGTGTCCGGGACACCAGAGTGAAGCTGTAGGCATGGGCAGCATGCACCAGGGCTGCCTCATCAGGGCTCTCAGCCTCATAACAGAGCTCAGGGCTGGCCAGGCCTAGAGCTGGGGCCTCCAGCACCTCTTCCAAGGAAGCGTCTAATCCAGACCCCTGGATGTCAACCTGGTCCCATGTGCTGCTCCTATAGCCACCATCAGTGGAGTTACCTCCACTGCACACAGACACGTCATCTCTCTCTTCTGAGTCTGGGGTTGGAATTTTGGCCCCCAAACTCTCTCCCAGGTCAGTGTCAGAGGGCACAGTGGATGAGAATGACTGGCTAAGGTTCAAAAGCTTCAGTCTGTGGAATAGTTGTTGAATCTTCTCCAGGGACGTCCCCAGAGCCTTGGCAGAGGGTGGCATGGTGACCTTGTGGTAAAAGGAGGAAAGTGGAACATTAACTCTCAGTGTTGGAAAAAAAATATCAAGCTGTTTTATGGCAGAAGAGGAAGGTCATTTTACAATAAATGGATTACTTGGGGCTTTAGGGATTATAGGCAAGTCTCACCTCTGTGAGCCTCAGTTTACCTACCTACAGCATGAGAAGATTAGGCCAGATATTGCTTTCCAGCCTTGACATTCTAGGGATTGGTAATGCTCAATTTTACAATCCTGCTTTGGTCATGGACAAAGGAAAGAAAAGGAGACAAAAGCCAGACCCATAGTAAGAGTTTACATTCCCCGGGCCTTTCCCATGACCTTGTCTGCTTTATCCTTGCATGCAGTATCTTATCTCGCCCTCCCCAGCAATTCTAGCAGATGCCATGTAATCCTAACTTCTAGATGAGGAAACTGAGGCACAGAGAGTTTCAATAAATTGGCTATGACCACCTAGAGTGTAGTAGTAGAGCTGGACTAAAATCTGGGTGTTCCTGGCTCAAGAGATTGGACTCCTGAGTTACCTGTCAGTTAACATCTCCCCATTAACTTGAAAATTGGGAGTTGGATGCTGTCCTTCCCAATATGTACTTCTTCCTTTCTTGAAAATAGAGTTAATTTCTCAGAAAACATTTCCTGCCTCCCAAATCTCCCTGAAAACTTTTGATAACTTGGTGACTTTTTAGTGGCTGAATGGGATCTAAGTGTAATATGGGAGGCTTTGGTTTGGTACCTGGGTGAACCCTCTTTTTCTTGATTTCATTAGCCACAAGTTAAAACACTCAGTTATTCTCTTCAGTCACTCATAAGGGAGCTTGGGTGAGAGTCTGTGGATAATTGAAGATCAATCTATCTTTAGTGCTGAAAAAAACAATTCAGAGTATAAACTTCTATAAATGGCCATACAGCTGCATTATCTCAAAATTGGCAGAGCTTCACCCGTGGTTTTTATTATTATTATTATTATTATTATTATTATTAATTATTATTTGCCCTCACATAAAAACAGAGACCAGTATAATGTGATATTATTATGTAGCTGTACAGAGGGTTCTGCTGTGTAGTTCCCATACATCCTTTGTGAAGTTGTCCAAGCTCTCTGAGCCACTGTTTCTTCACTTGTGAAATGCAAGGACATAGCTCACAGGGTTGTTGGGTTGTGAGGGTTAAATGATAATGCAGGTGATGTGTTTGGCATGGAGACTGACACACAGCACTGCTTAGTAAATATTAACTCTTAATATCTACCCTACAGACAGATAGATACAAAGTTTAAAAGCTACATAGAAAGCTCATCTATAACTTATTCCATTTCTTTTAAAAAATGAAGAAACTGAGGCCCAGAAAAAAAAATCTGTTCAAGGTTCCACAGTGGTGAAATGGTGATGCTGTGACTAGGGTCCAAGTATCTTGTCTTTCTATTCAGGGCTTCACCCCTTGTCCCATCTCCCATCCATCCCACCACCCACTATCGGTGGTCCTTACTCTCTGCCTGGTCTCAGTGGTTGTAGAGACCATGACGGAGTTGCAGATGGTTAGGGCGAGGAAGAAGTCAGCAATGGAGGAGGTGGTGGAGAGAGAAGGCTTGGCTGGTTTTGTGTCTGACAAGGTCTCCAGCCACAGAGCAGCATCTTGTACTTTGCCCAGTAGATTTTTGTCTGGAGTCACATCTTTTTCCTGAGAAAGAAAGGCCTGGATGAGAATATTTCATGAAGGGCTTGGGGAGGAAGACCCCCTCCAGAAGATTCTTTGTACACCTGCAGAAAGGATAATACAGTCTTCCTGAAAGTCCTGCCTCCAGCACATCTCTTCCTCCCACAGGCCTGGTCAATGCATTCTTATGTGACTCCTCCCTTTCCCTCAACCTGACATGTCACATACTCATTGGTTATAGACTCTGGCAGCCCTTCCCTCACTGTGGCTCCCCACTTTCACTGCTGATGTTTTCAGCCAGACTCAGACCTCTAGCCCTCAAATCTAGATTCCTGCATCAGCCTCTAAAGTAATTTCTACCTCTTACCTCTTTTCTTTCTAACCCTTCATATGTGTTATCCATGCGTCTTCCTAAAACATCCTTTCCCTCAAGGTATTTTTGAGCTTGAAAACTTTCAGGAGATCTTCATTGTTAGCACAAGCAATTCAGTCTGGCATCTAAATGCTTTCACAGTCTGCATTTCTACTCTTTACTTCCCTGCTTCTCAATGTAGGCCCTCAGCTCAGCCTGTTGGTTCGTTTGCTGCCTCCTGGATATGTACTCCCTTTTTATGCCTCTGATCATACCTTGCTTGAAAAGACCTCTCCTGCCTACCAAAATGCTACCTAGACTTCAGGATCCATGAGAAATATTCATATGTTCATGAGATCTTATCCAGCTCAGTCTTCTGAGCCACAATAGTGTGTTCTTGAACTCAGAATCTCCATGGGAATCAGGCAGGTAAGGTGGATGAGGGAAGTTGCCCAGGTACAGATGAGGACACTGTGGGATGGCGGGGGCTGTGAGACCTGGCAAGTGCTACCCTGTGTGAAAGGTGGCAACTGTTCTGCTGGTGAAATGCTCTGGTGCTAGTCCAGTTTGCCAAATCTATTGATTTTTCAAGATAGAGATGATGTGACAACTCCTGTTTTTTGAAAAGAAAAATCTGTGGGCAGGATCTGACTCATGGATTTCTAATTTTTCACATCCTTGTAGAAGCTGCCAGTTGTACCATCCCTTTGGAATTCACCACATATTGACCTATATTTTAAATTTAATTTTTTTATATCCATATTGAATCTCTCTAGAGATAATAGCCTCAGAGATAGAGACTGCATTTTCCACAAAGTTGTACATTCTAGAGCCCCAACTATTGTTTTGTTTGAAGCAGAAGTTCAACAAACACTGGCTCTTAACAGATAGGACAAAAGCCACCATGCAAAGAAATTGCCACACAAAACCATTTATATCAGTGTTAATAGTTCATAGGTTAATTAAAGTTTAGAAGAAAGAGAGTTAATGGTTGAAAATGGTGGACTGAAGAAATCTTGATTAATTTATGCAGGGTAAGACTGAGTTCCAATGAGCTAACAGATTTTACAAATAAGAACCCAGGTTGAGATTAAAAAAAAAAAAATGAAACAAAACCCTGTGGATAAAGAGTCCTCAGACTGTGTCTTCTCTGATTACCAAATGCAATGATTTCAAAAGTGAGACTCTATCCTCCCTGGGGCTGCTGGCACAGGTGAGCCACAGGAGAGGAAACCCAGACACACAGGGGAGATACTTGATGCCTGCAGAGATGAGAGTTGGGCTTTCCAATAGCACAGGGAGGTGAAAAGAAATGGACGGGAGCAGAGAGTTCTAGCTTTCATTTGGAGTGCTAAGAGTCAACACTGTACCTCCTCTTGTTCATACCCTCTTAAGAAGACAACAACCAGAAAAAAGTACTTCTTATTAAAAGGAAGAGTGCTAGTAAGACTGAAACAAATCTGCATTTCTTCTCATTGCCTTGTGATAAGCAGCAGTGAACGATCTACACCATATGGTGTCACTATTTTCAGAAAGCCAAGGAAGGGAGCATGTATCATCCAACCTCTCAGCCTTTGAATGCCATCTTCCTAGCAATAGTTCACACTGATCAAGCTCTTCCTACTTTTCCAAGCAATGTCTTTTATGTGACCTCACCGGCTTCTCACAGTCCCAGGTTGAGACGAAATGAGTCTCAACTTAATTGAAACCGAGAAAGATGGCTGACATGACCAATATCACTCAGTGAGTCAGCAGAAAGCCAGAATCAGATGTCAGACCCTTTAAATGAGTCCTTTCCATGGTCATGGTAAAGTTGACTTGTTCCCTTACTAATGCTCTTAATGCTCCCTGGCAGACTCCCCTCACCAGATTCTAGGCTCCATCTACTGCTGTCATCAGTGTACAATCATCACTCAAGGAGCTCTGAGCTCATTTCTCAAAGTAGTAATGATAGTTCCTATTCATATAGTGCTTCTTCTGTGTACATCGATTCTGTGTACATCCATTATTTCATTGCATCTCCACAGCAACATTATCTGTTGAGTACTATTCTCCTCCTGGTTATCTGTGTATCAGATGAGGAAATTGCTATCCAGGGAGATTAAGTGTTTTTCCTAAGGTCACACAGTAAGTAGGCGAGACTCCTTCACTTGATTTGACATAGTCCAACTAGAATTCATGCTCTTAACCTTTGTGCCAGACAAGGTCCCCCACAAGAAGGAAGTAGCCTCTGATACTTGCTGACAGCCAGCATCTTTAGTGTTTGGCATCCCATGCACAACAGGTTTATATATCCAGTCCTTAAGGCTCATCAGATAGTATTTGAGATTATAAAAGATATTATGGGAATCTCCTTTTTTTTTTTTTTTTTTAGAAAATAGACTTCATTTGGGGGGGTATACATGATGAGATGCTTTATTTTTTATTAAAAATTTTTTTAATGTCTATTTTTGAGAGAGACAGAGAGACAGATAGAGACAGAGTACGAGCATGTGAGGGGCAGAGAGAGAGGGAGACACAGAATCTGAAGCAGACTCCAGGTTCTGAGCTGTCAGCAGAGAGCCCAACATGGGGCTTAAGCCCAGGAATGGTAAGATCATGACCTGAGCTGAAGTTGAACGCTTAACTGACTGAGCCACCCAGGAGCCCCAATTGGATGCTTAAAAACCCCTTTTATTTATTCTGAGAGAGAGAGAGGGAATGAGAGAGAGAGAAAGAGGCATAGTCCCTCTTAGAGGGGCTGAGCAGGAGAGGGAGAGACTCCTAGCACAGGCTCTGTGCTAATTGCATGAGACAGACATGGGGCTCCATCTTATTAACCATGAGATCATGACAAGAGCTGGCACTCAACCAACTGAGCCACACAGGCACCCCACGAATGGGATGTTTTTAACCCTTACCACAGATGCCCAGAGTTGCAAACAAGGTTTGACGTCACCAAAACAAATCTTTCATTTTCCTGATGACAAAATTGAATGGCAGAGAGAAGGGAGGTGAACTATTCAAGACTTCACAATGAATTAGGGTCAGAACTAGGGCAGCTTTCATACCACCTGACTCCCAACCTCTGACAACACACTGCTTTGCTCTAAGCTATGTATTACGTCTTTCCAAATGGTGACACAGTTAAAATGATTTAGGGTTATTTATTGCATGTCCATTTACCCTTTAGTATATGAGTGCCATGAGGGCAGAGGCAATCTGTGATATGTCCCCAGTGCCTGGCAGACTGCAGGCATTCAAACTTCTGTTGACAGACTCCTATCTAGGACACCACACTACCCCAACACTGATTAACTCATGGGATCTCTTTGTTAAAATACTTCTTTAGTATATTTCCTTCCAATCATAAAGCAATGCATTAAAAAAAATCTCTGCAAAGGGCCTACTTCTCTCTGGGAATGGCAGCAAGCCCAGCCTGCAGGTGTCAGCTGTAGATGTCAGTTAAGCTTTATCCAGTCACCACAGACTGTTTTCATGGGGCAAGGTTCTTCATGGTTCTTCTTGCCCACAGCCCATTGGTTTCCTGTCTGGCCCATTAACATTTAGGAACTTGGCACTTAGGATACTTAGAGAAAGCAGTGCCCGCACCCACCTCTGGGCCCTTTGGCTAGTCTATTTCTCTGAAGGAAAAGAAATAAAATTGTGGGTTACCAGTTCTTCAGATTAGAGCTTTGTGGCAGTCAGGTACCCAACTGGTTAGATTTCTTTCTATTGCAGAACATGTAAAGCTCATACAAACCTTTGATGAAGGTGATCTCAGGCCTCACACTATACCCTCAAAGATCCTATTATTATCATTAGAATACATTTATTGACAATTTACAACAAAGTCAGGTGCTTTGCTAAGTGTGTTTATCTACATCATTTACTCATCACGACAGCATTGAAATAGCTACTATTATTCTCCCATTTTAATTATGAGGTAAATGAGGCTCATTGAATTTAAGTAACTTGTCCAAGGTCACAAAATCAAGAAAAAGGCTGGGTCTTGAATCCAGTTCTGCCTCCTGATGCCAAAAGCTGAACCCTTAAACATGATGCCAGAACTTTCCAAACTTTAACATGCACACAAATCAACTGGGCATCTTGTTTATACTCAGATGCTTAAACTCAGATGCTGATTCAGTGGGTCAGGAGTGGAGCCTGAGCACCTGCATTTCTAGAAGCTCCCAAATATGCTCATGCTGCTGGTCTGAGGACCACAGTTTGAGTAGTGAGGATTTATATGGACACTGTATGCTACATGACTGGCGTATATTCCACATTGAAGGCTGGGAAAAGGAGGCCAACCGCTAATCTGCTACTCTCTTCTCAGTTTTATTTTTTATTTATAAAATTTTTAAATTGTATTTAAATCCAAGTTAGTTAACACAGAGTGTAATAATGATTTCAGGTCTCTTCTCAGTTTTAATGATAACTTACTCAAGTTCACATGGATGACTATCATTCATTGGATGCCTATAGCCCCTCTGTACCCATACACTCAGCACCAAGAGCAGTTTTCTGTAGGCACTGGTGTTCTTCTCACCTCTCTACTAGGCTGTAACTTCTATATATTTTTGGTGAGTGTCTAAACTGGTACAACCTCTTGGGAAGTATCAATCAAGATAAAAAAGGTATACACAGTTTAACAATTATGCTAGAAGAATGAATACTATAGAAAAATATACATGTGTAAGCAATGGCTCAACCCTCCAACAAATTCTAATGCCATTAATAAAAAGATGAGGCAGATCTCCAGCATGTCTGTCTACAGATATGAAATATTCCCTCAGATTCACTAAGTAAAATGCCAAAGTCCAAATCAATGTGTAGGGGATGCTCCTATGTGCAGTAAAGGATGTGCTCATGTGTCTACCACACTTGTATGCTTCTATATAGGTGAAACACCTCTGGGTCATACATGAGAAACTTCAAATAATGGTTGCTGCTGGGGTTGTGGGGAACATAGAAGAGAGGGAGACTTACTTTTTACCTTTTGAAGTTTAGTTACTTTCCACTACTTACTTAACCATGTGGTTATATCACTATCGTGGAAACAAACTTAACTGGTTGCTGGGAAGCTGGAGGCTCAAATATGTTTTAGGGGAGTGATTTTTTTTTTTAACGTTTATTTATTTTTGAGACAGAGAGAGACAGAGCATGAACGGGGGAGGGGCAGAGAGAGGGAGACACAGAATCGGAAGCAGGCTCCAGGCTCTGAGCCATCAGCCCAGAGCCCGACGCGGGGCTCGAACTCACAGACTGTGAGATCATGACCTGAGCTGAAGTCGGATGCTCAACCGACTGAGCCACCCAGGCGCCCCTAGGGGAGTGATGTTTTTGCCCAGGTTGAGGTTGTGGCCTAGAGGATACTGCCTTCCATTCAAGAGCCGAGAGAACCCAATGTTAACAAATATTTGCTTAAATAGAAGCATGTGGATTGTTAAGGTAAGCTTTGTCCAAAAGGGACATAACCCCAAGGAAAGAAATTAAGTGGGTGAGCAAGAAGGGAGTTTTCTAGATCTTGCAAGACCCCACCCTTTGTGAACAGGGTCACTGCAATTGTGTGCTGCCCTTTGGGACCCTTTGGGAAGTTAAGGTAGGCCCAGCTGAGATAGGCTTTATCTGTTCCTGCCCTGTGTGGTCATATTACTTCCAAAAAGATTTTGTGTGCTTGGCTAATTAAATCAGGACTCTTACCTTTTTTTTTTTTTTAATGTTTATTTTTTTTATTTTTGAGAGAGACAGAGCATGAGTGGGGGAGGATCAGAGAGAGAGGGAGGCACAGAATCAGAAGCAGGCTCCAGGCTCCAAGCTGTCAGCACAGAGCCCGACCACACAGGGCTCGAACTCACAAACTGTGAGGTCATGACCTGAGCTGAAGTCAGACACTTAACTGACTGAGCCACCCAGGCGCCCCTCTTACCTAACTTTAAAGTGGGAGTGTGTATCTGTGGGCTGTCCCTGCCAGTCTGGAAAGAAAGGAAGGAAAACCAAGTTAAGGAAAGGAGGCAGAGGGCCAAAGACACCTCCTTTACCTTTCTCAGTTGTGTTCTTTCCAGACAGGAGAAGTCAGGCCCACGGAAGGAAATTGTGGTGCCATCTGGAGGAGCCTAAGTGGCAAATTTTATGATTAGGAAGATATTCTTTGGTCTGATGGTTCTGGAAAACCTTTTGCAAGTGCCACTTTTAAACAAAGACTCTCTGCTCAAAGCTTGGCTTCTTATACACTAGGGGAGGGGGGGCGGGAATTTCATTTTCTATCTGCCAGTACTCTTAAACATTGGCTCAGAAATCACCACTTTCCTAAGTATATTATCCCCACCCTAAAGCCACAGATTTTATAGCAGCCAATTAGGCAGCAATAACTGATGCTTCCTTGTTCTTTGTAGTAAAAGAAAAAAAGCCATCTTTTGTTGCTGTTTGCCTTGATGCTCATTTTAGTTGGGGTTTAGGGCAAATTTCCAAGAAAACCAACAACTGGTTTCTTTAGAATGTGGAAGGGTGCTTGCACTGCCAGGATTTGGCATCATGGAGGTTTCAGAGAAAGTTCTGACTAATTTACAAAGGGAAGATAAAGACCTGGTGGTGCCTGGAGAGTATTACCCTACCAGACCGGATGCCAGATGGGCGGGTGGAAGAGGAAGCAAGCTCAGAGAGCCTGCCAAGATTGGGTGGGGGCAGGAGCCAGGAGGTCCACCTGGGGCTGCCACAGATATTCTCTATAGGCTAATTCAAGGATCTGCCACTCCAGCCACAGATATTTTATGGATTAGCGTCAGAGTCCCTTAAGGAAGCATGAATCATCCCGTTCAGCCAATGCCTCCCAAGCCGTAGAACATACCCATTTGAGCCAAATGAAGATTATTTCCTAGCGGGGCAATGCTATGCTTAGAGAGGTTCTCAACCTTGGTTGCTCACTAGAATCATCAGAAATTAAAAAAAAATATGAATGTTCAGGCCCTATTCTAGACTAATATACCAGAATTTCAGGGGAGAGAACTTGACATCGCATTTTATGAAAGCTCCCATCTCCCACTCCATATCATCAGATACAAACATTTGTGCAAGGAAGACAGATTTCCTTGAGAAAGATTTAGAAGTTTAAGACTTCTTTTAGTTATCTATCTAGAACCTATAATTTTAAGAGTTATGTCCTCAAAATAAAGTAATGAGACAGAACAATACTCCTTTTTAAAGATGGGGACATTGAGGTTCTAGCTCAGTAAGTTGACCAAAGTCACATTATAGATGATGGAGCTGAGATGAAAACCTGGGACATTTGACCCCAAATGTGCTAATTTATAGCTGGAAGGAACCTTGCAGGGCATCATAAACATCATGTGATTTAACTTTTAGGACAGCCAGTGATGGTTGTAGGCCTTAATGATAGGTCCTAAATAAAAGTCACACTGGCTGGCTAAGGGCTGCACTTTTTCTGGGTGACTAAGATTTGTCAGGTTGAACAAGGGGCAGTGAATCTGTGTGTTCCAACTGAGATCTACAAAGGAAATCTTCCTGCTTCTGCCCATGTGTCCTGGGGCAGACATTCTCAGGCACATGGGATGCCCATGGTGCTTAGAACTGGAAGGTGCCAAAAGACAAAGTAGTGGAAGACTTAGAACATGTGCCTGATGAGAATTCACTAAATTCGTTGTTCAAATATTTAGGTAATGAGCTGGGGAAGAGCATTTCATTCAGAGGGGTCAGAATTAAATCAAAGAAGGAAAAGATGCAATATGCATGCCCTGTTATCTCACCTGAGAAAAGAGAAAAGAAAAAATCTTTCCAAAGGCATCCATGGATCATTCCTCTTGTATGTTTATGAGCATCATAGGCCTTAACACCTGGCTCATGTTTTATCCTTGTTAATGTTGCATTTGTTGGGCAAGACAGTACATGAGAGTTAACTGTACTCACCTGAAGTTAGATAAGTTCTAACCCAGAACACACAGATTCACAGCATTACTTTGTCATGATCAGAAAACACAGTCCTGGATTATGAAAACCAGGTAGCAATATGGAAGACGCTTTTGATACTTTTGATATCATATCAGATTAAAAAAAAACCCAGAACCTTTAATTTATAGGTATTATGACTGCAAAAATGTTACATATATGTAGTTATGTGTGTATTAATGGAGAAAATAAAAATTGGAAGGAAATTCATTATGAGGATAATTTTGAAATTATGAGGATAATTTTCTAATAATGATATAATAGCACTTCAGTACTTCTTGTAATATGTGTGTTTTGTTCAAGATAGCTGGGGCTCCCTGTGGTCTTTTCTGTAAGTGTAGAAGATTCAAGGTGGTGTGTTTCCTAGAGAAAGAACATGGTATGGAGGAAAGTAAAATGGAACAGAAGTCAGAAAGCCGTAGTTCTGGCCTTGCCTTTGAGGGAATGGTGTGTAATCTTGGGGAGGAAACTCAATTTCTTTACATGCTACCTGGATGTTTAGTGATAGCTGTATCATTGGATCACATGTGAAAGAACCATATACAAAAACTCCAGACCAGAGTTAAATCCCCACAGGGGGCAGGCAATTAATTTAAGGGAATGAAATGTGCTGGTTGATTTTGATATAGAAGTTCTTTGCTTTAAGACTCTTTTTGATTATCACAAAAAAAGTACATTCTTCATTTTTGAAACCTGCAAGACTTAAGGCCCATCTTTTGTTTCTTTACTTTACAGAAACATAGCATGACAACTGTTTCTTTTTTCTTGAACTGTATTTTGGAAACACGTATCATGGACACACTGCTGGCCTTCAGTTTAGTGATGGGGGTAAACAGAGAAGGGGGATAGTCTGTGTTGAACAGAAGCCCACCTGCTTCTAAGGAGCATGAACTTGGTCATTAAGGCCAATTATTGCCACAAGGAAATACTGGCTTAGTGTCAAGAAATTTTCCAATTCCTTTTTTAAAAGAGAAGCCAGAGGATCACCTGGGTGGCTCAGTCGGTTATACGTCTGACTTTGGCTCAGGTCATGATCTCACGGTTTGTGGGTTCGAGCTCCATGTTGGGCTCTGTGCTGACAGCTTGGAGCCTGGAGGCTGCTTCAAATTTTGTCTCCCTCTCTCTCTGCCCCTCCCCCACTCACACTCTGTCTGTGTCTCTCTCAAAGTAATAAACATTAATTTTTTTTAAATAAAAAAGAAGCCAGAAATCTATATGTTTATGTGACATCTCCCAATTTCTAAACACTAAACATTTAAAATGAATGAGAGTTGTATTTACCCAACAAAACACAAATGCAGATTGCATATAAGACTTAAAGGGCTGCCATTTTAAGAGGTCTTTAGGGCTAATACGGTCTTTTCTCTTTCACACCCGAGTCCTCTCCCATCTATCTGCAACAGAAGCCACTGCAACTCTAAGAGAAAAAGACAGGGACTTACTAGGGAGCTGCTGAAGGCCACAGGAGGCTGTGAGCTTTCACAGTGCCCCACAGGCCTTTGTTGGGAGTGACCCTGGATAGGTACCCGGGCACTGTGGCACCTCCTTAGAGGCTGGGCTCGTCCTTGGCCTCCCACTGTTGCTGGGCGCTGAGACCATCGGGCTGGGAAGGATAGGCACTTGTATTGGGTCCACTCTTCACTGTCTGAGTCCAGCTCCTTTGGGGTCTCCAGTCGTTTGGCTGCAAGAAAGGAGTCCTGTTATTGCACCAGTCCACCTTGGCCAAGTCACAGGTGGGGGAATCCCGGACATTGTGGGGGGGAGCAAAGGGCACAGGATAAGAGCACTCTGCTGCCCTGGAGCTTGGGCAGCTGGACTACCTTGACTGGAGAGGGAAGGGTGCAACTAAATTGCACAGATTTAAATCCGACTCTACTACTTCCTAGCTAGGTGACTGAGCTTTGACTAAACCTGTGCCTCTATTTCCTCAATTAGGGGTTTTAAAAAAATACCTATCATAGGGTTATTTTGAAGACTTAATGAAATAATGTGTCAAAGTGATCAGAATACTCTAAGTACTGGTAATGGTAGCTGTCATTATTATTAAAAAGAGATCAGAAGCTCCCATGTAAATGGTTACCAACATGGCAAAGGTGATTGGGCTCCCCATAGTATCTCCTGCTTTCTTCTTCTCTGTTCCTTTCACTCAAAGGAATGAATGCTGCTCTCTTGAAACTCCTTCTCTTAGTTAGAAAGTGTGGGCAGTGTGTGGTGATGATGGCAGAGGGTTGCTGAGAAAATCAGGTCAGCTTTACAGGCCAGCTTTAGTTCATGCATGATGACATTTCAGGCATTATTCAGCCACACCTCCCAACTTGAAGCTCTCCCTCAGTAAAAATCCAAGAGATGAGTTAACATGGAAGGCTTTTCCTGGATGTATTGAATCTGACCATGTACCTACACTGAGGCTGTCTTGCATGTCAGGTAAAGTGACCCCCAAATTCTTAAAACTTGGCTGTATAATGGGTACACAATTTGGACATATCCCCAATCCATTCCTGACAGATAGAAATCCTGTGTGTAAATAGCACCAAAGACTGACTGGAGGGCTACCACACAGGAGATCACTGATGGCCTTTGTCAACAAAGGAAAGTTTACGGGTGATAAAAACAGCACTGATCTAGGACAAGGAAGCCCACAGGGCTATAAGAAGCAACCTGCCACAGAGCCAGGAAAAACTGTGGGGAACCAGGGAAATGTCTTTCATTACCATTCTTTTAGGAGAGCAGAGTGATTCATTTAGAAAGAGTGGTGAAAGCCCCTGAGAATCCTTGTACCATTTTCTTGGTGAGAATATTCGCTGCCCATGATAGTGCAACGCCGGAACACCATCTTGTTCTCAGTCAGCGTCCCTGTCTTGTCAGAGAAGACATACTGGATCTGGCCCAAGTCCTCAGTGATGTTGAGGGCTCGACACTGGATGGACAAATCAGTCTCTTCATCGTACAGGTCAAGGTCGTTTTGCAGGAAGAAGATTTGCCCAAGCTTCACCAGCTCAATGGATATATACAGGGAGATTGGGATCAGCACCTGTGGGGAGATTGATTCCCACTGTGTCAGAGAGCAGGCTAGTTCCAAGTCTTAGAACTCTCACCAGTGAGTAGTGAAGGCATTTAATGGAAAGCTGTGGTCAGCTCACATCATAGACTTTCTCTGAGAAACTAAAAGTCAATGACTTCATCCCTCCCTAAGAATTCTTAGGGGCATTTGAAAAGCATGTGCCTCTTGTTGGGATGGGCACTGGGTGTTGTATGGAAGCCAATTTGACAATAAATTGTATTTAAAAAGTCAAAAAGTATGTGCCTTCTTTAATAAGGGAGATCTGGTTTGGAGTAGGCACTCATCTGGGTGCCTGGGTGGTTAGGGGATGAGGAGCTCTAGAGCCTCTGTCCACAGTTTCCTGACACCCCTCAGATCTCTATGCCACCAGTGGCTGTCACTCACTTTTAAATGTATTCTGACCCATTGTTGATTACTGTCCACTGATTAAATACCTAATATCTATCAAGTGCTTGCCATGTGTCAGATCCTGTTCTAGGTCCTGAAGATGGCAGTGAGCAGTAAAAAAATCCCTAGCCTTGAAAACCTCATATTCTAGTAAACAAATATATATCAGGCATTGAAAGAGAAAAATCAAGAGGGTAGAAGGTAGCTGGGAGGGACTCTTTTATAAATGATGACCTTTGAGCAGAGACCTGAAGAAATGAGGGTGTGAACCAGAAACTTATCTGTGGGAAGAGGAGCACTGTGGGCAAAGCCTGGGCAGTGGGATTGGGCTGGGTATTTGAGGGGTAAGAGTAAGCAGGCCTGGTATGAATGAGCAGGAGTTGGCTAGGAGATGAGGGAGTCAGGGTCCAAATCACATAGGGCCTCATTTGCTGCCATAAGGACTGTGGATTTGAGTGGATTGTGAAACCGTTGGATGGTTCTGTGCAAAGGAAGGGTATGACTCAACTCACATTTAAAAAGCATTGCTCTGCTGAATGAATGAATGAACTAATGACTGAAAAAGTTCACCTTTAAGAGGACAATAAAACACCCTCAAATACTGCAAGAAATTGAATGTAAATGGAGCTTCATAAAACAAAACTTCATCTTTTCACCGACTGTAATTTCTTACAGAGTCTGAAGAATTTATTCATCCTCTTATTTCTGACTGCCCCTTTCTTGTAGGTGGCTCTATGCTTTTGTGTTTTTTTTCTTTACAGGGCCAGTTGTGTTTTTTTCCCCTCTCAGTCTATTTGATGCTAAAACACTAACCTGTGGTTCCTTTCTCCCATGCTTGGGGCTTGACAGTTCCCTGTAGTTCTCTGGGCTATTTTATCTTCTTCTGTTCCCAGGTCATTAGGATTTTACCTGTTCTATTATATCTGGCAAAGGTACAGGTATACTTGGATCACTATTGTAATCTTACTCTTAAGCAGTAAAGCCTGATAAATATTTTTGTCCACTATTATCTGGGGCAAGTTTCCTTCCACAAGGTAGGGCTGGCCCTGACATTGTCCCAAATTTGAGTACTTTCAAAGACCCACAAGAAAGCAATGACCATATTCTCATCTTAGTTCAGTTAGTTCTTTCCTGGGTCCAGCACTGATTTTTCTTTCTTTTTTAAAATTTTTTAAATGTTTATTTATATTTGAGAGAGAGAGAGAGAGAGAGAGAGAGAGAGAGAGAGAGAATATGAATGAATGAATGAGAATGCATGCGAGCATGAGCGGGGGAAAGCAGAGAGAGAGTGAGAGCAGAGAGAGAGGGAGACATAGAATCTGAAGAAGGCTCCAGGCTCTGAGCTGTCAGCACAGAGCCCGATGTGGGGCTCGAAATCATGAGCTGTGAGATCATGACCTGAACCAATGTTGGATGTTTAACTAATTGAGTCAGCCAGTTTTTAACTAATTTATTTATTTTATTTTATTTTTCTTTATTTCACAAAATTGAGTATTAGCCACAGGTCTTTTTGAGCCCCCAGTTAAGGAAGGCTTCCTACCTGGAGCAGGATGATCATTGTAAGGAACATGTAAAAGCCCCTAAGGGCAAGGGGAAGGAAGTTGCCCTTGGCATCTGGAACATCAAAGGGAGGGTGTTCTTCAAAAGTCCCATTCCAGAGGCTGTGACCTGAGAGGAGGCAAAATCAGAGATGAAGCAGAATCCTTAATTAATTCTAAATTGGTCTATTATAGCAGTCCTTAATATATTCCTGGAAATGAGTGTGCTTTGGAGGAACCCATTCTTATTCTTTACATCCTAGTCCTAGTGTGTGAGTATTCGTCTAAAGTGGTCCTTCACATAACCTACATTTCAATCTCTTGATAGACATTAAAGTCTGTCTTACCTGGAGGAGACTAGCATTGGGATTACCTATATTTTGATGAAGTCATGTTATACAAGGATTGGAAAGAGAAAAGGGAACACACTTCTTTTTAGTTGTGTGGCAGAAAGTGCATGGTCGGGGATCTTAACAGACCTGTATGCTGGGCCCTCTCCTTCCCCCATGCACATACCCATCTATCCATCTACACATCCACCCTTTCACAATTCATCCATCCACCCACCTATCCATTTATTAATTCAGGAAGGAATCAATCTCAGTTCTTGTCTTTGAGCAGGTAGCTAAAAATCCAGAGGCCAGATGTAAAGGGACAAATCCCATAGATTGTGAGAGGTACTACACAGAGCATCTGCAAATGCACAGCAAGCCCCATTTCCTTGTCTGCAGACAGGGATAACATCTGTTGTGTGAGGAAGTGCTTCAGAGCTCTCTGAATCTCAGTGTTCTCATCTGCCAATTAGTAATAATACCTCCTCTGTAGGGTTATTATGAAAATAGACTGAGTGTGTATAATGCTCTCAGCCCCAGGGTAGGAACTACAGGGGATTAAAGATATAACGGATGTACCCTGCCCCCAAGATGCTTCTTTGCCCAAGACGTTAGAGGCTGGCCCCAATGCCTTTATATATGGCTGAAGAAAGGGGAGTTACTGACATGAGGTTATTTGAAGGTAATTTTATAGGGCAAATGACCAAGGACCAAATACATGACTCAGAGTAAGGACCACTGGTCTTCAGGGGAAGCCAGGGAAAGCTGCACAGAGGAGGAGTCCTTGAGGTGTCCTGGAGACCAGGAAGGAAGGTGTAAGGTGATCAGAAATGCCTGAGGAGGGCATTCTGGGCAGAGAAAAAAGAAACACTACCCTGACACAATCCAAGTAAGCAGGTGATAGAGAACTCTGGAAATGGCACTCACTAGAGAGCTTTCACAGCAAGGGCTGTGCTTTAATTAGGCGCCACCAGAGGCCTGTCACTGTGTATGAGTCTTGATTCTCAGCATACAATTCTGCCCCTTCCTGTTACTTTCTCAATTTATTTATTATTTTGGGCCATCTGCCAAGTAGATTCTGTTTGCCTATACCTTATCTCACTCTGTGACCTTTTAATCATTAACTTCCTTTCTCTGGAGACACAGTGAGATGATCTCAAATGTCCTTTCCAGCTCGGACATTCCCTGAAAAGCCTTTTCTGAAGCAGAGGCAACAGTTCCTGCAGTGTCTTTGAGGACATGAGGTGGCCACATGGGGATGGTTTTGTCTGCCTGCTTCCCTGGCCCTCCAGGTGTTCTCCTTCCAGCTGTGGGCGACACTCACCTGGAGTGCCATTAGACACAACTGGGAAGCGTATTAGTTAAAAACTGCAGGCTACTCACAAGGCTAAATCCCATTGTCCTCACCATGGTGGCACACAAAATCTCTCTGAGGTCGAGGAGGTCTTAGCCTTTCAGTCATGATTTTCCAAGAACTGCAATGGACACAATTTCCAACCAAGGCAAATAAAGAGCAAATACAATTGCTGCCCACTGTTTTGGGGTCAACGGGGCGGGGGGGGGGGTCTGGAGCCAGCACATAAGTGTTTCCTTTTGAATGTCCCTCGTTCTTTTGGGGAGGGTTCCTTTAGGGTCTTGAGGGCCATTCTTAGAGAAAGCGGGCAACAGCAAGTGTCCTCTTTGCCCTCTGAGAATCAACTTTAAATGGCTGAGATTACCAATGTCTATACCTCCTGCAGCTTTCCACACTCAGCATTTGTAGAACTTGGTCACAGCCTGGTTCTAATCAGGTCTCCATGGTTGGCTTTGCTCTTGCCACACCAAACGGTCAAATGCTTCTCTGCATAAAATGATTCTTCTTCCTATCTCTGTGCTTTGCTTGTGCTGTTTCCAGGGCTAAGAGTAACTTCTCTCTTTTTAAAGCTTCCTGCCCATTCTGCCTCTACCACCTACCTCCTGTGATGAACACCTACTGCATTCAGGAATCAGCTCTGTCTACCTCCTCCAGGAAGACCGCCTCCCCTGATGCTCTCATATTACCAATAGTAGGGTGAATAATAGCCTCCCCAGAAGCCCACATCCTAATTCCCCGGCCCCATCAATATATCTTTTTTTGGTTTATTTATTTATTTTGACAGAGAGAGAGAGAGAGAGAGAGAGCAAGCAGAGGAGGGGCAGAGAGAGAGGGAGACAGAGAATCCCACAGGCTCTGCACCATTAGTACAGAGCCCAATGCGGGCTGGAACCCACAAAGCATGAGATCATAACCTGAACCAAAATCAAGATTCAGACACGTAACCCACTGAGCCACCCAGGTGCCCCTCAATATGCTATCTTATATGGCAAAAGGGGCTTTGCATATGTGATTTAAGTTAAAGGTCTTGAGATGGGGAAGAGTATCCTTGATTATCCAGATGGGCCCAAAGATGTAGTTACAAATGTCCTTATAAAAAAGAAGACAAGAGAGATATTACTATAGAAAAAGGAGAAGGACATGTGAGCTGAGATTGGAGTAATGCACTATGAAGAAGGAGAAAGGAATCACTAGAATGTCAAAAAGACAAGGGACAGATTCTTCCCTCATAGCCTCCAGAAGGGGTAAGCCCTGCTGACACCCTGACCTTAATTCAGTGAAATTAATTTTGGATTTCTGACCTCCAGTGCTATAACAGAATAAACAAATGTTGTTTTAAACTGCTAAGTTTGTGTTGTGGTTTTATAGGAACAATAGAAAACTAATACAGTACTTCTCTGCAGTCTTCAATGTGTAGGACAAATTGTTATCAATCCTGTTCACAATTGGACTCCTTCCTGATAAACTATGAGCTCTTTGAGGACCAGTCCTTATACTGATACATCTTTTTATTCTTTTATTCTGAGAGAGTGCCTAGGTTTAATTAGTATTTCTCAGAGAAATAAACAACAGATGATATTCCTAATATTTAGATTATATAGGCATGTAGATTTTCACAAACATTTTATTCAATTGATATCCTATTCAAATACATGATAGGACTTATTTTTTATTAGTTCTTTTTTGTAGATGAGGAAATCGAGGCTCAGAGAGCTGAAACAACTTGCCTAAAGAAACAGAAGATTATTGTGGTCTTGTTCTTTCCGAACATTCCATACCTACAGCTCCGACGAGGCACATGAGGAAGAGGAGCCCAATGCAGAAGAAGATGTCTGTGTTCATGCGCCTCTCTATCTTGCTGCGTTTGTATCGTGGGCCATTGTTGTTCAGCATGGCTTTTGTCTCATGGCCTTTGGAAGAAAATGAGGTAGTAAGTCCTTTAGCTTCTGTTTTTCTCTGGCCTGGATCATGTCTTTACCTCTTCCAAGAGCTTATAATAGAAAAGAGGCTTCATCCTCTAACCTAAATATTTTCTGCCTCAGGGAGATTGCTGAGAACAGCTGTAGAGGCCTTACACAATTTGTTACCACGTGTTTTACTGAGCATCCCCTACGCACCAGACGCTGTGGTATGTGCTGACAGAGCTACTATGTACAGGTTGTATACTGCACAACTCTAGAAACACCCCTCATTTTTTAAGTTGTCATAGATTTGTAGGTTTATTAGGATAAATTTACGCAAATGACAGAAAGCTCTCTGGAGGAAGGGCTATTTTTTTCTAATTTGCACAAAGGCACTGTTACGGGCTAATGGTAGGATACAAGGATGAGACAGATGACTCACATTTTGGTGAAAATACACAAGAAAACAAATAAATAATTATAGCCAGTAATAAGTCCCATGAAATAAGCAATGCGCTGGTAAATAAGAGATGGTGTTAGAGAACATGGTCAGGGAAGGCTTCTCAGAGGAGGTGACATATAAGGAAGACCTTAAGGGAGAAAGAAGAGTTGGGAGAACAGGGTTTTAGGCTCAGGAACAGTACATGCCAAGGCCCTGTGACAGGACAGTGTCTGAGGCCAGTAGTTTTCTATGTGCTTCTTAGCCTAAGGTGTTGGTTTCACTTGTGCAAGAGTGGTAAGGGCCTCCACCGCAGCATTAGCCTTGAGCTGCTCCATGCCTATCTTGGAGTTCTGCATAAAATTTTGTTCAAAGAGAGGACAACAAATTTGAAACGTACCAATCTCATCTAAGTCACCCTTGTTCCAGTTGGAAACTGGGGACCAATCAGTAGAAGGGACTTGCCCAAAGGAAATAAGCCATAACATCAGAGCCATACTGAGAACCCAGGATTCTGATTCCCATTCTCTTTCTCCTTCCACCAATCCATGTTACCCAGGCCATACAGCTAAGAGCTGAGAGCCAAACTGAGACTGTCTTTAGACAGTCCTTTGGGGCTGCTAAACTTAACCACCATGCTGTATTCCTCAGCAAATTAAAAAACACCACATATTTGCTGTGCAAAATTAAAGAAAACCAATACATCAGCTCCAGCAGTGAATGGCTTTAATGCTGTTTAGCTGGTTGCCTGGTGGATTTAAAGTGGCAGCAAAACAGTAGGAGTGAGGAAACTCCGGGCTTATTAACCAGACTCCAGTCCCTGTAGTTGTGGGGGGATTTCCACAGCACAATGAGCACAGGATGACTGCACTGAAGGCACTGTGGCCTTCCTACCTTCAGGCTCACCCCATGTAAGGGGTCCTCAGAGCACCCTTTCCACCCATCTTGCTTCTCACCTTCTGAGATTCCTCTGTTCTCCTGGAAAACATTGGGTTCACAGGGGAGGTAGCATGGTATAATGGTTGGAATGTGGTCTCTAGAATCAGACAGGGCTTGGCCCTGCAGATACTTGACATTAGGTTATAAGGAATTAATCTCAGGAGATAAATGACCTTGGGTGAATTAATCCCTTTGTACCTCAATTCCTCATTTTCAGAATGAGAGATAATAGTTGTGGGTATGTTGGGGTAGGAGAGTGAATTAATATACACAAAGTACACAAATTACATCCTTAAACACAGTAGGGGCTCAAATGTTTGGCGTGAGGAGCAAACACCTCTACATTGTATCTCTTTCTTCTGGAAGGCTAACTTTGGCCTTTTTTGTCTCTGAGGTGCTTCTATTTTTTCCATCCATATAATCAGAGGAGAAAATATGACTCTAGACTAGTCGTTCTCAACCAGGGGTGATTTTATCTCCCAGGGGACATGTGGCAACGTCTTGAGAAATTTTGGGTTGTCACATCTTAATGGCATCTAGATACCAGGGATTTTGCTAAACATTCCCCAGGACAGCCCCTGACCACAAAGAACAATCTAGAACAAAATTTCAATAGTGCCAAGGTGGAGAACCCCTTGCTGTAGACAATTACACTAAAAACACTTAGTACCATTTTTGCTCACAATTTTTGAGAGCCTAATATATGCCATTGTGTTAAACCCCTTTTCACAGACAATCTCATTTGAACTTTATAACCCTATAAGGTGGGAACTATTAGTCTCCTTGTGTTGAAAGCTTAACCAGCATGTTCAGGAACATGCATCCAGTGAGTGGATTTCACCCCCAGGCAGCCTGACTCCTCAGAGTCATGATTCACTCTCTTCCAACTCTGCCCCCTCATTTACCACATCCATCACCCACTCAGAGTTTGCTTCTGATCAGGCAGAAAAGTGACCAGGGGTTTTTTGGAGGGGTGGACATTTGGAGGGGAGTTCATCTTTAGTAGGTCCACCAGATGGCACTGAACTCCATTGCCAAAGACCCTCGAAAAGAGTTACCTGAACTGACATGCACAACCAGCCTCCACCAAGTTAGGTAAAGCTAGATATATTGGGACATTATTTTTCCTTGATCTATTTTTCTTTGACAGTCCCAAAAAGTGAATCTTAGCATCTTAAATTCCCTTCCATGTCCATCAAAAGTGGAGTTCTATGAATTCTGAAACAAATCACATCAAGGAAAATAATGAACAAGCAAAATATATCAAGACATCCTAGGGAGTCGAAGACCCAGGAAAACATGTTCTAGGATCTTCCAATGAAGGTAGACACTCAAGGGAGACTGTGTTTTCTCTGTGGAAGAAGTCTGAAGCTGTTGATATAAGAAAAGAAACTGATGGAGCCCCAATTGAATGCTGGACACGAAGTAGGAGGGATATAGCAGTCCCAAGACTGCACCCTAAGACTTCAGATTCATTGTGAATGTTATCTTTTTTTCCCCATTGGAAAGCAAAATCAAAGCATAAAGGAGAACTAGAGCACCTCAAAATGAATAAAGATAATAATAAATGCATAATTGTATATGCAACAACTAAAACCCACTGAGAATTCAGTTTGTTAAGACACAGTGTTGGGTGCTTTTCCTATGTTGGGTCATTTTATCCTCATGAGTATGCTATGAGTCTGAGCCAAATGTTCTTGCCATTGCATAGATGAGGAAACTCATCACACTTTTCACAAAAAGGTGGAGTTGTTAAGTTTGGCTCAAGATACACTCTTCTTCCTGCCTTTAGTTAGTGTTAAAACACCATTCGAGGTGAATAAGTATGAATTTCTCTTTCTGTTCAGATGAGTGGTGTTAGCTTGGAATCTAAATATATTTCTTGTAGATGGAGTGAGCTGTTAGGATTCTAGCCTCTCTTTGCTTAGCTGAGAAATGGGAAGTTTCTTGTACCACTTATAAATGTGAATTCCCACTAATGGAAGACGGATTTGGAAGACATAGAGGGGGGAGGATAAGGGGAAACCACAAGATAAGTCAATGACCTGCGTAGATGACAATGCCAACAGCCACCTTGGTGTTCCTGATGGTGCAGCCTCGAAGCAGAAGACTCTCACTGCCAAAGCCGGTCCTCGACTGGTCAGGGTGCTCCCTGGGGATGAGGAAATATGGAGAGTGGTTTGGTGGCCTCTCTATGCTGTCACTGGTTAGTGTCATAAAACTAGAAGTGGTGAGTGAACTCGACCTCTCTCCAGTCTCATTTTCAGAAGAGCGGTGGACATTATTAACTTTGCGTCTAACCTTCATGTTCAAGTGCAAACTCCACTGCTCCTGGGAGTCCTGGTGGGGGCTGGACCATTACAAGGGAATTATTCATTCCTCTGGAAATCATCACTCACCCACCTTCAAGTCAGAGCTCTGCTGAAAAAGCCTTGGCTGATTCAGATTTCTCACTCAAAACAATTTTTGGGACACAGTGTGGGAACTGGCTTGTGGCCCTACAAAGATTGTGCTGTGTTTCCTCAGGCAGTGTTCCCTGCTCACTCTCACCCCACAGCTGGGACCAGATGGCACAAGTTCAATGTGCAAGTCTGTCAACATCAAAGTCACCAGACAGTCCCCATTTCTCACACTGTGAGATGGCAAAGCTCCTCTTGTTTGGAGCTAAATCTCTCACACGCCTCTCTCCTGTATCACCCTCCTCTTGCTCAGTCTCTTGTGAAATAAACAGACCTCCATGGAGGTGGACGTGGCCCTCTGTGTAGTGTATGGGAGGCAGTTCCTTAAAGCCGAGGGAGAGCTCTTTCTCTGCTCTAGCCTCAGGTGCATAGCAGTTTTCCACCTCTCACCAGAAACTTCTGAGGCCAACCAACACCTGTTGTTACTTGGGATCTGGCCCTTACTCGATCCTAATGCTCTTCCTTGGGGATATTCAGGTCATTTAAATATAACTTCCCCAAAACATTAGGAGGAACAAAAAAAATAGTAATCTGAACCTGTAGGGCTTTTCTCTGTTCAGTTCTTAAATGCTTCATTTCTCTAGGTCCAGTTATAATTGTTTTCCATTTACAAACTCAGTTAATCGTCATGACAACCTTGTAAGATAGGTTATATTATCATACCCACTTTATAGACAGAGAAACTGAGGCAAGCTCATAAAGCTAGTAAATGGCAGAATAGGGATTCAAGTCCACAAAGTCTGGCTCTAAAGTGCTATACTGCCACTCAATATGCCTTTTAATGCCAACTATTCCTTACAGTAGTTATAAACTAAGTTTACTTACATCATTTTATTTGATTCTTGATAGCTCTGGGAAGTTAGCAGGGTGATTATCCTTCCTTGTGAAAAAGATAAAGCCCAGAGAGGGTGAGAGAATTTTCCAAGTTTGCACACCTAGTACATGGGATATCCTAGGACTCAAAAACCCAGGCCACAGATACCAGCCCTCATGCATTTTTCCAACACTAGGGTTCCCCACTAACTTGCATGGAATCACAGAGTGATTTCCATTTGCATTTTGTAAATATGAAATTTATTGTCAAATTGGTTTCCATATAACACTCAGTGCTCATCCCAACAGGTGTCCTCCTCAATGCCCATCACCAACTTTCCCCTCTCTCCCACCCCTCATCAACCCTCAGTTTATTCTCAGTTTTTAAGAGTCTCTCATGGTTTGCCTCCCTCCCTAACCTTTTTTGTTCCTTCCCCTCCCCCATGGTCTTCTGTTAAATTTCTCAGGATCCACAAAAGAGTGAAAACATATATCTGTCTTTCTCTGTATGACTTATTTCACTTAGCATAACACTCTCCAGTTCCATCTACGTTGCTACAAAAGGCCGTATTTCATTCTTTCTCATTGTCACGTAGTATTCCATTGTGTATATAAACCACAATTTCTTTATCCATTCATCAGTTGATGGACATTTAGGCTCTTTCCATAATTTGGTTATTGTTGAAAGTGCTGCTATAAACATTGGGGTACAAGTGCCCCTGTCCATCAACACTCCTGTATCCCTTGGGTAAATTCCTAGCAGTGCTATTGGTTGGTCATAGGGTAGACCTGTTTTTAATTTTTTGAGGAACCTCCACACTGTTTTCCAGATCAGCTGCATCAGTTTGCATTCCCACCAACAGTGCAAGAGGGTTCCCGTTTCTCCACATCCTCGCCAGCATCTATAGTCTCCTGATTTGTTCATTTTAGCCACTCTGACTGGAGTGAGGTGATATCTCAGGGTGTTTTTGATTTGTATTTCTCTGATGAGGAGTGACATTGAGCATCTTTTCATGTGCCTGTTGGCCATCTGGATGTCTTCTTTAGAGACATGTCTATTCATGTCTTCTGCCCATTTCTTCACTGGATTATTTGTTTTTAATGTCCACTTAGTTTTGAAAGAAAGAGAGAGAGAGCATGAGCAGGGGAGGGAGAGAGAGAGGGAGACACAGAATCCAAAGCTGGCTTCAGGCTCTGAGCTGTCAGCATAGAGCCCAGCGTGGGGCTTGAACCCATGAACTGCAAGATCATGACCTGAGCTGAAGTCTGATACTTGACTGACTGAGCCACCCAGGCGCCCTTGATTTGCAATTCTTTTGATTCTAACAAGAGAATGTTTCACAGCTGACTTGGGATGAATCAAATCCACAAACCACAGCATGAGGGAGGGCCTCTTTGCTGGGGCAGGTGGCAAGCTCTACCTGAACAGATGTCTGCAACGAATTCTCCTCTTTGCCGGGAGCTCAGGCCCTTCTCTGCCTGTCTCCATCTGTTCTGTGTGTTTGGAAATAATATGTGTTTAAGAGCTGCTGGTTATCTTGTATTGTTCTTATCCTTTCCCCTCTCATACTGCTCTTCATGACATCCCATACATGCCTGAGAAAATGTGGGTGGAGAGAAAGCACAAACATCTGCCTTCTAAGAAGTCTACTTAAGCTTCATTCCAGACTTGCTTGGTCAAGAGTTTCCCTTATCAAGCAGAGCTCTGTTCTGCACAAGAGGAAACACACTGGAGTTGAAAGACCTGAATTTAAGTCCTGGTGTTGTCTGGTATCTATTGTGCACCTTTGGGTCTATATGGAAAAGCCTCAGATCATCAGATTCCCTATCTGAAAAATGGAGATCATAATACTCATTTCCTTGGATGTTTGTACAGATTCAATGAGGTGATGTCCCGTGTAAGTACTCTAAAGGCTATTATAAGGGCATGTATTCACATCTGTTACCACTGCTTGTTTTTGGTCTTTCTCTGCATGAAGTAGTCTGATGTGGGAGCAGAAACACAGTAAGATTCTGAGGCCAAACCAAAGTTGAGGCATAAGAATAACAATTGCAACAGTGCAGCCACCATTAACTGAGTGTTTACTCTGTGCTAGTTGTTGTGCTAAGGGCTTCTCATGTGATAACTTAATTCTTAGAAAAGTCCTATGATGTAGATCTCAGAATCTTTATTTAACAGATAGGAAAACCAAGACCCAGAGAGGTTAATTTACTCAAAGCCAAGTCTGTCAAACTAAAAAGTCCCTGTTCTTACCTGTGATGCGATACAAGCTCTTTTAGAAAACTGACCTTAATGACATCATACTAGCTTTTCCTGAGAGTGTAGTCTGATTGTTAAATTTAACCCTGCAGGATAATTAACTACCATGCTGGCAAAAAAAAAAAAAAAAAAAAAAGTAGGAAAAGTTTCCCAATTTAGGTTTCTCTAGCAGTTTTTAAAATGTTTACTTATTTATTTTGAGAGGGAAAGAGAGAGAGAGCACGAGCAACGGAAGGGCAGAGAATCCCAAGCAGGCTCCGCACTGTCAGCTCAGATCCAACTAGGAATCAATCTTATGAACCAAACCGTGAGATCATGACCTGAGCCGAAATCAAGAGTTGGACACTTAACCAACTGAGCCACCAAGGTGCCCCTAGCATTTCTTTAAGGCAAAAAGCAAGACACATCCTCAGGACCCCAATGCTTCTCTCTTTGGCCATTTCAAGAACAAATGTTTCCAGCAGCACAGGGGCATTAGATACTTACATATAACCCTTAAACTTGTTGAGGTGATTGTTGGGTTTCTCACACACGATGGTGTTGCAGAAACATTCGGGTTCGAACTGTACCTCCTGTGTGTGAGAGAGATCACCATGAGGTTATTAATTCAGAGGAATCCAGTTTTAATAGGATCACTAGGATAGCTAATCACTGTTAGAAGCACTGTGAATAAGGTAATCCCTGCTTTGTCACACTGCAAGAGTTATAAAATGTGAGAAGAAAAGTGAAATCCTCATTAAGAAGGAGGAAGTAGGTGCAATGAAAATGCTGGAAAGTCAGATGTAGGGCAGAGGGAGGCTCCTGCCTGGCTCACATTTCTCTGGCAGTCCTGGGTTTGAGTTTCCTGACCAGCACTGCCCAACGGAGCTCACAGCGATGATGGGCGTGTCCTAAGTCCTCACTGCCCAATGTGGAAGCTACTAATCATGTGTACCTGGTGAAATGTGGAAATAGGACCGAGAAATCGATTTTGAAATTTTATTTAATTTTAATTAAAGCTAAATAGCTACATGTGGCAGGTGGCTACCACATTGGACAGCACAGAAATAATAAAAAAGAGATTATAAATCACACCACCTAAAGGTAACCAGAATTAATATTCTTGTGTGTATAATACTTCCAGGGTTAAAATACATATGTGTGTGTGTGTGTGTGTGTGTGTGTGTGTGTAAATTGTACAAAACACATATATCTATAATGTGCACACATTTATGGATTTTGGAAGATGAGATGGTGTTCATATAAACTGAAAGTTTTTACATCTTAAATTTTTTATACATCTTAACACCTGGATAGAAACCTGGTGTATGAATGCCACCATGTTCATTTAACCATTTCACTAGAGAACAGTTATATTGTCTCAATTTGTTTTTCTGTTGTAAACATGATGTGAAAACTGTAGCTAATAAACAGGCTTTGCTGTACTCTTGCTTCTTCTAGATGCTGTGATGAGGACATACTATCATTATATATATATATATATATATATATATATATATATATAGGGAGAGGGAGAGAGAGGGAGAGAGAGAGAGGCAGAAGGAGAGGGGGAGAAAGAATCCCAAGCAGGCTCCACACCCAGTGCAGAGCCTGATGCAGGGCTTGATCCCATGACCGTGAGATCATGACCTGAACTGAAATCAAGAGTTGGATGCTCAGCCGACTGAACCAGCCAGGTGCCCCACATATTATTTATTTTTACATTTATAATTATTCTATGAAGAATACTAATCATCCTCTCTTTAGGGATGGATAAACCATGGCTCAGAAGGGTAGGTAGGCTGCTCATAGCTGTACCAGCACTGGGATTTGAACCCAAGTATGACTGCAGGCCCCTTGTTTTCTACTTGCACAGCATGCTGACCCCTCCCGCCCAAGTAAACATTCCTATAGCTAAGTACTTCAGACACATTCTTGCCTTTTTCTCCATGATTTCTCTTTCATTAGGTTATCTAGTTGTACAATATCTTAGAATCCAATGTTGGGGGCAAGGGACACAACTGGAGAAGAGGAGATCTTGCTTTCTATCCACGTTGGCTAATACTCCCTTCAATTCTCAAGCCTCAGTTTCCTACTCTGTAGACTGGGGCTAACACCACCTTCCCTGTCCATTTCATTTGTGTCTGGAAAGATAGAATTGATGTGGAAAGTTTTAGCAGATGTAACATGCTATGTAGAAGGAAGGAGTGTTAAAGATGGGATTAGAAATGGTTTCCTGGGTAGAGCTTTCGGCATGGGGGCTGAATTTATTGCCAAAAGCTTCAAGGTACAGCTGTTCAAAGGGGCAAATTGATTAGAAGAAATGATAGCATTTTCTGGCTTCGTATAAATATACTGTCCATTGGATCTGTGGGGGCGCCAACATAAATAAACTCTCCACTCACTTGAAATAAATTACCCATCCAGGAGTTTCTAAAAATATGGTCCTTTTCTCTCCAGGTATCGATTCTTTCAGGGACAAACACTTGCCGAGTCCTGAGATGATGACAAATCACGCTGTAATTTGTCAGCTGCTTTCATGCCTCTGATTAAGCTGTGTGCTTCACTCTGAGCTATACCTCTCGGCTCATTGCAGGCTTTCTAAATCCAAACTCATTTCAGGTATGAGTGGCAGCGGGTCTCAGAGCTAATGATCCTGCTGCAGTCAGTCCACGGTGTCTGTTTAATCATACCCAGCAGATGCCAGCAATGTGAGGTTTGCGTCTCTTGTCCCTCAGCTGGGGCTTCCTGGTCACCTTCCTCCTCAAGTGTCCCATGTTCTCTTTTTCTTCTGGGAACTGGCCTTGGGTCCTCTGTCTCCCTCTATCCTGGAGAAGTAACTTCGCCCTTTCTAATTACCTTTTCCCTGGGCTTCCTACTTCCTTCCTCAAGATGGGCTGTGAAGAGGGGCATGTGGGTCTTGCTACCTTCCAAGATAACCTCTCAGGATTACTTGTTCTGAAGGACTTGCTATAGCCACTCCAGGCAGCTGCCAGGAGAACCAAGGATAGGAAGGCATGGGGGGGGGGTACTATATGAAACCCTATAAATCTGTCAGGGTCATTATTTTTTATTTTTAATGTTAATTTATTTATGAGAGACAGAGCATAAGCTGGGGAGGGGGAGGGGGAGGGGGAGAGAGAGAGAGAGGGAGAGAGAGAGAGAGAGAGAGAGAGAGAGAGAGAGAATATCCAAAGCAGGCTCTAGGCTCTGAGCTGTCAGCATAGAGCCCATTGTGAGGCTTGGACTCATGAACTCTGAGATCATGATCTGGGCCCAAGGCTTAAGCAACTGAGTCACCCAGGTGTCCTGAGGGTCCTCATTTTAACCTTGGTCAGAAGTTTCTGATTCCCTTTTGATTCATTACCACACAGCTCTTTTTAGCTTGTGGATGTAGCCTACCTATCTGACATTTCTTTCCGACTCAGCCCTTTACCTGAGAAAGCCCCACTAATAAGCAAAAAGGCCTGGGGAGCCATCAGGGTCCAGGAAAAGATAAAGCCTTTCCAGAGAGGAAGGTGTATGTCTCTGCAGTTCTTCAGGCCAGACCCACCTCCTCTGAACACACACAATGTGCCAGGCACCTGTCATTAGGTTCTCACAGTAACTGGTAGATGTGCAAATGGAGACTGAAGTAAAGCAATTGTCTTGTGGCTGGTAACAGGACCATGACTGCCCCTCAAATCACTGGAATCCAAAGCTAATTACCATCACTGTTGTCGACATGGTTAATTGGTGTTACCATCATCGATGTGTTTAATCCTCTTTGTCCTCCTATTTTTACTGTTCTTGCCACAGCACTTATTGAGTGCTTGCTGTGTGCCAAGAACCAACTAAATATCTTATATACACTATTGCCTTTAAATTACACAATAATGCTATCAGGTAGGTATGATTATTATCTCTATTTTACAAGTGAAGGAATTAAGGTCAAGGAGATCCAGTGATTTTCCCAGTGACACACAGATAGCAAAATGAGAACACAGGATTTAACCATAGGACTCTGATGTCATATGGTTTGCTCTCTTAAACCATGGTGTTATTTTGATGCACAAAGGAAAGATCAGTGTTTAAGGTCTCCTCTTGGCTCCATTTCCTTTCCTATGTTCCTTTCCTACTTTCTATAATTGAAGTATCTGATATAATAAATAAATTCATATATGTGGAATTAAAAAACCAACCCCCAAAACACTGAGCTCATAGATCTAGAGAACAGATTGGAGGCTGCCAGAGGTGGGGTGGGTGAAATGGGTAAAGGGGATCAAAAGATAATAAACTTTCAGTTAAAAAATAAGTCATGCAATGCAATGTATAGCAAGACTATAGTTAATAATATTGTACTGTATATATAAAAGTTGCTAAGAGTACATCTTAAAAGATCTCATCACAAGAAAAAAAATTATAACTATGTGAGGTAATGGATGTTAACTAGACTTATTGTGATTTCACAGTATATACAAATATGAAATAATTATGTTATGTACCTAAAACTAATAAGTGACTTATATCTTAATAAAAAAATAAGCAAATCCCAATGCCTAGAAATCATCATTATTATCATGATCATGATCAGCATCATCCTTTTTAATGTGGGTCAAATAAGGAAGCATAAAAAAACTAAATTACATAATATTGTCATACTGACCTTTGATTTGCCTCTATTGAATGTTTTTGATTGTTTCTAAAAGATTTCTATGTTTTATAAAAGGTTTTTCTTAGAGTCATTGGCTCACTCTCATCCTTTTTCTTAAGATCTATATAGACAGCTAGTTGGTAGGCAGGTCAAGGCATTTCTAGACCAGAGTATCTCAACTTTGGCACTATTGACATTTTGGGCTGGATAATTCTTTGACTTTTAGCAGCATTCCTGGTCTTTAAGAACTTGATACCAGTAGCACTCTCCCCTTCTGCCAGATGTGATGACCAAAAATGTTTAAGGACATTGCCCAGTGTTTCCTGCATAGAACTGAGCATTGCTTTAGAACAGATTCAGGGTAAGGAGATATAAAGTTGCCCAGATTGAGAACACCCTCTAACCTATCTGTCCATCAGGAGAGGACATGATAGGATTTTTTTTTTCCTTTCTCTTCAATTGGAAAAAAAAGGTTAGGTTTTATGACTGGGGAGAGGGAGGGTCCTAATGACTTGTAATAAGAGACATCTGCATATATCACTCTATACTATATAAACTATGGAGTCTATTATATAAGCATGGTGGGGGTTTCCTTGCAATATATGTACTGTGCTAAGGTTAAAAATAAAAGGGAACTGATAATGGAAAAAAGTGAATTCCTTGTCTAAAATATAGTAGAAAATATATAGAAAAGACCACAACTAATAACCAATGCAATGTGTTATCTTTTCCAAGTATATTTGCATTTTAAAGTGGGGTACCTTCAAAGGGTAGAGGTTAAGACCCTACCCAGATAGGGGACATTCTTTTGAGGATTGTATACATACATACATACATACATACATACACATATATTAATTTTTTAAGCACTTAAGAGGGTTTTTTTTGCCACCTCCTCTGTGAAGCCCACCCAAATCTCCACAGACCCTTTCACCCAGCCAATGAGAATTGTTCCTTTTTATGTGCTTCCACACCACACTGCTCATGACTACATTTAACACTTACATATCTGAATCTATGCTTCCTCTCATAGCCTGCTAGCTGCCTCTGGGGCATCTCCCATAATACCTTGTGGCAACAGGCATACCACCAAGACTTGTTGAGATAAGGTTAGTACTGGAGAGGGTGATATTAGGAATGTATATATTGAAAGGTGATGGATGAAGAGATGAAAGGAAGACCTCTCTGTAAAGATCACCCAAAACAATTGGGAAAAGCCCCAGGGACAAATCTTAACTTTGATTCATGGGAATAGGACTTCTTGTAAGGAAATTCTTTGGCTCAACTAATTAAAAAAAATAAAGTCCTAGATCCCAACATTCCAACATGGGCCAGACTAGTCTTTTATCCATTCATTCATGTATTCAAACATTTATTGAATATCCATTATATATGAGGCATGGGGGAAAGTGAGAATCAGAAAGAAGGGAGAGTTTCTTCACTATTTTTTTTTAATATTTATTTTTGAGATAGAGTGACAGAGCATGAGCAGAGGAGGGGCAGAAAGAGAGGGAGGTACAGAATCTGAAGCAGACTCCAGGTTCTGAGCTGTCAGCAGAGAGCCCAATGTGGGGCTTGAACTCATGAACCATGAGATCATGACCTGAACCAAAGTTGGATGCATAACCAACTGAGCCACCCAGGTGCCCCACCAGGGAGAGGTTTCTGACACAAGTCAATTATTGCAATCATAAAATAACTCAAAACTCCCAGATTATCCCAGGTACATCAATGGAAATATGTATAACCCCTTCTTTGGGGTTAAGGTATCCTCACTGACCTACGGCTCAGAACCAACAAGCTGCATCCCCCAAGGACCACTGGGAAGGCCAAGGTTTAGCAAACAGGATGACATATGTTCTAGTAGCCAGAATAGGCTATTTCCACTGCACTGACCTCAACTTTTATTTTCCTAGACTTATTTCCCACTGTTCTTCACAAATGAATTTCAAGTTGATTAATAAATATGATTATATAAATGTATGAATGAGTTTTTGAAATTATTTGTAGTAGATAGTTGCCTTCTGGCTACCCACCTTTCAATCTGCTCTCTTTTCCTTAACAATCCTTTGACTTCCTTTTGAGAAATTACCTCTCCTCTGTGCTTTGTAATGTTGATGAATTCTAAATCAGCATGCCCTTCCCATTAGACTAACTCACTCTGGGACTTTGACTTGAGTGCAATGACTCAAGGAAGGAAAAACAAATGAGATCATGAAGTAATTGCTTCTTCCAATACTCTCCCATTGCACTGAGATTTCCTTTTTTTGGTTCTTTTTTGGGAGCTGGGGTTTCAACTTTCTTTTGATTCTGTGAGCCAGACTGTGTGCTTCTTCTTCCCTTCTACCCTACCTCCCACCACATTTTTGCAAGGATACTATTTTGCTTAAGTTAGCCAGAACGATTTCTGCTTCTTGCAAAAAGAAGCCTGATAAAAACAGTGGCCTATTCAATTGCATGGATAGATCTCCATCTTTAAAAACTAATGATTTTTATTTATTTGGTGAAATTGCAGTTCACAAAATGCTGCCCCTTATTTACTTGATCTTAATCGATCTTCCCAGATTTCCTGTAGAGAGTTCAGGACAGGCTAGTCCCATTTTATTGGAAAGAAAACTGAGTGTTGATTGTACTAAGTAGCTTGCCCAAGGTCACACAGCTCATGAACACCAAGGTTTGTCTGATTCTAAAGCTTATACATGTCCTTTCCTTAATGTAAGCATTTAATGCTATCTGCCCACAGGAAAAAAAAAACCCTCTGGGCCTTTTTCTTTTTTTTTTTTTTTTAAATGTTTTTTAAAAAAATTTTTTTAACGTTTATTTATTTTTGAGACAGAGAGAGACAGAGCATGAACAGGGGAGGGGCAGAGAGAGAGGGAGACACAGAATCTGAAACAGGCTCCAGGCTCTGAGCTGTCAGCACAGAGCCCGACGCGGGGCTTGAACTCACAGACTGTGAGATCATGACCTGAGCTGAAGTCGGACGCTTAACCGACCAAGCCACCCAGGTGCCCCTCTCTGGGCCTTTTTCATGCTTATTTGCAGGTTTTCCATATTGATAATTCTCTTAAACTTCCATTGCCAAGCTCAAGTATTAGACTTCTTAAGGACCCATGTGTCCACCACAGACAATAGCAATCTCTCCTTCCTTTGAACAGACAATTCTTAATATCCATACTACTCACTTGGAACTTGTAATATCTTACACTTTTAATAGTTAAATACCAAGCCATTTCTACAAGCCAATTGGTAGATTCAACATTGCAACTTATCTACAAATCCCTATATGCAGCAAGAAGCCATCTGTAGACAGAGTAAAAATAAGTCTCATACACATGGTTTTCCAATTTCTGCAGGGATTCTTGAGATCAGCAAATTACAAATCCAAATCCACAGCTTTTTGTTTTATTTTCATAATAATGGACACTCAAAGGACAATTGCTTTCAGGTACGAGGGTTGGGGATGGGTAAGGTTTTCAAAGATTTTTGATAATCACAAAGGGTCTTTAAATTAAAAAAAAAATAGGTACCCACAGTCTTAAATTCTTAGAGGATAAGAAGTATACTTTAT